>NC_081412.1:439164860-439537867 GCF_030272615.1 Cryptomeria japonica | reverse complement strand
AGATAGAGAGAGTGAGGTTGAGTGAGAGAGAGGGAGGTTTACATAGAGAGAGGTTGAGAGAGAAAGAGATAGAGAGGGAGAGAGGGAGAGAGATAA
This sequence comes from Cryptomeria japonica, assembly GCF_030272615.1. Classification (NCBI taxonomy): domain Eukaryota; kingdom Viridiplantae; phylum Streptophyta; class Pinopsida; order Cupressales; family Cupressaceae; genus Cryptomeria; species Cryptomeria japonica. The sequence continues at coordinate 439,537,771 of NC_081412.1, read as the reverse complement.
GGGTTGAGAGACATAAAAATATAGAGAGGGATAGAGATTTTGAGTGAGAGAGAGGTTGAGAGAGAAAGATCATGAGTGAGGGGTTGTGGGACAAAAAGAGAGAGGGGGAGATAAAGTTAGAGAGAGAGTGTTTGTCAAAGACAAAGATAGAGACAGAGAGGGGGGTTGAGGAGAGCAATAGGGAGAGATAAAGAGAGAGGTTGAGAAAGGGAGGTTGAGAGAGAGCTCAAGAGAAAGTGATAGGGAGGGGGAGAGAGAGAGAGCGAGGTCGAGAAGAGAAAGAGGGGAGATAAAAGTATAGGGTGGAAAGAGAGGTAGGTAGAGAGAGGGAGAGAGGAGATAAAGAGAGTAGGAGGGAAGATGAATGGGTAGAGATAAAGGAGATAAATAAATAAAGGGAAAGGGGAGATACAGAGTATAGATAGATGGGTAAGTAGAAAAGTGGAGAGAAGGAGGGAGGGATGCATGAATAGAGAGAGAGGGTGAGATAAAGATTTATTTAGAGGAATAAAGATCGATAGGAAAGGAGGGAGATGTATGTATAAATCTCTTTCCATCACTATCTACTTTTATCTCCCCTAACTCTCTACCTCCTTCCCTCCATTATACTATTTATCTCACCTCACTCTCTCTCAAGATCACCCTTTATCTCTCTCCATACCTCCTTCCATCTCCATACTCTCTCTCTCTAGATACTTATCTCTATGTACCTGAGCTCTCTTTGAATACTTCTCCTTCTTTTCCTCAATCCAAGTCTCCCCTCCACTTTTGTATATCTCACCTATCTCTTTCTCTCTCCTTCCCTCTCCACCTCTCTCTATCTTTTTCCCCCTTCTCAACTTATCATTATCTCCCATCTTCCTCTCTCTCTTTCTCTCTCTATATATATCCCTCCCTACAAGACCTCTATTTCTATCTTTTCTTCCATCTCCCAAACCTTCCCTTACCACTTCTATCAATATCACTTTGTCCCCACTCTCTCTCACTATCACCTTTGTCTCAACCTACATCTCTCTCCCTCCCTCCCTATATCTCTACCTCTCTCTCTTTTTGTTTCTCTCTAATTATCTATGTCTACCTACCTTTTTTGCACTCCCCTTGTAAACAATTTATCTAAATACCTAGATAGAGAGAGAGAGAGAGGTGCAAAGAGAAGGAGAGAGATATAGAGAGGTTAGATAGATAGAAGTGGAGGAAATATTTAGGGCAAGGGAGGGATGGAGAGAGAGAGTATGAAGTGAAGGAGGTAGAGAGTTAGGGGAGTTAAAAGTAGAGAGGGATGAAAAGAGAGGTAGGTAGAGAGGAGGGGGGAGATAAAGAGTGTGAGATAAAGAAACATAAATAGGGAAGGAGGGAGGGATGAAGTGATAAATATAGAAGTAGAGAGATATTTATTAAGATGAATAGAGGTAGGGAGGAAGGGAAGTAGAGGTATGTGGAGAGAGGGAGAGGGGAGATAGGGAAGTAGAGAGAGAGAGAGAGAGAGAGAGAGAGAGAGAGAGAGAGAGAGAGAGAGAGAGAGAGAGAGAGAGAGAGAGAGAGAGAGAGAGAATGTGTGTTACGCATTTAGAGAACAAAGGGGAGACATAAAGAAGGGTGAGAGAGTGAGATAGAGATATGGGGAAGAGGGGGAGTGATAGGAAGAGAGATAGGTCTAGAGATGGAGGAAGATAAAGAGAGTGAAATGGAGAGAGAAAGAGAGAATGATAATAAGAGCATAGTGATTACTGGAATTTGATTATGTTTGAGAAATTATAAGATCTAGAGCTTGGGGAGAGAGGAGAGAGTGAGATAGAGAGAGGTGAAGAGGGGAGGAGAGAGATAGGAAAATAGATAGGTCTAGAGCTTAGTGCAGACAAAGAGCGTGAGATAGAGAGATAGCAAGTGAATGATGATATAAGCCCATTGATTACTGAAATTTGACTAAGTTTAAAAAATTATAAGATATGTTAAAATCTAGAATTTGCATTTTGACTCCTAGAGATTTGAAACCACTCTCAAACATCCTTACAATATATACATAAAATATAACTTAGAGTATAAGAAAGATAAAAGACAAAGAGAAAATATGACATAATTTATGTATATATATTGCTAAAAAAACTAAGGGAATGCTAAATGAAATGCATATAAGTTCATGTTACTAATCTAACTTTATGTAAGCAAAACGTGTACGCATTTTCCTTACTAAACATAACGTGTACACACTTTTCTTATTAAATGCATGTTTTTTCCTTTTTAAAATGTGTATGATTTTTTAATTTTATTTTTAAAAAAATATGTGTTTTTTATTTTTTTAAATGCATACGCAGTTTGGCTTGGATTTGAGCTCAGTAATGTGAGCCTTAATGTGAACGGGTTATTTAAATTTAAAAATAGCCCGTTCGCATTAGTAGTTTTTAGAAGTTTTTTTTGAGAGGGTGTCCATTTTTTTGCACAACAACTTTGTGCATTTACCCCTTGAACTAAATTATTTTTTATTAAGTCTCAGGACAAGAAGTAGTTAGAAGACTAAAGCAGACCCCAACACTAAATCCTAACCTTTTTAAATTTACTTCGCTTCTTCTTCTTTCTTCTTTATTTCAATGATGGTTCATAAAAACATGATAAAAGCATTTGCAGACATCACCATTAGATCCTAACCAACTTGCATACTCTACCACCCCATCCTAACCAAGTTAGGAAATACTGTCAGACTCTGCCATCTCATCCTAACTAAGCGAACTTCAAAATCACTTTCAACACTTTGTCTTGAACCTGATGCTCAACTTCCAAAGATAAAGGTGGACACTATGATGAGTTATAGAACTCATGTTAGACTTCGACGCCACAACCTAACTATTGAAGCAACTCATAAAACTTGTGGCCAACTCCACTGCTCCATCCTAATTGAGTGTAACATTGCCATGTCAGACCGAGAGGCCACTTTCAAAACCAAGTTTGGAACCTAATTTCGGACTCCAATGCCTCATCCTATCTCATATTAACATTAATGTGTCAAGCCATAATGAAGTTAGAAAACTATGGCATACTCTGGCGCCACGTCCTAACTAGGTTGGGAAACCTTGTAATAATCTAAACTAACTTTCCACACCAACTTTAAAATCTGCTTGATGCCTTAATAATTTGTCTAATTGTTGAATTACTAAAGGCAAGGGCATGTCTCTAAACCTTTGACATTGTTAGGTCCCAGGGACAACTGAGAGGGGGGGGGGGAGGGGGGGTGAATCAATTGTCCAACAAATTCAAACCAAAAGGACTTAACCAACTTTAATGCTTAATACCGGTAAACCAATCTTTTATGTCGATAGATAGTTTTATCAATTAATTATAGTATCGATAAAGATTAATGCATGAAATAGAAAGACAATAACATCCACGACACATAGCACCAATATTTGTACGTGGAAACCCTGTAAGGGGAAAAACCACAGTGGGAAACCTTACCCACAATCAGATGATACTACTGCAGATAGTACGTGTATACAAATGGGGTCTGCACATGCAGAAAGGCCAAGCACCTAGAGCTCACTGCTCAAACACAAATAGGAGTCACACTGACTACAATTGGATGGTTAAATCCAATAAGGATGTACTGCTCAAATTAGCATCTTTCTATGCTAGATTCAATACCAGTGTAGTTCTGATTGTCTTCACAAAAAACCCTCCTTCAATCTTCAAATGATGTCTATGTGTATAGCTCTGCTTATTCTCGCATATACCTTCACACAATTCTTTTTCGCATTCCACATCCGATCTTACAAATAAGATCATACATTTATATCATAACCTAAGACCAATTTTAGTAGGTCGACTCTAAAAGATATTACAATAAAATCAATTTACAAATAAAACAATGCCTGATGCAATAACCAATTCAACATGTTGGCTTGATGTATTTAAAACAATAATAAGACATCTCCATAGCGTGTTGTGCTCATCTGGAAAAGATAAACATGTCGGTGTATAACCTGGACCTATTTGTCGGTAGTAGAAAATATGCAAATACAAATATGCCAATGAACAAATCTTAAAGATAAAGTGTCCAAACGATGTCTTCGACATAACCAGGTGTTTTCCATGCCATTCCAAGTGTCGATGAACATTATATCATGTCGGTGTACCAGATACCAATGACTGTGCATAAGTCACTTGCTTGCCGATGAATGTTATTGATTCTCCAAAGTGCCAGAGTTGGTAAGTGTTAGTAGGTGTTGACATCAATGACAAAACCATACCAAAATACCAACAATCTCCCCCTTTGGCATTGATGGCAACACAAGATGGAAAAACCATCAAAGTGTCAAAACAGAAATGCCAAATACCAAAAACCAACAATCTCCCCAAAGTAACAATCTCTCCCCCTGGGAGTGACATGTGTTTTTCTTGTGTTTTTCCATACCAATCTCTCCCCCTTTGACATCAAATGCCAAAGCAATATAAAGACCAATTTTTCAGATACAATATACCAACCAATTCACTATACCAACTACTCCCCCTAAGAAGTAGCTTTCTCATCTAAGCCGAAGTAAAAGATTTTTCTGTTAATTCTGTCGGTTGATGGCTATCATCAACTGTCTAAGTCTCTATCGGGGGGGGTATGATGCCAAGATGGTCTCTGAGATATTCAAAAGTCTCCTTAGGTAGAGGTTTAGTGAAAATATCTGCAATCTGCTCTTTAGTATTCACATAAACCAGTTTTATTTCTTTTCCATCAACATTTTCCCTTAGAAAATTAAATTTGATAGAAACGTGTTTGGTTTGAAAATGTAATACTGGATTCTTAGATATATCAATTGTTGCAGTGTTATCACAATAGATAGTAATAGGTTCCTTGCATTTTACTTTTATATCCTTCAACATTTTCTTAAGCCATAGTATCTGTGTACAGTTAGTTGTTGCTGCAACATATTCTGATTCTGTTGTTGATAAAGATGTACAACTTTGTTTCTTACTCAACCAAGAAATTAATCTGCTTCCAAGAAAAAATGCTCCGTTGGTTGTGCTTTTTCTATCATCCACATCTCCTGCCCAATTTGCATGTGTATGCACATAATTCAAAGTTTTCATCTCTAGGATACCATAATCCAAGATTTGTAGTGCCTTGTAAGTACCAGAAAATCCTTTTTACTGTTGATTCGTGATTTTCTCTAGGATTACCCTGAAATCTTGAAACAATACATACTGCATTCATGATATCAGGTCTTGTTTGTGTCAAATACAGTAAACCTCCTATCATAGATTTGTACCTAGTCAGATTAACAGGCGTAGATTCATCCCTTAGTGATAATTTGTCATTTGTAGTCATATGTGTGCTTACCGGTTTAGAGTTCTCCATCCCAAATTTCTTCAATAACTCCTTCAAGTACTTGGATTGACTCAATAATATACCTTTATCAGTCTATGAAATCTGTAATCCTAAAAAGAATTTTATTTCTCCAATTATAGACATTTCAAACTCTTGTTGCATTTCAATAGATAAGTCTTTACATAATCCATCTTCTCCTCCAAAGATTATATCATCAACAAAAACTTCTATAACCAAGATGTCATCATTAGTCACTTTGTAATATAAGTTGTTGTCTGCATTACCTTTAGAAAATCCAATCTTCAAAAGATACTTATCCAATCTTGCATACCAAGCTCTTGGAGCTTGTTTCAACCCATACAAAGCTTTCCTTAACCTGCAAGCCATATCTTTGTTATCTGTCAAAGAAAATCCATCAAGTTGTTCAATGTAAACTTCTTCTTCAAGATCTCCATTTAGAAATGCACATTTAATATCCATTTGATATACTTAGTAGTTCTTGTGTGTTGCAAAAGCCAAGAATAATCTGACTGCCTCAATCCTAGCTACCAATGCAAAGGTCTCATTATAATCGATTCCTTCTTTCTGAGAATATCCCTTACACACTAGTCTTACTTTATTTCTGATTACCTTACCATCTTCATTAAGTTTGTTTCTGAATACCCATTTTGTTCCAATCACATTTTTGTCTTTAGGCCGAGGAACTAATATCCAAGTGTTGTTTTTCTCAATTTGTTCTAGTTCCTCTTCCATAGCTTTAATCAAGTGTTTATCTTCACATGACTCATTAATTGATGATGGTTCAATTTGAGAAATAAGACATACCTCTTCATTTGCCAGTCTTCCTCTTGTCATGACTCCTTTATACTTGTTTCCAATTATATGATCTTCGGAGTGATTCAGTCTTACATACCGAGGTGTCTTTGTTTGTTGCATTTCCTCAGTTACAGTGGAATTTTCAGATGATACCAGTGTAACTAAATCTTCATTCTGTACCGGTGGATTGAATGTAGATTCATTTGTTAGAATTTCTATTGCCGGTTCAGAGTCTATATACCTTGAAGTTCCTTTGAATTGTTCATCAATCTTTACATTTGTACTCTTGACAATTTTCTGCAATCTTTTGTTAAAATATCTATATGCCTTACTCTTAGATGAATAACGAAGAAATATTCCTTCATCACTTCTAGGATCAAATTTGCCAATATACTCATCTCTTCTAATATAGCATTTACTTCCAAATATTCTAAAATATTTAAGAGTAGGAGTAATACCAAACCATAGTTCAAGAGGGGTCTTACCGGTTTCTCCTTTGATGTGAACTTCCTTGAATGTATAGATCGTTGTACTTATTTCCTCTCTCCAATACATATGTGGTAGATTTGCTTCTGATAACATACTTCTAGCTGCATCCAAGATAGTTTTGTTTTTCCTCTCTACAACTCCATTCTGCTATGGTGTCCGGGGTGCTATTAGTTGTCTTCTGATTCCATTCACTTCATAGAATGCATTAAATTCCATAGATATAACTTATCCTCCTTGATCTGATCTCAAACATTTGATTTTCTTACCAGTTTCATTCTCTACCATTGCTTTGAACAGTTTAAACTTCGAAGTGCTTCTGATTTTTCTCCGAGAAAAGTAACCCAACACATTCTAGAGTAGTCATCAATGATTAGCATGAAATATCTATCACCTTGTAAACTTTTAGTTCTAACTGGACCACATAAATCAATATGAATTAAGTCAAGAGCATTATTTGATTTTTCTGGAATACTTTTAAAAGTAGCTCTAACTTGTTTTCCAAATTGACATTCCTTACATATTGGATTGTGAGGTTTGACAATCTTAGGTAAATCTCTAACTGCCTTAGTAGTACTGATTTTTACCATGCAATCAAAATTTACATGACAAAGTCTCTTATGCCATAACCAACTTTCATCAATATGTGCAATCAAGCATGTATTTTCACTATTATTGAAATGAAAGATATTACCTCTAGTTTGATTACCGGTTGCAATTTCCAAACCAGTTCTATTCATTATTTTGCATTTTCCATTCTTGAATTGTAACTGAAATCCTTTCTCAACTAATTGACCAACACTCAAAAGATTATGCTTTAAACCTTCCACATAGTAAACATTGTTAGTATTATGCTTACCATCAAGAGATATTTTACCTTTTCCTTTGATCAAACAAGCTTTATCATCTCCAAATCTCACTAAGCCTCCATTATATTCCTGAAAGTTCAAGTATTTTCTTTTATCACCAGTCATGTGATGTGAGCATCCTGAATCAATGATCCATTCATCCTTAACTTCAATTTTAGCTATCAAGGCTTGTTCTACTGGTTGAATAGTAGGTGTTGGTTGATCTTCTATTATAGCAACAAAAACCCATCCATTGTCTGTCAGATCTTCATCAGAATCATTAGTGACTCCTTCATCAACAAGATAACAAGATTTGTCTTTATTCTTCTTAAATCTGTATCTCTGATATTCAGGATTAGGCTTGTATGTTCTCCTAGCTTCTCCTCTTAGTCTAGCATGTCTATCAAGGCATCTGGAAGCCATATGACCAATCTTATTATAGTTGAAACATTTAAAGGGTTCTTTACCTTCATACTTACTTCCAACTGGACCTTTAGGCATTTTTCTTGCAAATAGTGCTTCAAGTTCTTCAAGTCCTTCATTTTCTCTCCTGCTTTCCTCAAGTTCTCTTGCATAAAAGGCTTTCCAATCAGACTTGTCAAATGATGTTGATTCTTTAAAAGCTAAATTTGTCTTTATAGTAGCAACAAGACCAAATTCCTCAATTTCAAAAGCTGAAAGTTTTCCAATCAATGTATCCCTAGTTACTGATGTATTAGGCATTGTTCTTAACTCATAGCAGTAACCTTCATTTTATATGTCGGTGGCAATCCTCTTAATACTTTTGAAACAATTTCATCTTCACTTAAGGTTCCTCCACAACATTTAATACCCAAAACAATTTCATTAACTCTTTCCATAAAAGCAGAAATCCTTTCATCTTCTTCCATTTTCAGATTTTCATACCTAACCCGGAAGGTTTCAAGTTTTGCAATTTTGACTGTGGAATCTCCTTCATTCAGTGTTTCCAAATGATCCCAAATAGCTTTAGCAGTTGATCTATCTGATAATCCCATGATTTGTTGATCTGATAATGCGCTCAAAAGTGCTTCTCTTGCTTTGCAATCATTTTCTTCATCTTTAGCCAAGTTAGGTGGATTAGGTTGATTCTGAGTAGGAGTAGTATAGCCATTCTTTGTAACATCCCATATGTCCTTTTCAATGCAATTCAAATGTGTCTCCATTCTGATCTTCCATATGCCATAGTTGGTTCCATCAAGTTTAGGACTGTCCTTCCTAAAATAGTTAGTAGACATTGGATCTCCTCAAGCTGTTAAACTTCTACAAAAAGAGGACTAAGCTCTGATACCAATTGTTAGGTCTTGGGGACAACTGAGAGGTGGGGGGGGAATCAGTTGTCCAACAAATTCAAACCAAAAGGACTTAACCAAATTTAATGCTTAATACCGGTAAACCAATCTTTTATGTCGGTAGACAGTTTTATCAGTTAATTACAATACCGATAAAGATTAATGCATGAAATAGAAATACAATAACATCCACAACACATAACATCAATATTTGTACGTGGAAACCCTGTAAGGGGAAAAACCACGGTGGGAAACCTTACCCACAATCAGATGATGCTACTAGAGATAGTATGTGTATACAAATGGGGTCTGCACATGCAAAAAGGCCAAGCGCTTAGAGCTCACTGCTCAAACACAAATAGGAGTCACACTGACTACAATTGGATGGTTAAATCCAATAAGGATGTACTGCTCAAATTAGCATCTTTCTATGTTGGATTCAGTACCGGTGTAGTTCTGATTGTCTTCACAAAAAACCCCTTCAACCTTCAAATGATGTCTGTGTGTATAGCTCTGCTTATTCTTGCATATACCTTCACACAATTCTTTTTCGTATTCCACATCCAATCTTACAAATAAGATCTTACATTTATATCATAACCTAAGACCAATTTTTGTAGGTCGACTCTAAAAGATATTACAGTAAAATCAATTTACAAATAAAACAATGTCTGATGCAATAATCGATTCAACATGTCGGCTTGATGTATTTATAACAATAATAAGACATCTCCATAGCATGTCATGCTCATCTGGAAAAGATAAACATGTCGGTGTATAACCTAGACCTATTTGCCAGTAATAGCAAATATGAATATGCCAATGAACAAATCTTAAAGATAAAGTGTCCAAACGATGTCTTCGACATAACTAGGTGTTTTCCATGCAATTCCAAGTGTCGGCAAACATTATATCTTGTCGGTGTACCAGATACCGGTGACTGTGCATATGTCACTTGCTTGCCGGTGAATGTCACTGATTCTCCAAAGTGCCAGAGTTGATAAGTGTTAGTAGGTGTTGACATCAAAGACAAAACCATACCAAAATACCAATAGACATAAGTGAAAAAACTAATCAATGTCAGAAAGTGACATTCTCCCCCTTTTTCATTGATGGCAAAACTCGTTGCTTGGCAAACCTCTCTGCAAACCAATAGAAAAACCAAACTCATGTCTCTGTATAACACTCCCCCTATGAGCAACAATTATATTTTGCACGATATTTTTGCATTAGAAGCTATCAACTCTTTTCCATCACTCCCCATTTCTACTGTCAATTTAGCTCCCTTTGACATCAACGAGAAAGGGTGGTTGGATATTATACTCGTAGGGTATAAAAAAAAAGAAAGCATTGTCTTACCCCCCCCCCGAGAAGATGCTCCTAGTTGAAAAATTTAAATGAAAGAAATATACCCCCAACTTTCCTCTTAGAAGCTCAAATTTTGCTTTGGGAAGAGGCTTTGTAAATATGTTTGCAAGTTGGTCTTTTCTAGACACATATTCAAGCCTAACCTCTTTATTGGAAACCTTTCCCCTTAAGAAGTGATATTTCATGGATATATGCTTTGTTCTAGAATGCATCATTAGATTCTTTAATATGTTAATGGCATTGCTATTGTCACAGAGAATAGAAATTGGTTTCTTATACTCTTCCTTGATGTCATCCAAGGTCGATTTCATCCAAAGTAGTTGTGTTCAACATGAAACAATGGCTATATATTCATCTTATGCAATGGAAAGTCACACAAATTATTGCTTCTTGCTATGTCGTGAGACCAATTTGTTTCCTAGAAATAATACTTCACCATATTACTCTTCCTATCATCAACACAACCTACCCAATCAACATTTTTATATGCATGCAAACTAAAATCATTGCCTCTAGGTGTAGCGTCCTAAAATTGTGACACTTGCAATTTCGACTACATTTTGGTCTTCACGATGGCGACGCAACACACAACCTGAATGGAGACCCCGAAACCTGATTATGACACTGAAAACTGCATTTTCTTGCACCCTGGCCTGAACCTCCTTTGCACCCTGCTGTCCCGGGAGGTGGGACCAGAGCGCCCAATGCCCTGGTCCTGAAGGACCAAGGCGCCCAGCGCCCTGGTCCCTGGGTCCTATTTTGGGCCTGGTCTCTTTTGGACTTCGGGTCTTTTTGTTTGCAAATTGGAAATTACATTCCCTGGGCGGCCTAAGGTCGGGAAAATCAGTCTATCAGCCCTAAATGACAAGTATATAAACTACATTTTCCTCTTTCATTCGATATGATGGAAAAAGCGTGGAAACTATACTCAAGCATTCCTTCAAGCAATTGATCATTTCAAGTCTCCATTCAAGGCTAAGTGTTGCATTCAAGACAAGGATTCAACCATTGAAGAGGAGATCACATACTACATGCTACATACAACATACTACAACAACATACAACATCTATACCTTCGCACATAAGGATACAAACATCCTTAGAACAAGGTATTAGTACTTGTTTTACAGTCATTTACATTTACAGCACTTGCTCATTTCTTGGTTAATTCCAAAACCGGGGTTTGACCTAAAGGCAAACCCCTAATCCCTAACCCCCCAATCGTCTTCGCTTTTCTGTGTGTAGGTTGCAGGTACGCGGCTGAAATTGAAGATCTGGAATCCTTGTGCAGAGACGAATAGATCCCCCTTCGTTTCGCGGATTTTTCGGAGGACCGTGGCGTCGGGCGCCATCGTCCCGACAACTTTCGCTCAAATTTGCAAGACAGCGTCGTATCGACATTTCACTGCTAATTCCAGGTCCACAGCTTCATACTGTATCCCTATCTCAGTTTATAAGCGAATCTTTCTCACTTTCTATGCATTTCTAGCTTAATTCTTCTATGCACATTCTTTACAAAAGAGGGTAGCCTTGCTGTCATAACCCTTGAAACTCATTTAGCATCCAATCTTGCATTGTGTGGGATTGGATCTTGTGGGTTTCAACCCCTCTTTTGAATGTAAAGTCTCTCCCCTAAGTGAAAACCATCAACCCTAGCGAATCTCCCTTCTCTCTCCTCGGAGTTGGAAGAGGGGAGAGCAACTAGGGTTCGATCGCGATTTTTCGCTTTACATTTTGGTGAACCCGACGTGAACATCCTTTCTGATTATTCATGGTTAGATCTGAAAATTGGATTCCTTGATTACATTTCCATGTTTGATCTTTTGCAAAATTTTAGAGGTGATTGCATAAAAAACCCTAAATTTTCTTTTTAGTAATTAAACTTGTGAAATGTTTAATTGATAATGCTTGTTTCAGATCTACCCTTCTATTACAAATTATCAATTCATATTTGTGCCTTAATTTTGAAAATTAAGTGGTTAAGTGTTAAAACCCTAATTTTTAAAACCCTCTTGAGTCAACCTTTGTCCGACAATTTCACTGATCAAAACATCTCCAAATCAGCTGTAACTTTGGATTCCGCAATAAAATCACAATATCTTTCATCCCTGAAAATTTGGAAAAAAGTTGCGAGGACCGTGTGCACTCCGAGCGCCATCGTCCCCGACATTTTTTCCGAAATTTCGGGAGCTAGATCTTACTGTATTTTCCTGCTAAAATCCAGAATTTTGGCTGATTTTATCAATTATAACACTTTCAAAATTACAGTCAAAGTTGGTCTTGTGATTGCTTGGATTAAGGCTTTTAAACATTCAAAAATCATTGAAACTGGAATTTTGTGTCAAAATTGTGTTCTTACTATCCTAAATCTAAAAAGTGTGTTTGCATTCATTCGAAATTTCAGTGCTTTATTCAAATTCTTGCAATTCGTGACTTTTGAAATTAAGTGCTTAATTACAACAACTTTAATTTCCGCTTTCAAAATTGAATTTTGCGTGAAATTGAGTCAACTTTTGAGTTTCAAAACTTGCATTGCTTTTGACATTCCCTCTAAAATCATAAAATTCAAAATTTCAGTTTCCCTCTCTTTTTCAAAATTCAAATTTTGCATTTTTCGACAATCTTGGTAGGGTTCAATTTCGACATTGCAACTTTAATTTGGCCTACCTACAGATCGTAAAATCACTCAATTTTTTCAGATTAGCTTTAAAATCATCATACCTTTCATCCCTGCAAATTTTGAAAAAAGTTGCAAGGACCGTGTTGCACTCTGAGCGCCACGGTCCCAGACATTTTTTCCGAAATTTCGGGAGACTGTCGTGATTGCATTTAACAGCTTAAATCCAGAAGATTGGCTGATTTTACTGAAAATTGCTACCTCTAAAATCAAAATTTTCTCTCCCTCTCTAGTGCATGAGTTTTACAACGATAAGCCCTACCTACACTATTCCCGTTAGACGAAGCCTTAGAATTAAGTCTTTCCAAGGTTTAATTACTGAGGAGATGGAACCTAATTTGAATGGTCTTTTTAACGAGGACATGGGTAATTCCTCTAATCCTCCTAATGATGAAGAAGCTCTCCATGAGGTTTCTGAAGAACAACTTTCAAAATTGGATAACCAATTTGACGATTTTCGACAATGGATGTCTCAAGAATACCCTGATAGTCAAGCTCTTCCTTTAATTGAGGGTCTAAAACGTATGCTTCAAAGTGATAAGAATGGAATTGATATTTTGCGTGGTATTGCACACATTGTGGATTCGAATGTGATGCCTATGAAGAGTTGTGCTGAAAATTTGGGTTATACACAACCTCCTACCCAAGTCAATCATTCTATTCCTTTGATGACTTCTATTGCTAGCATACCTACCTTTACATCAAACATAATGGCTACTTCTACACAAGACATTCCTCCTATGATCACTAGTCATGGGGGCAATCCCTCTTCTTCAATCAACCCTCTTCCTTCATTTAATCCGACTTCTTCATTCACTCCTTCAATGAGTGTTCCTATTACATCTTCACAAATGAACATGACGCAAGGGGGCAATTCATTCAATCATTCCATTCCTCCTTGTAGTGTTCCTCCTGTCCAATCATCTCGTATGACTAATTATCATAGAGTCCCACCACCTTACTCTTTACCTTCTTTCAATAACATAACACCTCCATCACAATCTAACACGTCTAATATGAAATCTTCGACTGAAGCGACCGTTAACAATCTTGCACAAACTGTCTCTTCTTTACAGCAACAAATTGCTTCTATGAATCAATCTAAGTTTAGTGTGCCCACATTTGATGTTGCGAGCCCACTTTCTCTTGACATTGTTCGAGCTATTCCTCCTAAACATGTTGAAATTCCACATTTGGAACTTTATAATGGTAAAGGAGATCCTCTAACACATGTTAAGACATTTCAAACAATATGTACTGATTTTGCTTATGACCAAAGGTTGCTTGCAAAATTGTTTACTAGAACATTAAGAGACAAAGCCCTACAATGGTATTGCTCGTTGCCTTCCTATTCTATTACTTCTTTCGAACAACTTGCAAATGTTTTCATTCAACAATTTCAAAACAATATAAGTCCTAAAGTTACTTTGATTGATTTAATGCATTGTAAACAAGGTGTTAAAGAAAAAGTGACTAATTTCATTGGTAGATATAAGCATTTGTATGCTCAAATTTCTTTTCCAGTGCCTGACAATGATATTCAAAGAATCTTTATTTCTAATTTACAAAAAGATATTCGAGACAGACTTCTGTTTTCTGAGTTTACTTCTTTCCAACAGTTGTGTGCAACTCTTCACAATTATCAACTGACTGTGAGTCAAATGGAACAATCACATCCTATGGCTCCGAGTGATAAGGGTGATAGCAGTCAACAACCATTTGGGAAGTTTAAACCGAATAGAGATTCCATCAAATTCAATGAAAACATCATCAACAACAATGTGAATGCAGCATCAGGTGTGCCTCCTATTTCTAAATTTTTCAAGAAAGAAAGAAAGTATACTCCTTTGAATGAATCATTGCATAGTATTATGAATAAGTTATTGGAACAAAATGTGCTTACTCTTCCTCCTATAAGGCAAATTGATCCTGCAAAGATTACTTCACCTTATTTTGATAACAAAGCTTTTTGTCAATTTCATCGTCAGCCTGGGCATGATACTGAAAAATGTTTTTCTTTAAAGGGTAAAATTCAAGATTTGATTGATAATAATACTATTTCTGTTTCTGGAGTGAATGATAAAGGCAATACATCTGTAGCTCCTCCTAACCAAAATCTTCAGATTTTCACTGATCCATTACCTTCTCATACCTCTAATGCAATTGAGGCTAATGATTCCTCTCTCTCATCTGATGGTCTTGTGTCTATGACTCCGAATGTGATTAACTTTGTAGAGCAGCAAGAAATCCCTAAAGAACCTTCCATCACATTTGATTCCAGTGAAACCATCAGGGCACCTGATGGTCCTTTATACATAGTTGCAAAAGTCAAGAATACACCTTGCCGTGGAGTGCTTATTGATCCTTCATGCATGGTTAATGTTATTACTGAAGAATTTCTTTTTACTTTGCAATTGAATCAAGTGATATATGACAAAACAGATGTGATTGTGAAACTATTTGATACATTTTCTTCTCCTGCAATTGGTTCTGTTACATTGCCTATTGAGGTCCATAACAAATCCCTTGATGTGAACTTTGCTATTATTCCATCTTCCGAACAATTTTGTGTGAATCTTGGCTATCCTTGGCTATCTTCCATGAAAGCTATTGCTTCTCCTATTCATAAGTGTTTGAAATTTCCCCATAATGGTGAAGTTGTTACTGTCAATCATAGTCTCTTTAAACCAGCTGAAAGAACTTCTAGCGTTCCTATTGATTACTTTTGGCCTAAACAATTCCAATCTCTTCCTCCGCGAAGTGATCATCTTTTCAAATCTTATCAAAAATGGAAAACAGATATGATCCTATCTTTAAGTGAACCTAGAACACCCAAACTTGACATTCCTATCATTCTTGAGAAGGAAGTTCTTCCTTTGAAAGATAAAACTAATGTCTTTCCTCAAGAAGATTCCCAACCCATCCCTATGGATGTGACTATGTCTATATCTAATAAACTTCCTAAAAGTAGACCTATACCTCCTCGTCATGATGGACTTGGTCTCCTTCCTAAACCAAATATTCCTCCCTTATATGGAGCAGTTCCTCCTCCTTCTTTTTATAGAGAGAAGAGACCTTCTTCTTCTCCTATTATTTAGCCTAAGAGACCACAACCTAAACACCCAAGTGATAAAGATGAGAACATTCCTCCTCCTCAATCTTCTTCACTTCCTACTAAGACTAGACGAAATCGTTCTACACGTGAATGCCGACGAAAGCGTCGTCTTAGAGCTCAAGCAGCTGCTTCTCAAACTTTGCAATCTCCAAAAACACCTTCAACAAGCATTATTCCATTTTCTC
Source organism: Cryptomeria japonica (assembly GCF_030272615.1). Taxonomy (NCBI): domain Eukaryota; kingdom Viridiplantae; phylum Streptophyta; class Pinopsida; order Cupressales; family Cupressaceae; genus Cryptomeria; species Cryptomeria japonica. The sequence goes on along the minus strand of NC_081412.1, from coordinate 439,521,658 downwards.
CAAAATCTCCTAAACATAAGATGCATGATGGTCTTGATCCTGTGCGAGTTAAAGATACTATTTTTATAAATCTTGATGATGATATAGATGAAAATGTTATTCATGATGAAAATGTTACTCCTCTTGCTTTTGGTAGTGAATATGAACTTGTTGATATTGATAACCATTTATCTAATGAATTTTCTAAAGCACTTATCCTAGCTCCTAGACAAGAACAATGTGGCTTGGAACATGAACATAGCCCTTGTTTGGATCTTGTGATAGCTCCATCTGCTGTGTTGGATGTTCCTCCTCTAGCGTGTTCCCTGCCTTCCCGAAACATTGATCAGCAAGATCGGGAGGTAGATGACGTGCTAGACTAGTTACATTAGCATAGCAGATTCTCTCCTCCTCTCTTTTGTTACTTTGTCTATATGTTATTCTCATTCTTCTATTTGTTGTCCTTAGTGTTGTCTACTTGAGGACGATGCAAAGCATTGAGATCTCTTTTGGTCTCTCTCATGTTGACTCAAAAGACACATGTGTTCCCTTCTTCTAGGTCACCTTCCTTGATTGGGGAATGAAGAACCTGCATACATACATATGATACACATGAATTATCATACAGCATACTGACCCCGAGGAAAGCGAAGTCACCTTGTGCTTTGTGTTTTGTGTCTATTATCCTTGGGTTTATCTCACACTTGGGGGCTAAATCCTTGCGATAACGTGCTCCTTTCCCTTCTCATTCTTATATGTATCACTACCTTAAAGCAATCACCCCCGGTGAGGCATGTGTGATCGCTTTAACGTAGGGGGGCATACATCCCATCCATATCTTTTCAAGATACTTGAAAATTTCTTGACAAATTTAGCTTTGCCTTGAAAATTTTTGATATCTTTCTTGCATGACTCATAGTGAGGGAACCTTACTACTGACAGTCATGGTTCTCCCTCGTGATCTTCCCTTTTACTTTGTCAATCGAAGTCGTAAGATCCTTAGTCCACTGGGGGCTTGGTGTGTCTTGCCTCCTTGACGTGGTGAAAGTCTTTCAATGATTGTTCCTTGTACTTTACCGGAAGTATGAGCATACATACTCCCGCTAAAGTGGGGGCTAAATGTAGCATCCTAAAATTGTGACACTTGCAATTTCGACTGCATTTCGGTCTTCACGATGGCGACGCAACACACAACCTGAATGGAGACCCCGAAACCTAATTATGACACTGAAAACTGCATTTTCTTGCACCCTGGCCTGAACCTCCTTTGCACCCTGCTGTCCTGGGAGGTGGGACCAGAGCGCCCAACGCCCTGGTCCTGGAGGACCAAGGCGCCCAGTGCCCTGGTCCCTGGGTCCTATTTTGGGCCCGATCTCTTTTGGACTTCGGGTCTTTTTGTTTGCAAATTGGAAATTACATTCCCTGGTCGGCCTAAGGTCGGGAAAATCAGTCTATCAGCCCTAAATGACAAGTATATAAACTACATTTTCCTCTTTCATTCGATATGATGGAAAAAGCATGGAAACTATACTCAAGCATTCAAGCATTCAAGCATTCAAGCATTCCTTCAAGCAATTGATCATTTCAAGTCTCCATTCAAGGCTAAGTGTTGCATTCAAGACAAGGATTCAACCATTGAAGAGGAGATCACATACTACATGCTACATACAACATACTACAACAACATACAACATCTATACCTTCGCACATAAGGATACAAACATCCTTAGAACAAGGTATTAGTACTTGTTTTACAGTCATTTACATTTACAGCACTTGCTCATTTCTTGGTTAATTCCAAAACCGGGGTTTGACCTAAAGGCAAACCCCTAATCCCTAACCCCCCAATCGTCTTCGCTTTTCTGTGTGTAGGTTGTAGGTACGCGGCTGAAATTGAAGATCTGGAATCCTTGTGCAGAGACGAATAGATCCCCCTTCGTTTCGCAGATTTTTCGGAGGACCGTGGCGTCGGGCGCCATCGTCCCGACAACTTTCGCTCAAATTTGCAGGACAGCGCCGTATCGACATTTCACTGCTAATTCCAGGTCCGCAGCTTCATACTGTATCCCTATCTCAGTTTATAAGCGAATCTTTCTCACTTTCTATGCATTTCTAGCTTAATTCTTCTATGCACATTCTTTACAAAAGAGGGTAGCCTTGCTGTCATAACCCTTGAAACTCATTTAGCATCCAATCTTGCATTGTGTGGGATTGGATCTTGTGGGTTTCAACCCCTCTTTTGAATGTAAAGTCTCTCCCCTAAGTGAAAACCATCAACCCTAGCGAATCTCCCTTCTCTCTCCTCGGAGTTGGAAGAGGGGAGAGCAACTAGGGTTCGATCGCGATTTTCCGCTTTACACTGGGATACCACATATCATAATCCATTGTCTGCTTCAGATATTTGAATATCCTCTTGACTACCTTCACATGTGTTTTCTTTCAAGCAACTTGAAATATTGCTACCATACATATTGCTTGCATAATTTCAGGCCTAGAAGCAGTCACATATAAAAAAACTCTCAATCATGGATCTATACTTTGTTTGATCAGTCAATGGGGATACATATTCTTTTCTAAGCTTACACCCTATCACCATGGGTGTATCAACTAGCTTGCAATCTTCCATCTCAAAAAAAATTCATCACCTTCACATACTTGGTTTGACAAATGAAAATACATTTATTAGACAATGTGATCTGCAAACCAAAGAAAAATGATAGCTCACCTAGCATGGACATCTCAAATTCATTTTGCATTGCCTCGACAAAAAGCTTGCACATCTTATGACTACTCCCTCCAAAGATAGTGTCATCGATATATAGAACCATAATTAACTAATGATATTCTTTACAATTTTAATGTATAAGTTACTATCTAGAACACCTATTCTAAATCCTTGTTATTGTAGGTATGGATCCAATTTGGCATACCAGACTCTAGGGGCTTGTTTCAACCCATACAACACCTTCTTCAGTTTACATATAAAATTCTAATCTTTTGCTAATGTTAGACCTTCTAGTTATTCAATATATACTTCCTCTTCAAGATTGTCATTTAGGAATGCATATTTGACATCCATTTGATATACTTTGAAGTTCTTATAAATTTAGAATGCGAGAAAAAATTTAATTGCCTCTAATCATGCCACATGTGCACATGTATCTTCAAAATCAATGTCTTATACTTGTGCATAGCCCTTACAAACAAGTGTCACCTTGTTCTTCATTACTTCTCCATCATCATTCAGTTTGTTCTTGAACAACCATTTAGTTCAAATAACATTCTTATCCTTAGGTCTAGGGACAAGCTCTCATGTCTTAATGTTGATTTTGATGTTGATGTTGATGTATTATTCACAATCTATTTGATCTCTTCTTGCATAGCTTCAACCCATTTGTCATCTTGACAAATCTTCTGAGAAATTATTGGGTTCAACCATGAAAAGTAGAGAGAAAATTTCAAGTTGTTAATCTTGTGAGTTCTTTGCAATTTTTCTCCTAGTCTAAACTCGAACATCTTTGCCATTCATAATTTGTTCTTCTGGATGGTTTCTGTAAACACTCTTTGAAGGTTCCTTTGTGTCATTCCTTTATGTTTCCTCTTCTACAAAATCAGGTATGAATTAGTTTGGGTTCATCTGAGTAATCATCAGATGTTGAGACACAAAGTGAGTCCCATTCAAATTTCACATGTATGCTCTCAACAATCCTACACAACAGCATATTATAGAATTTGCATCCCTTGCTCCTTAAATAGTATCCAACAAAGTATCATTCATTTGATCTTGCATAAAATTTGCCAAGATTGTCATCATCGCGTGTTATGTAACACTTTCTTCCAAAAACCTTGAAGTGACTAGCAGACGTTATCCTTCCCGACCATAGCTCATATAGAGTTTTGGAATTGTTTGTTCTTAGACATTCCCTATTTTGAATATAAATAGTAGTATGAACTACATCCTTCCAAAACCTATTAGTAAATTTGGACTCATTCAACATGGTTTTTTCCATTTCTTGTGTTGTTTTATTTTTCCTTTCAACCATCCTATTTCGTTGAGGTGTTCTTGTTGTAGAACACTATCTCTTTATGCAAAGTTTTTCACAATATTCTTTGTTGTCACAAAAGTCTACACTCTTGGTCATCAACCTTGTGACACATTGAAACAACCTCCAAGTGTGGGACCTTTCATATTGTGAGGTTGAGTCTTTGGAGAAGGTCGAATTCCTTATCAATCAGATGCAGGTGTTTGTCTAACCTGACACTAATGAATCCTAATCTTTTTATCTGAGGGGGAAAATGGAGAAATAATGGTTGAAGGGGAAAATGAGGTTTGCACGTAGATTTAATTATGATCTTCCCTACCTATAACTGCACAAAACATCAATAAGACTACCCAAGGATGCACAAAATCCTATCCTTATTAGTATCCTAAGGATGAGTGAAGGTTGGAATTCGATAGAATGAAGAGAGAGATTGTATCAATACACATACAACAATCATAGAGGTATCAACACAATCACTAAATCTTAAATAAATAAATGAGAATGCATTCAAACAATAAGTCAACACATTATACAACTTGTCCAAACTGAATGAAGACAAAAGGAGTAGATTTTATTAATGCAAGGCAAGGCAAATTTACATATGTAGAGAAAAAATAATCTTCTATAAAAGAAATAAAGAAGATGATAAAAAAAATTACAAAATTTGCCTTTGTAGTTTGGGCGTAACTTAGGTCGGATTGCAGTTTAGAAACACTAACCCTACCTAGGGTTAGGTTACAAAATATCAGTGGGGAAATCCAATCAAGAAATGATTTGATCTTTCATGTATATCATCTCTGCAAATGTCCTCTTCTACTAGGAAGTAGGAAGAAGAAAAAAATCTTTGCAGATGGAGAAGGTTATGTGTTTATGCATCTGAGTAAGCTTGCAGAGATAAAAATTCTTCAAAATGCATTGAAGAGTTGTAGGTGGCAGTCAAAATTGGTTTGCACATCAAGTCTGGAGTTATGGTGGAGGTCTGAGAGTGGTTGACTGAATTATGGTTGGATACCAAGTGTCGACTAAGAGAAGAAAGAGATTTCAACCATCCAATCAACCATCACCCATGACAAGGATTTAAATACTAATGACTCCTACAAGTTTGAATCTCGATTGTTTGACCCGCCATGTCGCGGATAGATGGTCGCACAAGATATCACCACATAATCATCCAAGGGGCCAAAATGAGTTTAAAACATAGTCATTAGATGCCCTCTTTATGAAAATCCAAGCGTCACCATCGCACCACGTATCGGACCCAACCCAATGAACCAATCACTACTCATGGAAGGGACCCCACCATGGACTATGGCCCTTTCTACAAAACAAGCCATTTCACCAAGATGTTTTTTCGCTTTGTCTCCCATAGGAGGTCTAACCGAAAAGGCCCTCGTCACTCAAGGCCCACCAATCCAAGTATCCACCGAGACCACTTGGCAGTCACTGACTTGTCCACCTGGGATGACATATCATGTAGGACCCTCTACACCCTTCGACCCTTTCGACAAGACATGGATTTTCGGCCAAACACATTTTCACCTTTGTCGCCCTCAATAGTCTAGTTGAAAAGGCTCTTCGCTATCTCTTGTAGGCCAGGTCTCACCATGATCGATGACATGGCCATGACATGTCGTTGGGTCCCGCCATGGACTTCAACCTTTTTGCCAAGACTGAACCTTCAGCAAGACACATTTTCACCTTTATCGCCCTTGGTAAGCTATGCCAAAAAGCCTTGGAGTTCGCCAAGAGGAGGTCATTGTCCTCCCAAAAGACCTAAAGTTTGCCAAGGCAAGGCCTATCGATAAAACTAAAATCTTGCTCTTCCAGCCTTGGAAGCTTTGCCAAAAAGGCCAAGGACCCCGCTTTTCGGTAGGAGGAAAAGAAAAAACCATCCCCGTCATGGAATTAAACTCTCCAGCTGATGGAACTTTAGTGACTTGACCACCTGGGCCAGTCAACGCTCAATTAGAATTTAGAGCCCAAAAAGAATTAAAATCGCTTAAAAGCCTTAACACTTAGGGTTTAGGGTTTTAGGGCTCAAAAAGAGGTTTTCCCTCAGGGTTTTGGCTAATCTGAAATGTCTTAGATCGATAATCTTCAGGGCTAAGGATGACATGAAATTAGTCAACATTCTTCAAATTCATCTGATGTGAATTCTTTACCTCTATCAAACCTTTAACATTTTAATCTTATACAAGTCTCATTCTCAACCATAGGTCTGAAAGTTCTGAATTTTTTAAATGCTTCTAATTTTTCCTTCAAGAAACAAACCTAAGTCATCCTAGAAAAATCATCCATGAAGAGCATGAAGTATCTTTCACCATTCCAATCTTTTGTCCTTATAGAATCACATAACTCAATATGTACCATCTCTAATGCCCTTGTAGTTGAATGTTCTGTGGTCTTGAAACTCATCTTTATCTAATTTCCAAATTAACAATGTTAATACAAGGTGTTCGAAGGCTTTATAATGATAGGCATACCTCTTACCGCATTCTTAGAGCTTAATTTGACAAGACTGACAAAATTCATATGGCCTATCATTTTATGCCATAGCCAACTTTCATCCTTTTGACTCATGAGACACCAAGTCCATTCTTTCCTTTTATCTCATTAAGTATAAACATATGTTCTTTGTGCATCCACAATCACTTTGTCAACCTTCTTAATATCACAACCTTTCTTATGAAATACAACGTTGTATCCATTATCACACACTTAACTAACACTAAGTAGATTATATTTGAGTCCTTCAACAAACAATGCATTTTGTGCAATTGTTCTTCCATTGTCAAAACTAATTGAACCCTTTCCTACTATAGTTGCAAAATCATTTGATCAAAATCTCATTGTTCCTTTACTATTCTCCTTCAATGAAATAAACTTACCATTGTCTCGTGCCATATGATTTGAGCACCCATTGTCAACTTACCAAGTACTATTCTCATTTTGTGTGTGAAATGTTGTTTGGACAAGAAGAGACTTCTCTTCCTTAATGTATTACCTTTTCCTATTCTCATTTCATAGGAAAAAAGAGAACGAAACAATTCATCCATATAAAATATTTAAATATTTAGCTTCATCAATAGCAAAGACTTTTGAGTCTATCTTGAGAGTAGAGACCTTAGTACTTTCTTCACAATCAAAACATCTTTAACTTCTTCACTGGGTCCTCTGATCGCATTGACAACTTCATACACTCAAAGTAGTTAATTTACAATCTGTTCATCTTCTTTCATCTTGAAACCCTCAAATTGAGCTTTGTAATTTTGCAACTTAGCTTACTTTACCTTGTCATCTTCTTCATAGATACTCTGCAATTTTTCCCAAATTTCTTTTGTATAAATTTTGAATTTGATAGTCCACACAATACGACATTCCCTACCTCTGCATTGTTCTCATATTCCTTCTTTTCATCTAGAGTTGTTGGTGATGTAGTAGGAGGTGTGTATCCAATTACAACTGATTGCCAAATATCAAATCCTAATGAGAAAATATAGGATTCCATCCTAATTTTCCCAAAAGCATAATCTGTTCCATTGAACAGTGGTGCCTTGTTAGATAAAGCTCCTTCATTACTAGTCATGTGTTCAAGTCCAAGATCTACCTTTAATGGTTAAGATTATACCTAAGGAACCTTTCTCTGATACCAATTGTTGAACACACAAATATATTAAGAGGGGGGTGAATTAGTATACCATAAAATTCCTTTCTTCTTCTCACTTTTTAATCAGCCACAAATTAGTGATCTTAATATAAAACCATGCAAATGATGAAATCAATCAAACAACCACATAACACTAGGATATACATAAAAAACCCAAGATGGGAAAAAACACAATGAGAAAAACTCCTTGGAGCTACTGTTTGAATCCATCCTCACAGGCAAATCAAATGATTACATTCAATTTGAATGCACCAACCTTTGGGAGACACCAATCCCCACTTATAAGATGATTCAAATTTAGAACACCAATTCTAGGAGAAGACCAATTCTCTTTTACATCAAATAGGAGACCAACCCAATTAGAAAGCAAAAGGCTCATTCAAAATGGAACTTTCTAATTCTACTTTGTCATTTTAGAAATTTGGTTCACACACTTTTAGCTCAACTTTGCAATTTTCTTCCAACCCTACTTAAAAAGATATCATAATTTGTACATGTTGCACTCTTTATTTTGTTTTGCAACTTTCAACTCTTCACATTATACATGCATGCTTAATTCATCATCACCAAAACACCATTACACAATTGACGTATTTATACAATTTTATAGATTCCACTGCTTAGAGGTTGGCCTATATAATTGTATACTCCAACACAGAAGAAAATAAAAATTAGTTACACTGGAATCATACATTGTCAATTCTGGTTCAATTTTGGTTCATTCATTATATCGGCCTACACCAATTTCTTACCTATAGCTAAGCATATCCTCAACTCCCCATAAATCAACTCAATTGGCCCATTCAAAATTAACATATTTTATCATGTTGGCCTATGTAAGTTCTCATAATATATTTTTTGTGCCAACAAGAATTCTTAATCTTAGCCATTTTACCACATTTAATTTGAGCCATCAATATATATTTGACACTGGACATATGTCAACATTTGGTATTGGGCTTAGTTTGATCAATACACTTCATCAATTTCATCCTATGTGGTGGTTGCAAGCGTCACATCATCGTCTTCCTATTTTTCTTTATTTTGTTCCTTATTGACAACCTTGTTAGACTTCTAGCTTCAAATCACACCCACTTTTGAATTTTCATCGGGATTCATTATTAGTTCTCAAACTTGTGATGAACTTCGACATTACTTTTAAAACTTGTGTCAAACTCCATCATTACTTTTAAAACCATTATCAGACCTCGTTGATGCTTTTCAAACTTCTATTGGATTTCAACACCCTTTTTCATACTTGAACACCTTTGCTAAAACATCTTCACTCCAACTTCAAAATAATCTATAAGACTCCACCATCTAACCTCAAACTAAATTATTTTTTATTAAGTGTCGGGACAAGAAGTAGTTAGAAAACTAAGTTGGACTTTACCACCAAATCCTAACCTTGTTCACTTTATTCCCCTTCTTCTTCTTTCTTCTTTTTTTTGATGACGATTCATAAAAACATGATAAAAGCATTTGTGGACATCGCCATTAGATCTTAACCAAGTTAGGAAGTACTTGTGCACTCTGTTGCTGCATCCTAACTAAGCAAACTCCAAAATCACTTTCAACGTGCTAAGTCTGGAACCCAATGCTCAACTTTCAAAGCTAAAGGTAGTCATTATGATGAGTTATAAAACTTGTATAAGACTTCAATGCCACAACGTAATTGTCGAACCAACTTATAAAACTTGTAGTTGTTGTAGACTTTGTCGCTCCATCCTAAATGAGTGTAACATTGCCAAGTCAGACCATGAGGCCACTTTCAAAACCAGGTTTAGAACCTGATGTTATGCTTTGATGCCTCATCCTTTCTTAGGTTAACATTAATGTGTCGAGCCAAAACAAAGCTAGAAAACTATGGTGGACTCTAACACCACATCCTAGCTAGGTTGGGAAACCTTTCTGGAACCCAAAACAACTCCAAACTCTGCCCAATGCCTTAATAATTTGTCTTGTGTTGAATTGATAAAGGCAAGGGCATGTCTATAAACCTTTGACATCAATAAAAAACTAATCAATGCCAAAAATGAACGTTACTTTCATCTGCATTGAAATTATAACTATGACATCCTTGGTGACAATGATTTCCTCCATTCTAGATTGGAGGTTGCTAATCTAACCAATTCTCAGTTAGGTGGGTATTCCATTATCTACAAATAGCACAATAAGTTGAATTGGCCTTTATGGTTTTGACTTCTACATGTAGGGTGGCAATGGTTCTTTATCCTTGTGCTTTATGATAGCCATTTCAAACATGTCCCTCTCGAGAATAGTATGTACACTATATCTTCTTTGCCTTCTTTTGTTGTCCTTTTGCTATGATTTCACTTTGAATGATCAGTTTTTGAATTTGTAATTGGAGGTCCTTGAGAGCTTCTTTGGTTTCATCATTTTTTATCTTCCTTTAGGGTTTTTCTTTAATCTAGTAGGCTATTGTAATTAGGTCTATGTAGGAGTCAAATATTCTTCCATCAAAAAGCTACTCTAATGCCTTTTTGTAACTTGAAAGTAAACCATTCAATTTTTTGTTTCTTTGAGAGTGGTTCTTCTAGTTTGTGACAAAACTAGATTAGAACCTTTTATTATATCAATCTAATTTGTACCACCAATTTTTTTTAAATTACCAAGATAAAATATAAATTAGATCTCTTTAATAGGACATGTCAAGTAATGAACCATCTTTAGTTGATATGAAAATAATCTCTAGATGGGGTTCTTCCCATAATGTTTTGGTTAAGTGGTGGTGTTCTTGTTAGGACCACTAAGATTCAAATTCCCGTTGGGTCATAGTAGTCACACCCACTTAACCTACAATTAATTTCTAGATTGAACTACTTTTTTTACAATCAAGAATTTCAATTAATTTCTAAATTGAACTACTTTTCTACAATAAAAAAATTTCAATTACTTTCTAGATTGAACTACTTTTCTAAGGTAAAAAAATATGCTAACCAAAAATTCATCTTAGTTGTCAAACCAAACAAATTTTAGATGAGAATTCAAACCATTCATACGAAATCCACAATAAAAATTTACACACCATTCATAATATGTGATATTAAAACCATGGTAAAATTTTCTATGCCCTCATATTCTCAACCTGCAGCTTCCTCTTTGAATTCCTGCAGTCTGGTTAGACAAGAGCCTCATTACACTGAGGTCACATCGGACCTTGAAATCAAATTTCATGGATTTTAAGATGCCCATTTTGATTGTCACGGGAAAATCCATCCCTACATTCAAATGCACATCTCCATCATTCTGCTGATCCTTTATACTGGAACTAAGCTCCTTAGGAAAATGTAGCCCATTTGCTGTAAGTCTTGCCTCTAAAGTACTAGTATTCATATGACCCTGGTGAAATCCAGGAAGACTGCCCCTGCACATAACTGTCTCATAGTGGGAGACCCACAAACGATTGCTATTTTTGTAGTCAATACCAATCCTTTTGTTCGGATTTTTCGCTCTGATTATAACATCCATAACAACTAACTCTCTGCTCAAATTGAATTCATGTACTTTAATATCCTCCACAGAGTATTTGGGTATTCTTGGCTGGAAAACTAAGAATAGAATGGCCACAAGGATAACCACTAATACAATTAAGAAGAGAAGAAACCGTAATATCCAGGGCAGGCAAGATGAATGCTTTTTACACCTAATTGGCAGAGAGGCATCTTCAATCTTTCTAGTCCTGGGCCCTGGAAGTCTAAGAACTTGATCCTTAGGTAATTCTATTACATAAACACCTGGTTTTAGGTTATCCTTATGTGATGTATATAATCTTTCGTAACGAGCCATTGATCTTATTTGATCTTATACCAGAGGCAGATTTCCAGCATCAGAAGCCCGTTAAACTAGATTGGGCTTTAGGTGATTCTTATCTTCTGTCGTTCCTGCTCTATCTCCCCACCATTCAGTTGAAGTCCAAGGTCATAAGAATGAATACAATCTGGTAAAGTACGAAGTCACGAGGTCCAGTTTCCATTCAGTTCATATAGTATCAAAGAGCATGTCGTGCTAGTGTCATCAATCACGTTAAAAAGTTTATCTGACACACTGAAAAAAAAAAAAAATCAATTTTATTCCTACGACAACACGTAAATTCAGATTGCTCTGTTACCCAAACAAAATCAAGAGAATAAGATATTATTAACACTAATAAAACTGTACTTTTTTATGTAACAATTAATTTCTGAAGAACTAATGTTTATTTCGAAACAATCCGGACAGGACCAGAAAAAACCCATTATCCTAGTGTTTCTAGTGAAGCCCCAGTAGATGAGAATTACAATCCATCCTTCTAAAATTACCAAGTCTAACTGAAACCCCCAAAATTACAGCAAACAGGCAGGGGTGATGAAATGTTTTGTTGATTTGAATTTGGCTCATCTTCTCCCTACATTGATTTGTTAAATCATGATAATAGTTGTCTCTTCTCTTTCTTTTTAAGATTTTGTATGTGATCATCTTCCTCTTTCTGATGATGGATTGTTAAATGCAATCCAAAACATCATTAAAAAACATAATCTTCAAAAATTGCAGGAAGCAGTGATCAGATGTTTTGGCGATCGGGTTTATCTTTTTTCTTAAATTGATTTATCGAATCATGATAACATCTATCCTTTGTTTTCCAATCCTCTTGTCACTTCCTCCACTACCCTTATTTCATAATTCTAAGATTATGTCTGCAATTCAATTCTTCATATTCCTTTCTGATAATAGATCTTTGAATGTAATCCAAACCATTGATACAAAAGACATATACATAATTGATTACAGCACTGCGAAAAAATTATGCCAACTAATTCAGACCAGCAAATGATCTACAATAATTATTCAAGACAATCTATAAGAATTAGGAAAACAGAAGTTCAAAACCAATTACCAGTTATAGCAATCTTGCAAAGAAGACGTAGTGCTCCAATGTGCTCAAGTCGAGTGCAAGAGCAAGAACAGGAAATTTAGTTAGATGAGAATGAATAAAAGCTTATAAAGAAGAGATTTTGTTGCAAGATGTGTTCCAAGCGTGGATAATGGACGCGGTTTCTTGTTGATATTGTCCATTGCGTGTGTGCTTATCTCTTGACTTATTCTCATGGACTTATTCATTTCATTTATCTTTGAAATAACAAAGAACACACCAATTTCAATTTCTTATGTACATGAAATGACATTAATATGACTGGATCAGCTCTTCCATGCAAGAACCTAAACAAAAACCCATTTTTTTAATATAAAGAAGTCATTTGCCTGCCATCTGCTGTGTTGAACCAAACAGACTTGCTCTTCCTTAAGACCTGCTCTTCTGAAAAATAAAAGACTTGGTTCTGCTATACCATTTTAGGTGGAACTCAAAATTTTTAATGATAGTTTGGTAAGTGTGCTTCGGAGTTTTCATTGAAGTAGCATTTAATAAGGACTTTTATGTACTTGTAGAAAATTATAAAAAAATTCATGACATATTTTGTATGAGTTAATATAAACCTGGTCCACAGTCTTACCTCAACTACCCTATATTTATATCCACTTTTATGAACAGATACGCTCGTGCTTTCAAATATCCAACTTCACAAAAGAATGAATGTGAATCTAGTCCAAGCCATGGAAACTTGCACTTTTATGGATGAATAAGTGTATAAACAAGTATTTTTTTAATGGTATATTAATAAAATATGGTTAGTCAGTACAATGGTATTATATTTTAAGGTAAAGTCTTAAACTAAAGTATTAAAATAAGGAAAATGATGTTAGATATTATATTGTTTATACTATGTAAAAGTTGTTATGATAGAATATTATTTAGTATATGCTAATATTAAAATTAAAAAAATATATAAAAAAATATATGGAAAACATAAAATTTACAAAGCGTGTATACATTATTAAAACCTCGATTATGATTACGAAGGGGTTCTATAACTTTTTTCCGTTTCTGTAATCGTTTGAATTTGAATTGGCTATATGACCACCCTCTCTGGGGAGGTCCTGTCCTCCCTGCAACCAGACGCCCCTCTTGATACCACGATCGGTTCACATGCCCCCGGTTCCGCTTCCTGGGACCCCACTATCTACGAGTCTTACAAAAAAGACTGTCAAGATCAATATTCCTTCTTGCTCTTCATCTTTGGTGCCGACGGAATCTGGTCAGAGAGATGAGGACAATAGATTGGATAACCTTGAAGCAAACAAGAAGAATACACCTCCTCTCAGATCGGAAATTGCTTCCGGTCAGAAGAATGTGGAGAATGACAAAAAAGATTCCAAATCCAACTGGAAAAGTGCTCTAGTAGGGTCCACTTATACGATTATGGAAGCGGCTTTGGCTAACTTTACCCAAACTGACGAAGGAACAAAGATCAAGCTCCCTGATAGTCTCATGGATAAAATCGCTTCATCCCTTCACCTGGCGATAGTTGGATGTTTCTTCTCCTTCAGACCATCTATCGACATGGTTAGGCGATGGGCTAAGGCAAGATGGAAATTAAAGGGAAGCATGGATATCTCAGCTATGCCAGGAGGTCTCTTCCTTTTCAAGTTTATTACGGAGGAAGACCCAATCTTTGTCCTCTCAGGCTCTTGGGCCTATGGAAAAAATATTCTAACTCTTGCTAAATGGAAGCCTGGGTTTGACCCCTCAACCAAACTCAATCGCATGGCTCATGTTTGGGTTAGGCTCCTTGGCCTCCCGCTGGAATTCTGGGATGAATAGATCTTCCGTTGGATTGGGAACTCGTTCAACAATTATGTTACTGCAGACTCGATCACTCTTGCTAAATCTAGGTTGGTTTATGCTCATTTTTTTATTAATGTTGGTATTAACAAAGCGCTTCCCAACTTTTTTTCTCTAAACTCAAAGTGGGGAAAATGGTCCCAAGCCATTGTCTATGAAAATACTACTCTTTTTTGTCAGTAATGTGCTAAAAAGGGCATACGTATGCTGAGTGTAAGACCCCGGTGACTGCAGAACCCAAGCTAAAAGAGAAGGCTATTGTGGATGATCCCATTAGCCCAAGTGCTCCCTCTTCTTCAACCCCTTTGGGGCTACTTAATGTGTGTGAGATCTTTGATGATTACCCCCACACTGATAAGATCCTTGACATTATAAAAACCCATGTTGATCCAGTGAAGAAATCTAGCCCAGTAGCGCCTCTGGAAGATGGAGAAATTCCCCCGGTGATTAGCCTACGGTTATCCCTTGGTCCTTCTGCCTCCCCCTCATTGGCTACGAGTGATGACTACCTCTCCCCTAAGCCTCCTTCTATAACTATGCCCATGACCCCACAACCCCCCTTTAACCTCTGTGGTGTTAAGACCCCCTCGGGTGGATATAAAATGTTAATCACAGCCCCTCTCTATCCCCCTAACAGTTCGGAGATTTCAGAGGGAGTGGCTAAATCTCCCCAGTCGACTCCTAGTGTGAAGTTATCACCACCCTGTTCTCCCTCTGCGGATAATGAAGACTAGTTGACTCAAAAGAAAAAAACTAGATCTAAAAAGACAGATATGGGTATTGATAGTAAAGTTGGAAGACCGACTGAGAGGGTGCTGAGACATAAAGTTATGACAAGGGATATTGCAAGGGGTAGACAACTGACCCTTGATGGAATCAACAGGAATAAGAAATGAAGTTCCTCTCCTGGAAAATAAGGGGACTCAACAACCCCCATAAGAAATTTGCTATAAAACAATATATCTTGGAAATGAAACTAGATATTTGTCTTCTTCGGGAGGTAAAAATGTCCTACCAAACTTTTGCAACCACTGCTAGTAAAATTTGGTCGGGGGCTTCCTTTTTGTGTGTTAAGGCCTTGGGGGTGTCTGGTGGAATTGCTACCCTTTGGGACCGCTTCAAATTCCAAGGAAAGGTCTATGTAAGCACTCAGAACTTCCTAGCGGTTACTTTTCAATATGGTGATCTCTGTTGGCACTTGTTCAATATATATGCCCCCAATTTCAAAGTGGGAAGGCGTTTGGTGTGGGAGGAAATTTTTTAGCTCATCCTTGCCGACCAGAATTCTCATTACATGTTGCCAAGTGATTTCAACACCCCTCTCTACCCCTCTGAGAAATGTGGAGGTCTTGTGGATTTTTCTAATAGCATGGGAGATCTTGCTAATCTTATCAATGCTACTAGCCTCTTTGATCTAGATCTTCAGGGTGTCCCCTACACTTGGTCGAATAATAGAAAAGAGAACCACCTAATTCAAGTCAGACTAGATAGATTTCTTGTCTCTTTCAATTGGGATATTGGTCACAACTCCTATCTAAAGACCCTCCCAAGGACTGCTTCTGAACACAGCCCTCTCCTCCTCCATTGGACTAATAGACCCCCCTGGGTCCCCCCACCCCCCCCTTTCAGCTATGAGATCATGTGGACCTCCCCACATGGATTTCAGAGATCTGGTCAAGGGTTGGTGATCCACCCCGGTCCAAGGGACTACATTGTTCAGAATTGTTGAGAAATTGAACCTCATCCGAAGAGAAGTGAAAGGATGGAATAAGGTGACCTTTGGTGACATCTTCAAAAAGAAGAAGGAACTATTCTCCAGACTTAAACAATTCCAAAGCAGTATGGCCGCAGGTGACCCCCCTCACTCTCTTTTTGTTGAAGAGGAAGAATGTCGAAAGAATTGGAAGGAAACCCTTTCTAAGGAGGAAATCTATTGGAAGCAAAGATCCAAAATTCAGTGGCTGAAAGAGGGCAACAAAAACTCAGATTTCTTCCACCGCTCAGCTAGCATTCACAAAAGGAGAAACTTTATCAAATGTCTAAAAGACGACTCTGGTAAGGAGATCACTGGTGAGTCCCAAATTGGTCAAACTCCACTAACTTTTGCATCCATATGTATTTTGAATCTGGAAGAGGTAATGAGTCCCTCCAGGACAAGCTCTTTAGTAAGCTCCCTAATGCCATTGGGGAGGTCTTCTTGGTTGTCTTTGCGATGGGTGCTTTCAAGACCCCGAATTCAGATGGATTCCCTCTGACGTTCTTCCAGGATTACTTGGACATTGTTAGTTATGATGTCACTAAAGTGGTGAAGGATTTCTTCAAGATTGGTAAATTACTAAAAAAACTTAACAACACCTACATTGTTCTCATCCCCAAGTCTCTGAACCCCAATTGCATGAAGGATTTTTGGCCCATAAGCCTCTGCAATTCTATCTACAAGTTAATCTCCAAGGTCTTGGTGAATAGAATTAAGCCGCTTATAGCTAAGATTATCAGTCTCTCCCAAAAAGGCTTTGTCCCTGATCATCAAATACTGGATGCGGCCATTGCTACTCATGAAATTATCCATTTTTATGGATAGAAGTAGAATTCTAGGTATGGATTTCAAACTCGACATCTCAAAATCTTATGATAAAGTCAACTGGTGCTTCCTATTTAAAACTCTCTCAAAACTGGGCTTCAACCAAAAACTTGTTGATATGATACAAGAAAGTGTTTCTACGGTTCAGTTCTCGGTCTTGATCAATAGGACTCCTAGGGGCTACTTTAAAGCTGGAAAAGGTATTCGATAAGGAGACCCCCTATCCCCTTATTTTTTTATTATGATTGCAAAAGTCTTGGGTAGGAATGTGGTTGATCTGATGGTCAATGGGAGATTGCAGGGATTCAAAGTGGCTTCTATTATTCCCCCCTCGGTGATTCAACAATTTCTTGATGATACCTTTATTTTTGGTATATCCTTCGTGATTGAGGCTAAACTCTAGAAGAATTTACTTGTGGACTATGCCTCTGCTTCAAGGCAATGTATCAACTATGATAAAATTAATCTCTTCTTCTTCAACACCCCTGTGGACCTTCAGACTAAAATCCTTTCTATCCTTGGGTGTAAGTCTAATGCTCTTCCTAGGAGTTACCTGGGTCTCCCCCTCACTGTTAAAGAGGTTACCCCTGCATTATGGAATACTATCCTTGAATGAATACATAAGAAACTTGTTGGTTAGAAGGGAAAATTCCTTAGTAGTGCGGGGAAGCTCCAACTCCTTGCTTCTTCCCTCCAAGGCATCCCTATGTACTTCCTTTCCCTGTTCAAAATATCTAGTGCTATGGGGGACAAGCTTGAGAGGATCCAAATAAATTTTCTTTGGACGGGCATGGAGGAAAAGAAACGCCTCTCTTTGGTAAACTAGGACATTGTTTGCTTACCCAAGACCATGGGGGGTCTCGGTATCAAAAAGATAAATGCCTTGAACAAAGCATTAATTGCTAAAGTGGGTTGGACCCTAATTAAAGGTGAGGTGGACTGGCGTAACATTATCAAGGCTAAGTATTTGGAAAGGGAGCAATTTTGCTTTAATTTGAGTTTCGGTGATCTACCTCATGGGTCAAAATTATGGAACAACATCCTAAAACTTAGACCTGTTATCAGAGAAGGACTGAAGTGGCAGATTAGAAATGGAAGGAAGATTAGGTTCTGGGAGGACTCTTGGTTGGATGACAAACCTTTGGTTGAATCTTGATTCTGCCAAATAATGAATTCCCTAAAGGATCACTTTGTTGATTACATTGTTGACTACATGGTGTGGGGAAGAGGAAGATGGAAGAACGTATCCTTGATCTTTTCTAATCGACATAACCTATTACCCACTGCCCTTGATCTGCAGGATCTTATGCTTGATTACAAGGCACCTTTATCTCCCCAGGAGGACAAATTCATCTGGAAAGGGACCTGGTTGGGGGAGTTCTCGGTCAAGTCTTCTTACAGATAGCTCTTAAGACCCATTGGTGATGTTGAAAGCTGGAGGAAGATATGGAACCCACAACTTATTCCAAAAATTAACTTCTTCTGGTGGTCCCTTATGCATGGAAAAATCTTGACTCGGGACAATTTGAAAAAGAGGGGATTCCAACTTTCCAATAGATGCATCTTATGTAAAGGCGAGAAGGAATATATCGACCATCTTTTCATCCACTGCCCCTTCGTAGGACACTTGTGGACCATTACCCTTTAAAAATGTGGTATTCAATGGGTTTTTCATGATAACATTCATTAGTTTGTTAATGGATGGCCACCTCTCTCCCACCACCCCCTAATTATTCAGCTATGGAGGCAGACCCCTCCCCATATCTGTTGGTGTGTTTGGAAAGAAAGAAATAACAAAATCTTCAGAGATGTTGAAACCGCCCTTGATAATGTTTTTTCTAGTTGTTTCAAAATGCTTATGGATAATATATCAGTGACTAGGTGGAAACCCTCCCCCCCCAATCCTCCCAACCTGGTTGATAAAAGAACTGTTGAACTCTGAAAGCTCCCCCCAGAGTTTAAACTCTTCAATAACACTTCAAATATCAACAGCAAAAGGACCAAATAATTAGCCACAAACCCCTCTTGGCATAAACTCAATTTTGATGGGTCAGCTCAAAATACCTATCAAGCAGGTGGTGGAGTCATCCATGACCATCAAGGGAATACTATAACAGCCTATGCGGGTAGCCTGAAGAACCATACTACCACTCAAGTTGAGGGAATGGCTCTCTTATGGGGTCTGAAATTCACTATTGCTATAGGTATTAGACAACTGGAAATTGAAGGTGATTCTAAAGTTATTGTGGAAGCTATCAGTGTTAGCTCTGTAGCGAGTTGGAAAGTGGATTCTATTTTGAGGGATGCTAATATGTTTCTGGCTAACCTTGACTGTTTCACTATCTACCACATTTTCAGAGAAGGGAATGTGGCTGCTGACTCTATGGCTGATGTGGGTAGGCTGCAAAACAGCTTACGATTCTGGAGGAACACTGATCTGCTGTCAATGACCACTAAGGAGATCTTGGAGAAAGAAAAAACCAAGTCTTATGATGAATCTTTATAATTGTTATTGGATGAAGAGAACAAATTTTTAAATTTTGAATTTGGAGAGGAAACCCGCCCATCATGGGTTGGGATTTTCATGTAGCTACATATGGCCTTGTCATCAACTTCAAGGGAGTTTAGATAATGATGATATTTATTGGTGTAGTACCGATATTGGGAAAGGCAATTTTCTATTTATCATCTGGACGAAAGTCATTGACAGCGATAAAGGCAACAGTTGGGCTCGGCTAAATCACATTGGTTGGATTGATGGTTCACACGAGTGTAATAGATTTCATGATGGGGAAATCTATTTAAACACAACTTGCAATAATCACGACAATTATTGCATGATTTTATTCCAGAATTGGTTGAGTTTTCTTCTTGACTATGCTTCTGCTCTGTATCTTTGTTGCCCTTTTTTTCATTTTCTCTTTTAAGCTGGAAGAAATGACCATGGGGGGTGACGGACTAAGACTGGAACCCAACAAAATGGATGAATTCAAAGTCAGGCCGATGGTTTGGTTTGTTTGCTCAGAAGGTGGCATTGATAAATTCATGGAGAGCATGAAAGGAAATGATGAGAGACTGACAAAGTAGTTTGTGGCCTCCTGGGAGGACAGAAGGGTCACCATGGGTGGTATCTCATTTGAAGTCAATGATGATGTGATTGCTCAGTTGACGGGACTATCCATGGAGGGTAGTAAATGGAAGAAACAAAGCCGCATTTTGGACACCATCAGCCTAAACCAGTTTTTCTGTGATTGGGAAAACCTTGTGAAGAGGGTTGGCGGCTTCAATCGGGAAGAGCTTCCTCCACCTTGGGACGAGGTCTGCTACATCATCATGAAATATTTCACCCTTGAAGGACGGTATGGGGTCTTCTACTACTATCACCTTCCTTTCGTTAACCATCTTAGGAATAACGATCTTATCTCCATTCCTTTTTTTCTGTTGCACTCTATGGATTCTAATGTGAGAGATATTGCGGAAGCCAAGAAGAAAGGCAAGGAATTTACTATTCTCCACCGAGGCCTTATTCTTTGCCTTTACAATTTCCACTTGGCCCTATGCCCCCCTCGCACAATTTTTGTTCAGAATGTGCCTGAAAGCCAATCCCTGGTCGTAGTTGTTAATAAACCTAACAGAAGCCCTCCTCAACTCCCTGAACTTGTATCCTCTAGTAAGAAGAATAAAAAGCACCATTCAAAGGATGTAAAACCCCTCAAGAAAGTGAGAATCCAATAAATTGACTCTGATGTGGAGATTACAGATGAAGCTAACACTCTCCACCGCTCTATGAGATTGGCATCCAAGCCCCCTGAGAATTCCTTAAGGGACCCCTCCTCATCCCATGAAACTGGGAATTCCATCCCCTTTGACAATGTGGCCCCATTTCAATCCACCTCGACCCCCCACTCTGTCAACTCCACCCATGCTTCTAAGAGTCCAAAAAATTCCATGAGCCCAGATGTTGACCTCAAATCCCGAGCAAACTCTCCGTCCCCTACTTTCATGTTTGATAAGATGATGGTGGTGGAGGAAGTGAGCAGCATCAAGGAGGAAGCGAATGACAAACTAGCGGACTTGGAAAGGAAAGTGGAGGGCATGTTTGAAAACCTACAGAAAATTACCAGAGGAATGAAGGCTATTGAGAACAAGCTATAGGACATCTCCAGATTTGCTCTGAATGTAATGCACAGTTCAGCGACCACTCTTTGTCTCCTGCAGGAAAACACACTCAAAGGTAAAGTAAAGGAGGACGAGGACTACAGGGACCTCTTTAAATTCCTCACCAAGGAATGGGCAAGGAAGCTCCTCCCCAAGAGGAGCCATGGCAAAAATAAATAGTTGTGTTTTATATGGTTTGGGTTTCTGGTTTTTTTAATGGCCCTAATGGTCTGTTGGCTTATAGTTACGGTTTCTGGTTATGCTTCGACTTAACTATCTTTTGCCCTGCATGGCATATTTTAATTAAGACTTTTATTTGCTCGGTTAATATACGTAGCATGTTTAAATATTTTGATAGAGGAATGTTTAGGAGGCTGTGATTTTGTTGCTTCTTTGCTGACAGTTGGCTAGCCATTGTTTTCTTATCTGTACCTGGGACAACCCCCTTGTTTTGGTTGTTTTAATATCAAAAATAAAAAAATTAAAATTAAATATGTTGTTACTCTTCTCGATGTGTTTTAAAATTGTGTCTACAACTTAAAAATGAAGAAAAAATCAAGCCTTGCAATATTATGTTTCAACTAAGTCTTTAGTTAGATCACCTACTTCATAAGTTCTTAGCATGCGAGACTTCAATTCTGTTAGGATAACTGGTGAACAACTGAGAGGGGGGTGAATCAGTTATCAACGGATTATAACTTTTAATCCACTTAATAATCTTTAAACATATCAAGTACCGGTAAAGCACATACAGATACCAGTAAACAATACAACTTAACAATTAAACAAATAATCAATGCAAATCAACCATACCACATAACACCATGATTTGTACATGGAAAACTCGGAAAGGGAAAAACTACGGTGGGAAGCCTAACCACAGTCAGATGATACTTCTACATAAAGTATGTGTTACAATGAAGGGCCTGCATATGCAGGAAGGCATACTGCCTAGAGTGTACTGCTCATTACAAAAGAATCTCACTGACTAAATAGAGGCTACAACCATCTCAAGATAAATGGACAACAATCCAATAGAGTGAACTGCCAGAAATAGCATCTACCATGCCTGATTACAGTCCCGGTTAAGCTCAATACTGGAGGCCTTTGACCTCTTCCTTAATCCCAATCCGATCACCTATGCTCAACCAAATATCCTTCGCATATGATATTGCACTCCAAGACCACAAACACTTATTCCATTTCCATAACACACATGCCACAATCTACAATGAGATCTTACATCATTTAATACAAACCCTAAGGCCTAAACCAATTAGGTCGGCCACCTAAAAGATATTACAATAAGATCATTACATAAATCCATATTACAATGATATGCCATGTCAACTTAAGACCAAAACAACAATAAAAAATCCATAAATCGTCTCAAAACATCTCGGTAACGTGTAGAGTACACGTTATCATGATACCAGTCCATAACCTACATAGGTACCAGACCTATTTTGGGTCCACTAAACCAAAGCAATGTCTTCAAGCAGTTAAAGCACGATAAAAGAACATCTTCAACATCCTGAAATCCATGTAGAAGTTGTACCAACACCAATTATGCATCCTGTCAAGATTCCTCAATGAAAGCTTTGTCGGTAAAGCCTTAAACCAATGTCGTTAAGAGTTTACCAGAATGTATGATAGCATCCGATTACCAAGTCAATACCAACTGACCAAAACATGTTCCAAAAGCATGTACCACATGTAACCAAACATATTCCATAGATCCAAACATGTTGGAAGTGTCCAACAGATAGTCTCTTCTGTCGGTAACACTAGATCTTCTATCAATAACCAAAACCTGTCTATCGGTAACCAATCATAACAGCTAATGTTGACATCAATGACAAAACATCAATGCAACACATAATAAAATCATCCAATAATGCCAACAAATTCATGTCTCTTCTCTTGTCCTTCCCACTATCTTGACTCTTGATCCCCAAAAAATAGCTTTTCGTAAAACAAAAAATCTGTTTCAATTTATATATGGTGAAAGTTGTCTACATTTCATTTTTTATATTGGATTATGAATAAAATCTTTAAAGACTATATAATATTGCAAACCAACATCTCATTGCACTTGTTTGAAAATATAGGAATGAATAAGAAAAAAACATCTCACTTTTTCTATGACTCTAAGTAAAGTTAGTGTATGCACGTATATGTTAGAAATATGTCAACAATGAGAAATGCAAGAAAATAAAAATAAAAAGTTTTTTTGTATTATATAAAATTTTAGTACATATTTTACATGAAAAACAAGATTTCAACACATGACTTTGCATACACAAAATACACTTAAACGCACCTAAAGAGTTAAATTACAATAAATATCTCTTAAGTGAAAGGACATAGCTAAAAGGGTACAGTTACATACACTCAAATGTGCAATAAGCTTTCCTCTCAATTGTGCACCCTTGTAATTGAACCTATACTATAAAAAAATATGTAGTAGATGAGAAGATAAAAAATAATCTAGTTGACATGGATTATTGGTTATGATAATTGATCAATTATGCATAATAATAAATTATTTTTAAATTTTGGGTCATGTAAACACAAAACAAAATTTAATATGCTAAATAAATTATCTTAACTTAGAGAAAGACCTAATAGACTTATGTAGAAACTCAATGTGCATTATCTATACTAAAATTTCCTTTTAAGATTAAATGCAAAACTAAGGGAAGCGAAGAAGGAATCAAATACTATCTCATTAATGTAAAGTTTATTTACCTCTCAAAGACATTAAAGTTATCAAATTTTAGATTATTGTAATTTTTTTGTAAAGATTGATTAGAAATTTAAAAAATGTGCAATTTAATGACTATGTCGTGAATGATCTTTTGGATACAATACAAGAATATATCAATATGTTTTAGGAATCAGTGTTGCATCTAATTGGAATTGAAATGAATAACATTTTAGCTATCTCAATTAAGTGTAGTAATTACATCAATCTATAGATCTATCCAAATTATGAAGTAGTTAGCATATATCCATAAAAAATCCTTAATTACGTAAACAACACCGTGATATTATGAACTTGTCATTTGTAAAAAAAATTACAATCTATTTCTTGTTCAACCAAATGATAGATCTAGAATCAAAATAAAAATGTACCACATACATGAATTTAGATTGTCAATACCACCTACCTAACAAAAGTCATTAATCTCACCAAAGAAGAACTTGGAATATACCCAATGTTGAATTAGTTACCATCTTTCCTTCTTTTAATTACCAAAATAAATTTAACGACAGGTTGGTCCGTGTGCTTTGGAGTACCATCTACCGATGACCTTTATGAAAATTATTCAAAATTTCATGCTATATTTTATATCGGTTAATTATAAACCTGGTCCACAGCTCTGTCCCAACTGCACTATATTTCTATTGACTTTTATGAACAAAAAACCTCGTGCTTTCAAAATTCAATCTTAACAAACTAATGAATGTGAATCCTGTCTAAGCCATTGAAACTGGTATTTTATTGATGAATAAGTGTATAAAGAAGTATTGTTTATATTATATTAGTAAAAGAATAGTTAGTAAGTAGAGTGGTATTGTATTTTAAGACAAAGTTTTAAATTGAAGTATTGAATTAAGGGAAATGAAATATATTATTAGGTTGTTTATATTATGTAAAAGATTTCACAATAAAAAAATATGAATTGGGTATATATAATCAAAATGAAGATATTACAGTATAGATCATTGTCTTAGGGGTCAAAAAGAGGAGATAATATATATCAAAGATCAGTTACATTTTCAATATATAAAACATATCTAACAAATTAACATCAAGTCTTAGAACGGAAGGAGAATTAAGAACAATTTAGCAAGCTATTAGTTATTTCCACTTTCGGTGCCTCTATCCCATGCGAAGAAACCAACTTGAGGATTAATATCTGAAATATTGTCATTAGATTTTATCACATCACACTCAATACCAAGAACTGGAAAATCGGGTCTCTCTTTAAGGCTCGTATCTTTGAGCAGCATCCCATAGGTGTTATTATTGCAATGTCTTTTCTAGTAATTCATGTAGCTCTTAGTAAACTCTTCATTACCATCCTTAGGATATGACCAAATCTTGCTTCTTTAAATCAAACTTGTTTACCATTGCCTAGCCAATATCAAGTAGCTCTCTAAACTTGGCATTAGATATCTCTAATGTAAGGACAACTTACATAGCCACATTAAATTAAACGAGTCTCTTAAAACACTTAGCAATTTGCCTTCTCTTCCCCTAAAATACATTTCCATTCCTCTTTTTCCATAAAAAACATAGAACCTTAGCAATATAAATGAGCCAAAATAAGATATAATCAACATTTAAACCTTTAACATGACCAAATAAAACTTCAAATTGTAAGGTATGAAAATCCAGGGATCCACAAATTTAGGTATGAATTCACTTATTTCCACACAAAACATTAAAAGGAGAATGAAATCAAGGGATTCAACCTCAATTCTATTAGGAAAAGGGTTCAATGCAAATTGAGTTTTGTTCCCGTTTGATTGAGTTGAAAATGCAATTGAAAGGATGTAATTTGAATGCTAGGTCTAGGGAAAATGATGGAAAATTGGCATAAAATAACATATACAATAAGTTACAGATGTAGTATGCAAACATGAATCTAGATTTGAGGTGAGGCAACAGCGAAGAACCTGTGCCTAAAAATTCGGCTCAAAAGTATCAGACAGTGTGGCTCTGGGTGTCCTGATCCAACTATTAGACGCAAACAAGTAGGAAACTTTCAAAATCAGAATGTCACTTAGAATATGTTCCTAAAGTTCATCAGAAATTTGCGAGACTGTGTGGCTCTAGGCGACTTGGTCCTTCGCTTTTTGCTCATACAAAAGTTAGATTCAGTTATCTTTTTCTACTCTGCTTAATTTTGTAATTGTGGCTCCTAAACTTGTTTGCACACAGAAATAGAGGAAATGATGTTCTTGATAGAGGTTTTCCTAGATCGAACCTCGAGTTTGAAATTAACCCTTGAAATGAATTTGATATGCTTGAATTGAGATGATTGATTGAATTGATTATACCTTCAATTGATGTAGCACTGTCCTTAGAATAAGTCCTCTATGTGTTGATGCAATAACATGGTAAATCACTTAAAATCTATCATGAAGTCATAATTAGAGATACCTTGATATAGCTTGTTGCTCCTTGGACCAGATCTTCACTTGAAGTGTTGCTCTTGAATTAGAAAAATGATAGCATAATGATGAAACACAATAATGAGATAATAATATGATGATGAAATGAATTGAGAGAGATGTCTTATATAGAGATTTCATAATAAAATTGTCTTTAGGCCAACTTAGAATTATGATATTTTTGCATCGAGCTAGATTTGAATAGGATAGGACTACCTTATTATCCTCCCGATATTCAAGGAAAAAAGTGTGGGACCATGTGGCTTTGGGCGACCTGGTCTCGAATCGTGTTAGTTAGGGTGACCTAGTCCCAACAATTTCAGCACGACCTTTTAGGGATGCGAGATTTTATGGTTCTAATGCCAAAAATAGCTTGGCATGAAAATATATAATATTTAGATGGGTGAAACATGTCTTCAAATTTGAAATGGGGTAGGATTTATAGTAAATCAAGATAATAAAGGATAAAGGGCACACCTAAAAATAAGGACCCAAATAAGATTGTGATGATGTATTAAAGTGGAATAAGACTCATAATATTGAATTTGAATGCATGCAAATGTAACAAACGGAATACGCATATAACTTAGCCTATTCAAATAAGAACATGCAAACCTCAAAATGATAAGTAGCTTGATATGTTGATGATGGGTTGGATGCGGTTGCTCATTGATCCAGCAACATGATGGTGTGATAAGGATGATTGAGTGATGAAATAGATATTATATCAATAGCATATGAAGAGATGATTGAAATGAGAGAAGAGGCCTAAATAATAAGATTTTTCATGAGGAAAATCAAGGGCCAAGATTCAAAGATAAATGGATGGTTGGGATTGAGTGGAGTGTGGTCCCCAAATTTGGAGACTTAACCTTGTGATAAGTGTCACAAGGAGAAGTGAGATGCAAGGGTAAGTGTGCTCACATTGGGAAGAACATGCAAGGGACGTGTCTATGACATGTGTAAGAGGTAAGTTGACTTCTGAGTCACATGTCTAAAAAGTAGAGGCTTGTGAAAGTGACATGTGTAAGAGGTACAGTGGCTATGATGTGACCTTTCATGCTCACACATGTGTGAGCAATAAGAGGGTAGGGAGAATTGTCACATTATGACAAGTTTAGATCTTGATCCATGTAGATGGATTCAAGGGCTAGGTTTTACTGGACAATGATTGAGGATGTGGTTGAATAAAATAATAAGAAAAATGATAATGGAGATTAATTTGCCTAATCAATTAATTAAGTAGGAATTAATTAATTGATTTAGTAGGAGGATTTTTAGGATAAGGTTAGACATAATTAAATAAATGTAAATTTATTTAATTAATGGTGAAGACCTTGAATTTAATTAAATGAATGTAAAATTATTTAATTAAGGGTAAAGGATAAACTTAATTAAATAGATGCAAATTTATTTAATTAAGGGAGAAGGATAAATTTAATTAAATAAATGTAAATTTATTTAATTAAAGGTGGTTAGTTAAGATAAAGGATTAATTAAATAAATGTAAATTTATTTAATTAATGGTGAAGACCTTGAATTTAATTAAATGAATGTAAATTTATTTAATTAAGGGTAAAGGATAAACTTAATTAAATAGATGCAAATTTATTTAATTAAGGGAGAAGGCTAAATTTAATTAAATAAATGTAAATTTATTTAATTAAAGGTGGTGAGTTAAGATAAAGGATTAATTAAATAAATAACCAGTATTTATTTAATTGGCTAGAATGGGATAAGGTCAAGTGTAGTTGGGTATGGACAAATTTAGATGTCTACATTTTGTCCCTCTTTGATATAGCATCATGAAATGATGTTATATCAAAGAAGAATAAAATATAGTGGATAGAAAAGGATAAGGACTAGTAGCATGATGCCCCAGTCATAGGTGGGTTAGGAAGGATGAGGAAGAGGTAGTGGTATGCCCCCTCGAGAGGACATGTAGGTTCCAAGAATATGATTGTGCTCTCGAAATGGATAGGACTATAGGATGAAAGGTGAAAGGGAATATGATCAGGATGATGAAGGGAAGGATAAGAAGAAAAATGGAGGAGAATCATGTTGTAGTGGTATGAGAAACCTAGATTTGATATTGTACTTGAGGTTATGCACCAAGGTATCAAGAACCGGGATGACAATGTGTCAAGTACGTGATCAAAAAGGTCAAGTGCAAACATGTGCCTTATGACACCATGATATAGAAGACCATGATGTCTTTGTGGCAATGGGATGCAAATACCATTGTAAATGCAAACAATGATAACACACAGAAGCAACAAGCAAGCATGCACAACAAACCAAAAGAAAACCAAAATTTTGCCCCTCATCAAGCTGAAAACCAAGTGACTAATTGATTGATTGGATTGATTAAGAGGATAGAAAAGTTAATGATAAGAACAATGCATACTCCAAGGATTGGGAAGGATACATCCCATTATAATGATTGGATTAAAGATTGATTAATGGATTATTAGTTGATTTGGATCAATATAATGTATTTATTAAGGATGATAGGCTAGATTGCAATATTGAATTGTATGGATTAGGATTGATTGCACTTGATTGGACTGATTTGGGATTTTTGGATTATAGGGTAAAGGAATTGGATGGGAAGAGGATTATATGGATTTGTAGGATGGATTGGACATGATGGGATTGAATGGAGGATAAATCGATTGGATAAGATATGATTGGATGGTGGATAAAGGATAAATGGATTGGGACCAATAACAAGGAAGAACCAAAGCTTGGTAAAAGGATGGATGGATGGATGGAGATATTTATTGGATAGGAGATGGATTGAGTGGATGGAAATGGATAGGATATGGGGGACTAAATGATGGAGGGTAAGATAATGGAGATCCAAGAGATATGTTGCAAAGTAGTGAAATGCCCCACACAAGAGGTAGTGGAATTAAGGATGGAAGGATGGTGGATAAAGATGTATGAGATGGAAGGATAATGTATAAGGGATATGGATGGTTGAGAAGTTAAGGCTTGGATTTTCCAAAGCATACATTTCCGTTTTTCTTTGCTTCTAACTTGAAAAATATCAAAGGTAGGACCAAATGAGGGATTTGGATATAATGATGGATATGAGATGAAGGATAGCATAGGATAGTCAAGATCAAAGATAGGAAATGGGGAGTGACTTAGATAGGGTGATGGATATGAAGGATGAGAGATATGGAAGATTTGGATGGTAGGATGGCATGGATGAAGCTTGCCCCTAAGTGTAGAGTGAAAGAGGATGAGGGGATTGCACATGACGCTTGTTTACCAAGTTTTCATCATGGTAATTACCCAAGGTGCCACAAGAAGTAGTTTTCACCATTGGATGGGTTTTTTTCTCTTTACTTTTTTTTTTCTTTTTTTTCTTTGGGAATAGTGTGGATGGATAAGGATGAGGATAAGTGGATGTGGAAGATAGAGGATGTGTTAAAGGGAAATGGAGGGGGGACTCAAGTATCTATTTCCATGGATAGTATCCCTTAAAGATGTTCTATATTGAACAAAGATAACTAGAGGTATGCTACTAGATGTCGGTAGAAATAGATGGGGAGATGGAATGGATGGAAGATGGAGGGGGATAAGGATTTATACAAAAGTTTGGACTAAAGGAATGGGATTATGGAAAATGGATGCTAAATCATGGATGGGGTTTTGGAAGACTTGTGGATAAATGGATGAGGATGTTGGGGGAAGATCAACATTAGCACACACCTTGAAGGGTGGTGGAGTTGGAGAGGAGGGGTTTTTGAATTAGATGGAGGATCAAATGTGGATTTTGGGACATGAGGACCCAAAATAGATGAAGGGGATGATGGACGTGAGATATTGGATTTTAGGGCATAAGGACATAAAATGGATTTTGAAGATGAGGGACTTTTAGATGGAGGATTGGAGGACTTATGAGTGGAGGAAGATTTTGGATTAGCAAGTTTGGATGTCAATTTGGATTTCTCTTTGTGATGCATTTCTTCTATGAGTAGTTTGGGAATCCACATGGTTTTTAATTTTTGCTTTGTGGGCTTTTGGATTTTTCTTTCTTCTTTTGGATCATACTTTTCTTTTCTTGAGCTTGTCTTTTTGGTGGGACATGTTGAACCTTGGATTTTTGTGGATTTCTAGCTTTAAGAATTTTAGATTTGGCATCCAAATTGCTTCCAATAGTAATGGTATGAGTGCATGAGGATGGATGACTTGGAGGTTTTATGGATGGGATGATGGAAGGATAATGTTGGAAGGGAATTCAAGGATGTGTGCCTTTGTTGATCTTGCTTAGGGATCATTTGACGTGATGGAGTGGTGGATGGAGGTATGTAAGGACCCAAGATGGATGGAAGGGATGAATGGTTTATCTTTGGAGCATAAAGACCCAAAATGGATGTAGATGAGGAAGAGATGGGCTTTTGGATGTAAGGGCCTAAAATGGATGTGGAAGATGGGGGGTGGTGTTATTTTAATTTATACAAAGGGACTTTGGATTTAGGAGGGATGCAAGATATACCAACATCTTGAGCATGAGCGTTGTAGCCAAGGCTATATACCTTGTTCATGGAGGCCTAACCCTTTTCCTTGATAATTCATTTTTTCACAAATTCTTTTTCCAATAGGATACTTATTATTTTGGAAACAAGATGTGAGTCCATTTTGAGTGAGATGCAAGGTGGAAGGAATTGTAAGCTCTTGGAGAAAACCATAATGGATGAAGGTAGAAGAGCCAAGTTGATACATATTGGATTCATGGATATCTTGGATAGGGGTGATGGGATCTTGTGGAGGATTAGGATTATGTGTGGGATTAGGAATAATATTAGGATCATGAGATGGATTGGTATCATGACATGGAGATGGTGGAATACTTTGATCTTGACTTGGGATGAGATCCTGCGATGGAGTGGAAGGGATGATTGGATCTTGAGATGAAAGGGGATCATGCAATGGAGTAGCATCATGAGATGGAGGGTTTCTTTGATCTTGAATTGGAGAGGAATCTATGCTAGCATGCTTTGAAAAAGGTCTTGGCATGTTTGGAATTGTGGGAATTATGTGATGGAGGAGGATATGGATTCTTCAACTTGGGTAGATGGAGGGATGGTAGTATCATGAAGCTTAGCAAATTGAGGGTTGTCTTGATTTGGATGGGATGAAGGTGGATGTATGACTTGGGGAGTTAAGGCAACTTTGGTTTGAGGTGGGGATTTTGTCTTCTTTGCTAGTATTTCTTGGATAAAATTATGGAGGAAGGACTTGGAGGATGGGGATGGTGTGGATATTGGAGGATGGGGATTATGTGGAGGTTTAGTGTTAGATGGAGGATTGGGATTATGGATTGGGGGATTGGGATTAAGGCTTGGAGAATTATGGTGTAAAGGATTTGGATGGTGTGTGGGTATGATGGAGGTGTTATGAAAAGATGGGGATTGGGATGTGGATGGGAGGGGAGATGGAGGTATACATATTGGATGGGAGGGACATGTGGATGAGGGATAATATGGAGCCATGGATGGGGAATAAGATGGATTTCCCTTCTCAAAGGTAGAGGAAGGATAAGGAATATGAGATGGATTGGGATTGAATATAATTTGGTGAGATGGAATGGATGAAGATATGGTAGATGGATTGGGGGTTATGGGATTGACTTGGTAAGTGGGTTGGGGTGAGGGACATGAATAGGTGGAAGTTGGATAGTTTTGAGGCATGCATGAATTGGGTGAACATGATTTATAGGGTGATCCTTGAACTTCCATAACCATTTGTTCAAACCAATCCATGATGTTTGGTTATTGGTTTTGGATCTGAATTAGATGAGGTATTTTATGAGGATTGGGATCAAGTATGGATGAAAATTACAAGATAGATGATGGATGGTTAGGGATGATTTTAGATGGAGTTTAGATTAGAAGAATATGATGATGGAGGAAAGTTTGGTTGATATAGTTAAATTTTGATTTGAAGGATGGAGGAGGTTTGAAATGTGACGGATGTTAGATGCTTGGATATGATTTCAAATGATGATTGGAGATTGGAGGTTTGATTGATATAAGTGAATGGTTAATAGGTGATTGGTTTTGGATGAAAGGGTAGATGGATTGGATTAGGATTTGGTTAAAACATGGTATTAAGTTGACAAGGGGATTGGATTAAGATGAAGGATGAGATTAAGGATGATAATAGATAGAGGATGATTGGGGAAAAGATGAATGGTGAGATTGAATCAAGAGAAGTGGATTTTGACGTGGATTATGGAAGATGATTAGGATAAGAATCAGGACCTTAATTGGATTAAGAAATTGATTAGGATTAGGTTCCTAATGGATGGATTAAGATAAGAAGAATGATTAGGAGATGGTTGATTGGAGTGATTAGGGATTATTGGGATTGGATGGGTGATTAGGACGATTAAGAGGTGATTAGGATGAGGCTTAAGGATGGAATATTTGACTTGGGGATAATGTAGAAAGCTTGACTTGGAGGACACCTAGAATTAAACAAAGATGCCTTCTCTTTTCTTTTCTTTTTTGATATGTTTTGATTTTTATGGGTTTTTTATTTATTTTTATTTTTTTGAACTTTTGAGTTTTATAATTTTGGGGGGGTTTTATAATTTTATTTTTTTATTTAATATGAAAACACACAATGAAATGATGAAAAATACAAAATCCTATGGCTCAATTTGGATTTTTGTCCCCTTTTGGTTTCAAGTGGGGAAAGTGGTCTAAACATTCAAACACATAAGACATACCAACAAGCCTACACAAGTGGGATTATCAATCCTTGTATGCACAAAGCACCATAAGGAAAGATGGCTAAAAAGTATTAACTATGATTCACAAGATCAACTAAGGGATGTCCTCTATATACGCAAGGTACGTGAGCCCAAATCCGTAAATGAAAGAGAATAATGCCAAACAACTGAGAGGAGACAATAACCCAATCTCCACCTTCACTTCCCAAAGGTATAAAGTTCTTTGGGGCTTAGACAAGATGGACAAGATTCTACTTCCAAGAGGGGTGTCTTTAGATTCACCTCCCATTCTTTATACTCTGTCGGAACACAAGAGTTGAGGTCGTCCCTTAGGGTGATGAAATCCCCAAGTAGGCCTCCTAAAAAATGAAAATAAAACTACTTATTTCTAGTGCACTCAAGTTCATCACTAGGATGTGAGAGGAGAGCATACGTAAGTGTTCTTAGGTTAAAAGACACTCATTCGTTTTTTAGATCCAAATCCAAATGTGAAGAGTTCATTATAAGCCCATTTTGCAAATGTGAGTAAAACACACAAGATAGATTGTCTAAAGCAGAAATCAATTGCAAAAGTGGATTCCTTATAATTTTCTGATAAATTTGAAAAAAACGTTGCTCAAAAATGATTTTATATGACAAAGATATGAGCATTTGAAGTTTCAAAGGAAAGGCTGAGTTTGGACATGTACACCTGATTTTTGAAGCAGAATCTAGAAAATTCATTTATACCACAGAATAGAGCTCTTAGTTATCTTTCCAACGCTTTTTGAAAATTGAAAATCTGAATTGTGAGCGAAAAGTTATACCCAATTTAGTGGAAGTGCTATTTTATGTGTTTGCAAAGAAAAGGGAGTTAAATTAAAGCCCCTAAATGCTATTATTCTACTTCCATATAACCAACAGCTGGCTAGAAGGTTTTCTTGGACTTTTTATTGGGCCTCTGGTCTACAATATGACCAGGGGTTGACTTGCAAGAAAAATGAAAAAAAAAATGAAAAAAATTAATTTTTTAATTTATTTTAATAACAACTAAAACAAAGTAATACTAATTTTAAGAAGTGAATTCCAAAAATATTAGAAAAAGTACAGCCACGATTTCAAAAGAGAATGCAAAAGATTCTAAGTTCATATTAAAGTAGCTTAAGGTTTCACGTATTTTAGTTGTTTCGTGCGATTAGAAAGGACGGCAAGAGTATGTACAAGTATTACTGTGCGTCTACATACACCCGTGATATGATATATTCAGTGATTATACACAGAATATGGTATGATATACATATAAGCACTGGAAAAAGATCTTGCCATGTACATAGTTCTTATACCCAATGAAACCTTTATGATGGATACGCATTACAGTACGTACCTGTGACGACTGAGCATATACCTTTAAGGTCACGATTCATCATGTTTATACCTCAAAAATTAGTCAAAAATCTGCATGTCAAGAGTTCAAAATAGGTTGTATTTTTGTATTGTACCATATGATATGGATCTTTATACGCTATGGCCAAAACAAAATTCAACAAAATGACAGTGAGCAAACTATATCAAATTATATGTCAAAAGTTATCTGTTGGTTCTTTCAGAGAGAACCATGAGATTATTTTTTTGATTCGGGGTTGTGTATAAAAGTCAACCTCTTAGATCCCTTTAAAGAAGACTTTTTAACCTACAAGCTTAAGACTCCCAAAAAAATTAAAAGCACACATGTTAGTAGAATCGATTCACGTCAAGGTCACCAAAATGAATGCATGCAAATATAACAAACGGAATATGCATATAACTTAAGCCTATTCAAACAAGAACATGCAAACCTCAAAATGATAAGTAGCTTGATATGTTGAAGATGAGTTGGATGTGGTTGCTCATTGATCCAATAGCATGATGGCATGACAAGGATGATTGAGTGATGAAATGGATATTATAACGATAGCATGTAAAGAGATGATTGAAATGAGAGAAGAGGTCTAAATTTATAGATTTTTCATGAGGAAAATCAAGGGCCAAGATTCAAAGATAAATGGATGGTTAGGATTGAGTGGAGTGTGGTCCCTAAATTTGGAGACTTAACCTTGTGACAAGTGTCACAAGGAGAAGTGAGATGCAAGGGTAAGTTGATCGCACATTAGGAAGAACGTGCAAGGGACATGTCTATGACGTGTAAAAGGTAAGTTGACTTGTGAGTCACATGTCTAAAAGTAAAGGCTTGTGAAAGTGACATATTTATGATGTGTAAGAGGTAGAGTGGTTATGATGTGACCTTTCATGCTCACACGTGTGAGCAAGAGGAGGGTAGGGACACTTGTCACATTATGACAAGTTTAGATCTTGATCCATGTAGATGCATTCAAGGGCTAGGATTTAATGGACAAGGATTGAGGATGAAGTTGAATAAAATAATAAGAAAAATGATAATGAAAATTAATTAGCCTAATGAATTAATTAAGTAGGAATTAATTAATTAATTTAGTAGGGAGGGTTTGTAGGATAAGGTTAGACATAATTAAATAAATGTAAATTTATTTAATTAAGGGTAAAGGATAAACTTAATTAAAATAAAAGAAAATTTGTTTAATTAAGGGAGAAGGCTAAATTTAATTAAATAAATGTAAATTTATTTAATTAAAAATGATGGATTAAGATAAAGGATTAATTAAATAAATAATAAATATTTATTTAATTGGCTAGAATGGGATAAGGTCAAGTGTAGTTGGATATGGACAAATTTAGATGTCTACAAAATTAAATATTAATTAATTACAATAAAGGTCCTATAATTCATAGAGGAATTGTAAATACTAAAATGGATGCTAGAAGAGTGTGAAATTGGACAACCTAATCAAAGGTGTACAATTTACGATGTTACACAAACCAAGAGAAGGTACTAGACATATCCCACCCTCCCAAATTACTAGTAATACTATTCCAAACATCTTTAGCAAAACAACATAAAAAAAAAGCTCAATGGTTTTAAGAATATGACAAACAATATA
The DNA here is from genome assembly GCF_030272615.1 of Cryptomeria japonica. Taxonomy (NCBI): domain Eukaryota; kingdom Viridiplantae; phylum Streptophyta; class Pinopsida; order Cupressales; family Cupressaceae; genus Cryptomeria; species Cryptomeria japonica. Next base: position 439,485,557 of record NC_081412.1, on the reverse strand, counting down.
GTATTTAGATTCACTATTACTCAAAAATTTCAAATCAACAACCCATTTCAATAAGAGCAACCACCTAAAACAAGATTTGTTTTTTTTCAAGGACAAGTGACCAACATTGTTTAGATATATTAGACCACAAGGACTGAAGAGGTTCTAGCTAAAATTGAGGTGACATAAAAGGTCTAGGGGGTTGAGAGTTTGATAATTTTTTCTAGAGTTCACTTTCTCGGGAACAATTTTGTCATACCTTTATATTTATAAATTGAAGTTGCACTGAATAGGAGATCTCAAGCATTGTTAGGCTTTATGAATCATGGATATTGTCCTCTTTTCAAAGTTAGGAATCTCAAATCTGAAACTAATACATTCCAATCTTTAACTTTATTATTATGTAAATGATAGCAAAGTAACAAATACCTCTATTAAACTAGGCTTTAGCAAAACAATTGAATGAGTAGCATAGGTTTATTTTTATATTGAAAATGCCACCATATGAATTGATAGCTATAAATCTAATTATAACAAATTCCAATTTGATAATCACATTTGACATAGATCCTTACAAGATCCCAAGCCTTCCAAAAAATTTCTTAAAAAATTTGATCCAAATGGTCTAATAGGGAGCTTACAAAAGAGAAGTTTGTGTGGTTGTAAGCCTCTCCATTTTTTTGCCTATTTAGGAAATATGAGTTGAATATTATTCCTGACCAACACTTTCCATGGTTGATTGCTAGAGAGTGATTTTAACACATATTTAACAACAAGAGAAATTTCTTTAATTTTTAGGTCCTTGAGACCTAGCCCTCCTCCAAGATTTATCCATGCAACACCACTTGCATTTAACAATAGATATTTTTCTAGCACAGGTTTTCCATTTGATTAGAGGAAGTCTTTAATATTTTTTTGAATTTCACTCGCTTGATAGCTACTAAAAAACAAAACAAAATAGATTCTATAGGAAGAAAGAATCTTTTGAAAGACCTGAATTCTAATAACCAATTATAAGTATTGGGTATTCCATTTAGAAAATTTTCTCTCATTTTTTAACTAAAATCCAACACCACATATATTTTAAGAGGGTCTAACAAGAAAGGGGATAACAATATATCTTATATGTTTATGAGGTTTTGCCCATTAGAAACCAAACTTAACCAAACTAGATGAGATTCTTTCCAATTGAGGATAATGGGTTTAGCGTTTTTTTTATTTTAACACCAAAGGCACTACAAGATATTATTCAAGGAATCTATTATATTTCTAAATTTTCTTTCTTCTAATATTATAACCTAATTTGTGTCATTAGAAAATGGAGTATTCAAAAGATTGTCATTATTAGGGAGAGATATTCTCTTAATACTTATCAAACTATTGAAAGGCCTTAATAAATTGTGAACAACATCAACTGAAATTACAAATAAGGTTGGAGAAAAGGGGCAACATTGTTTGATGGACCTTTGTAAGAGTATTGGTTCAAACAGGGAACCATTAATGTCAATCTAAGCATTAGCATCTCTAAACAATGTATTTGCCATTTCACAAAATTTCATAGAAAACCAAAGGCTTTCATAAAGTTATGAAAATAAAGGACCCTTTAACCCTATCGTATATTTTATCAAAGTCAATTAGTTCAGTGTACCCACATTTGACTAGTATGTTTGGCCCACTCCTTAACCTCCTAATTAATAATTAGATTCTCTAGAATGTATCTACCTTTGATAAAAATTATTTAGAAATATTTAATAAACTTGGGGAGAATATTTTTATGCTTGTTAGCTAAGATTTTTTCCAAGATCTAATAAGAAACATTGAGAATGGCAATAGGTGTTTGATTCTTGATGAGAGTCTTATCACCTTCCTTAGGTAGTAATTTCATGATGCCCGTATTCATATCACACCTGGAAGAAAGCTTACTGATTGCATTTTTATACACAATCATTAGGTCTTTACTAGTCAAGTTAACATGTTTATTATAGAATTATGCATGTAGAAAATCACATCTTCAAGATAAATATCATTTTAGAATAAGTTAACAATCCAAAAAATCTCTTCCTCACTGATATCTTTGCTCAAGTATTCAACACCAGGTTCTTCTCAATATTTTTTAGAATAAAATTTTACAGACCTCTTGCTACCATTCTCAACAAAGAAAATATTCTTATAGAAATTTAAAAATTCTTCCTTTATGCTAACCATGACCAGAAGTGGTTTAGAACCATTGTTAAGAGGCAAAATAGATTTCTTAGCATTTTTGGCTTTGATATAGTTACAAGAGAACCTAGAGCCTTTATCATCTCCTTAATTCCTCTCAGATTAGCTCTAATTTTAAGCCCCTAAATTTTCTTGGTTTAAAGATTCCTTAACTCATGTTTGACCATTACCAACTTTTCCACCAATATATCATTATTAGAGTCTTCTTGAATTTCCCTTTCACACCTCATGAACTTCTCTTGTAGTTTATTCTCCTTAAGCCTGCAATCCATGGCAAGCTTTTTTTTCTATAGTCTAAAAATACACCCTTTAACTTTATATGTTATTATTCCATTACTAAATAGGATTCAAGTTTTTCAAATTTCTCTTATTTCTCTAATGGTAAAACTATTATCATTACATACATTATTCTTAAAAATGCTAACAAAATTTGTTTAAACACATTGTCTATTAACATTCCTAGAATTTGTGCTCCCTAGCCATGTAATCCTAGCTTCAATAGGGTGATGGTTGTATAAAATTCTATTATGAACTTTAATATTGTTACCATTAGTAGGGATCTCAAAATAGAAGTGATCCCTACTGGTATAAAACATGTCAAGTCATTCATCTTGCCACTCAAGCATACACGGTGTCTCAAGCATACAAGAATGCAATGCATAATGTAATGCTCACCAAAAAACCCTAGAGAAATTAACCAACTAATATGCAAATAGAGATAAAAAATATTTTTAAAAACATCATCTAATGCAACACATATAGCTTAAATAAACATATGCACTAAAAGATCATCTACAAGAATTACACTTAATCATCTTAAAGCATAATCATAAGAACAACCATACGCAAGCGGAAATAAGTACAACTCAACAACATCTTTCCCTAGGGTATCTCAACGCCATTACTTAAATATCATCAAGAACATACATCATATCCAATACCATAGAACCAAAATCCTAACACTTTCAACATTTACTCTTTTCAATAGCATAAGGTAAATCCATCAATTACCTATCAAGGTTACATTCCTTAATAACAAAAATGCCATAGAACCCCCTTTAGGTTCATTTTAAGAGCACCAATCCAAATGTTCCTAATACCCATTCTCTTCTCCATTATCATAACATCATTCATCCGTTCACAATAATAACTACCACATGTCTATACCAATTCCTCTAAGATTAAGCATACACTCAATTCTCATTAAAGACTAGCTAATGACAACTTATTAACCATAAATAATTCCTCTTTTCCATTAATGAACAATATCCAAGATACAATAAGGATTTCAACATTATATCCTATACAAAAATCATAATCATAATTCATTGCATCATCTATTTTTACATATGAATATAAGACCTTAATACATCAAGATGCATAGTTCTCTCTACAAATACATCCATCTTAAAATATCTACTAATACAAATTATGCCATATGAATCATATTACATAAATCTGCTACGTGATTTCATCCAAAAGCTGAAGAGATAAGAATCCACATCCATGCACAAGAGCTTCCAACAAAGTGCATCCCAATGGAAGAAGGCACCAAACCACCCAGCCATGTGGAACCAAAGGAACCACCCCCCCGTGCTAGGAGATGACACAAGGTCACACACACTCTCTAGACATAGGATAACACCTAACAATTAAAGGGATGTAACAACACCAAAACCAATAATAAAAAGTAACCACATATACAATAAGCCAAATCACAACATATGGCTAAACCAAAAGCATAAACTCCCATAGGCATATCAACAATCCATGGCATAAGGAACAAGGACACATGTAGGGAAGAGTGTCATCACATGTTATCCTCACAAAGAAGGGTAAATATATATAAACATTGGGTTCTCCACTTGGCACTACGAGATCTTCACCCATTCCCCTGATAGACATGTGGAACTGTCTCAAACTATGAGAGAATCAAGGGAGTTCATTTTACTATCTTCACAGTCTTCCCAAGCACATATTGAGTCTTCACTCATGGGCTATGAGGTGGGGCACCAAAATCCATTTAATTATCTTATTTAGGTGAGTCCTAATTACCCAACCCAACTAATTAATTATTATTGTTATCATGTGTTTAGATCAAGGAAAACTTCCAATGTGTTCCCAATGGTCTAGACTTCAAGCATCCTTACAAGGATCCTCTTGATAGCCTATTCTCTTGTGACCATGGCCATCACATGGAAACTCACTCCCCCTAACCATGTTCCAAGACCTTATGATAAACAACAATAACACCAAGATAATAGGGAGGCTCGACCATAATATCATAAATTATCCACATGAACATAAGAAACAAGAACAAAAGGCAATGCCACAATGCCAACAAGAATGAATCAAGAGCCTCAACAGTTAACCAATAAACAAGAGAAAGGAAAAATCCTCTTACTCAGCCCAAACAATATAATCCTCTATAGCGATGCATACATCATCTCACTAGAGCTATCATAAATCAATCCTCTACAACAAGGAATGAACCATCTTGTTAGAGCTAACACAATACATCCTCAACAACAAGGCACAATACATCTTGTCGAAGCCAAAACACAATCATATATCCAAATTTGAATAATATCCAACTTGGGAAATCACAAAGATACTGAAAATAGACTCTGGTACAAAGAACAAAATCAAAAAAGTCATCTCAAACTGAGAAAAAGACCACAAAACAATAAATAGGGCAGTTTAGTGCATTTGCTTTATCCTATAGCGCATATGATTAATTATGTGGAACATATGATCAATTTTGTGGTGCATATGATCAATTCTATGGTGCATATGATTAATTAAATGTGGTGCATATGATCAATTCTATGGCACATATGATCAATTTTGTGGTGCATACGATTAATTTTGTGGCACATATGATTAATTTTGTGGTGCATATAAAACAAAGACAAGAGATACACTAAGACGGAAATAAAAATTCATGACAATGCCTAGATATACATAAGTAGTCAAATTCAACTCCAAGACAACTAAAATGAGTGCAATACAAAATATAATCAAGGAGCCATACCATAAATAAGTAAACAAACAAACTTAAGACATAGCAAATGATTCTGAATCGTTCACAGGATTTACTCCCAACAAGGCCAAACACAGGGAACAAACTCCCAACAATAGATGAAGGTATGAAACTTCCAACACTCACAGAGATACTAAGATTCCAACAAATCAAATTAACATATATAGAACAATATGGTAGGAGTGAACTCCAAATCCTCTCAAAACATATACCATATAGTGAACAGGAATCTCATGACAATCATGGGGAATAAATACAAAAACCATTCACGGGAAAGCTCGACAATAATTTGCATAGAAACATATTAAAGCTCCATACATTACATTATAAATTAATAAATAATATTCTCACAACTATCCTCAAAGCCCTCCCATGTACAATCTTTTGTCACACACAAGGAAGACAATCTTTTTGTAAACAAAATGCAAAAGGATAAAATCCAACCAACTTGGAAAACTAGAAGTTATGGCAATGAAATTCGATGTAGGGCAATTCCAAACCAAAGCCTAGCCAAGCCAAATCCAAGCCTCAAGCAATCAAATCTCCAAGAACACAACAAAATCTCTAGGAAGCCAACCCCGACAAAATCTCAGAAAACATATTTATAAAAATGCATTCAAAAACTATGCAATAAAATCGCCAATCAAAATAATTGAAAATACTATATTTCATACCAACCCTTTCTCAAATTTGAGGTAAGAAATATAAAATAATATTATTTACTTACCCAATTCTCACAGTCAATAAAATAATAGGGTAGGTAGAAGATAGAATATTTAATTAATCAAATAACCTAAAAGGGTAAAAGAGAATTTAAATAACCCAAATAGTAAAAAGGAAATATTGTGAGATTTTGCCAAGATCAAGAGCTCGATGAAAAGTACAAAATAGAGAGACAAAATATAGGAAAAGAATAAATTGTATTCTCATCAATAGATAGATGATCAAAAGATCAATAGTTCTTATTCATACAATGAATATGAGCTTGCATATATAGGCAATGCTATATGGATATGTGAGCACACAAACATGACATGTGGCTAAATAAGAAACAAGGGTAGGTAGGAAATAGGTGTGGTATGTAGAAGAAACAATAAAATATTCCACATGAGGTGGATCACCCACCGAAGGTGGAATTATCACTCCACAATAAGTGGATATGATCAAGTAGTAACAATATCACACCATAAAAGATGAAAATTCTCCTACACACACTATCCCAATGTGGCACAAACACCCAAGTGTCTCATACCCAAACTACTATGAAATGCATTACCTAAGTAAACTTCAGCAAGGTGTAATAATATCCAACGTGAATAATTATTTACACCAACACCCCCCCTTAAGTGCAACTTAGGGGAATGTCCTTAAGTCTACAATGAAACTAAGCAATGCAAGATGGGTTCCAGCTACGAGGCCATGTTAGGTACCCATGTACAAATGCAAATGCATGCAAACCAATGCAATGAAATCTCTCACAAAGCGGGGAAAGAGAGAAAAAACCAATGGGAAAAAACCCTCCCCCAAAAGAGAGATGAAAACTATACAAGAGAAATCTCATAGAAGTATGTGAAAAACAAAACCCCATGAGAGGAAAAAGTCCCCCCATATGAGAGAAGAAGAGAAGCTAGGAAGCCTCCCCTCAATGTAGAATCTGCACCAATGATAGAAGCTCAATGATGTATGAAGAAATTGCTCCATGAACATCAAACAACATTCCTCCCCTTAGGAAGAAACAAAACCAAATGTGTATCCATGAAGTATCCCCAATCATGAAGGGAAGATGTATGAAAAAAACTCATGATGAATGAAGTCTCTGAAAACTACTCTCAAGTGTCCCCATGTTGATGCTGAAAGATACCCCCTCCAAAGGTGGTGAACTACTCCACACTGCTGAAAGAGGCACTCCAAGATCTAGTGGAGATGAATGTAGAACATGTACCAAAGACTCACATGTCTCCTCTAAACATAAAGAGACCTCCTCCAACTATTGTACATAAGTATCCACAATCATGTCAACCTCGAAAGAATGATCATGTAGAGAATGAACAAGAGGGTCAGAGTGTGCCCTCGCAACAATCGAAGAAGGATCATCTTCATCAAAGAGAAGATGAATATCATCAATGATGTCTCCAAATCTGGAATGTAGGATTACACAAACAAACCTGCAATGTCTTTCAAGTACTCATCCCATGAAACTAAAGCTGTAAGACATGAAATATCCTGTTGCACTGAATCACATGAAGGCAAAATTGTCGCACTATCTGCATCATCAAGTGCAATAAATGATGTGATATCAATAGGAGGAGATGAAACATAAGGCTCAAGAACGTGGTCACATGTGAGAATCCCCAAGTTCAAGTACCCAAAGTTCTCCTCAAAATTTGAACCATCACAAGAAGTGTGATCATCATGTGTAGAATCATCATATGTGAAATCATTATCATCAACAAAATCTGAAAAGGAATATAACCGAGATGCATGATCAACCACCCCAGTCGCAATGATAGCTCTAGTCTCCAAGTCTCTAATGAAAACTGACTCAGGTGTGAACTCCACAATTATCTTAGTTGTGCCATGTGTGATTTGATAGATGGAAAGGAGATTATTTGTCAAATAGGGTACACACAACACATCATTGAAGGAGTTATCCCAAAAGGCAATAGATCCTTTCCCAATCACATCCATATATGTATGATTGCCCATCAAAATCTGCGGCATGGTGCAAGGCTCAAATGAAGAGAACATAGAGTGTGAAGATGCCATATGATGAGAAGCCCCTGAATCTAGAAGTCATCTCCCCGACTCATGACTTGTAGTAGCACAAAGAGATTTTCCTTTTCTTGTCCCAAAAGAATGAGTCTTCCCACTTGTAGAAGCCATGAATACTTTCCCTTTTCCTTTTGAATGTGTGGAAGTGGAAGTTGATGAATCATCCTTCTTATAGACATTAGGCGAATCAATGTTATGATTTTTGAGGATGTGTGTGAGCTCATCAATCTTCTTAGAATGTTAATGATGCTCCTCATGACCAAACTTTTTACAATAGGCACAAGTAAGTCTCTCTCTCTTTGCTGAATTGTCCCTCTTGGAAGAGGATGAACTCCTTGTTGTGGAGAAGGTGGTGCTTTGTTCTTAGGCTTTGATTGTCATTTCTTCTTGTTTGAGTTGTCCTTTCCTTGATTTCCTTTGTTTCATTGATTTTCCACTAATGCTTGAGACTTAGAAGCCTTAAGAATGCCCATGCTTATCAACTTAGCTTTTTCCATCATCAATATTTCAGCGAAAGCATCAAATGTAGGCATTGTGTAGCTTGAACCCATTGTCATCTTATGGGTTTGGAAACTAGAAACAAATGCTACATATTATTCTGGAAGCTTTCCCATCAAATTGAAGATCAATTGAATATCCTTCTTATCAATGCCACTATCCTTGAGTTGTGCCCTCAACTCTTTTTCCTTAGTGACATAATCTTGTATAGTATCAAAGTTCTTGGGATCCAACATGGTGAGATCCTTTGAGATCCTTGATTAGAGTACATTTCTCAATATGAAAAATGAGATCCTTTGTTACATACTTTCTTAAGGTACGAATTGCCATGATATTTTTAGTGAGCCAATCCAAGTGACCAACAGGATCAGCGGGAGCAACAATAGTTCCATCAATATAATGAGTTAGTCATTTTTTCCATAAGTTTACTTCATGCATCAATTTTCCAAGTAGCATAATTATGAAGAGTTAAGAAAGGAAAGTTAGAAGAACCCATTGCAGCAAAAAGGAAGGAACACAAGAGCACAAAATCACAAGAGAAACTCCCCCAAATTTAATCAATCAAAGTACCCCCCCCCCCCCCCCCCCCGAAAAAAAATGATGATTTTGACACTTTATATGTAGTGCGTGTACAATAGGCCACTTGCAAACAATGGCAAGGTGGACTTCTGATTTTGTTTTACAACTGCCCCAATAGGATGAGAACTACAAAGTAAAAGACCAGCAAGATAGATCTATGCAATACAAGTGCCAAATTGGCCAAAAAAGACCATATGATGAAAGTAAAATTTCTATGAAAAATCGTTGAATAATGATAGCATATTATGAGAGTAGAGGAAAAATAATGCACTTTCAAAAAAAATGGCACCTGAAAAGGAGTTCATATGAGCCCAAACAGAGTCTTGGAAGTTGTAGAAACGGGGATTGGATGGGTGCAGTCACCAAAAACTAATATTTTTGAAAACTCTATCCATCAAAATCAGAAAATAATTCCACCACAAGAAATTACATGAAATTATAGCCCATTTCAAAAAAAAATTGTACTAAAAAAGGAGCAAAAATGAGCAAGATATGGCCATTTGAAGTTGAACTGCAAAATCAAAAAGCTCAACGAAGGGGGCCTGCTAATTTTTCAAAAAAATGATGCCATCATCAAAACATGAGGTTAAATTTGACGGTCGTATGATCATCACAAAAACTTCACCACCCCTATTGACTGGGCGTCTGTACTGTACGGAGTGCTGATGTGGCAAAAAATGATTCATTGAAAAAGATGACGTGGTAGGATGATATGGCACAGGTTGCTGATGGGTTAGATGACGTGGTGCCAACTGGGCGCTTATGTGGCAGGTACAACTGACAGGTAGGGGGCCCACGTGGCGGATGTTGACTTGGCTGCTAACTTGGCCGAGGTGGCAACATGGCGGAAGCTGACGTGGGGGTGAGGTCCACATGGTGGAGGGGCCCAGCAGGTGGCTGGTTGGCATCGGAGTTGGCCATCGGTAGTGTAGAGGTCGATACCGACAGGCGAGGTCACCAGAAGGCAGTCGTGCAAGTCGTTGGCGGAGCCGGCCGGGAGGGTTGTCGAGAGATCACTGGGAGATTGCGAAGGTTGTCGAGAGATCATTGGAAATGGAGCCGCTGGAGGGACCTGCGATGGTAGGTTTGACAATACAGATCAGGGGGTGGGGTAATGCCCCCCCCGACAATAATACAAAAAAAATAATTTTGACTTTAATTTTCCAACATTTTTTTTTCTGCAGATAAAGGGAAAAAAATTTTGCAGAAAAAATTAAAAAAGAAAAAATTGAAAAAAAATTCAAAATTCGTATCGTACCACCTAAATTGGGCAAAAAATTTCCTCCAAGCCCAAAATTTGACTTTCACCAAAATAGGTCGAATTTATACTCAAAATTCATGGAAACGACCACCCGGATGCAATGGCGATGTCAGATCTGATCTAGGATTCCTCCAAAAGATTCTCCTCCTCAAATCTACCTCTCTCAAAGATGAATCAATTACACTCCAATGGCTCTGATACCATGTGATATTTTGCCAAGATCAAGAGCTCAATGAAAAGTACAAAATAGAGAGACAAAATATAGGACAAGAATAAATTGTATTCTCATCAATAGATAGATGATCAAAAGCAATAGTTCTTGTTCATACAATGAATATGAACTTGCATATATAGGCAAGGCTATATGGATATGTGAGCACACAAACATGACATGTGGCTCAATAAGAAACAAGGGTAGGTAGGAGAAACAATAAAATATTCCACATGAGGTGGATCACCCACCGAAGGTGGAATTATCACTCCACAATAAGTGGATATGATTGAGTAGTAACAAGATCACACCATAAAAGGTGGAAATTCTCCTACACACACTATCCCAATGTGGCACAAACACCCAAGTGTCTCATACCCAAACTACTATGAAATGCATTACCTAAGTAATCTTAAGTAAGGTGTAATAATATCCAACATGAATAATTATTTACACAACAAATATAATAATATAACAATATATAATGACCAATAATAAATAAACTATGGGCACAATAAAATATAAAAACCCAATTAATATAAAGTCACAAACCAAATAAATAAAATAATAAATCCAAATTCTCATATATAATAAAATAAGTAAACAATAAATAACAAATAACCAATAATCAACCAATAATCAAGGCTTAATAAATATTAAATAAAATAACATTAATCCTCAATAAAAAATTAATAATAATTAAATATCCAAACTATAAACTAAATTAATTTTAACATTAATAAATTATATAAATCAATTATTAATTAACTGATTAAATAATCATAACACCACAAGGCAACCTGACACAGGGTCAAACAACTCAACACAAAAACGCCAACCACAACTCAAACTGAGACACCAACTGACACAAGTATCAACTTAAACGTAAAGTGTGTGGTAGGAACTCATGCCCTCTCCATTCAACTTGCCATTGGGATAAGACATGCTCAGACCTATGAGACTAGGTGGAGTTGATGTCTAGTACCTGCAAACTTGCAACCACCAATAACCACGAGACAACATATACCATAATATACATCATAAATAATTAGGCAAGTGAGAGAGAATCGCAACGTCACATCATGCTCGTAATGAGTGGTATGGCATTGTCTCTATCATGAATAAAGTAGTAAGACAATCACAACCATCATAACATCATCTCATCCAATACAACCATGAAGTGGGGTTAACATAATTTAGATGCCATCATAACCTTATAAGCAATATAATTGATCCATCATAATAACCAAAGATATGTCATCATCTATATGTCATCATAAATCAAATGTTCATATAAATGTCTAGCATCATTAATAAGCATATGAGATATAGATAAAGTCTTAAATATCAATCCAAAATATCACATAAGAGTCTAGATAAGTCTATCGATTCATAAATCAAAAGATAAATTAGGGAGGGACACTACACATAATCAAGGATAAGGATGATACTAGGTTATGAATCCACCAAGGTTACCACTTAATCTAGATGGGGTTGAATAATATAGACCAATAAACAAGACTGTTATCGCATAGCTTGAAGGGATGGCTCATGTGGAACTGAATAGTCCCTTCAAGAAGACGGGGAGACTTGATCTTGCCAAATCAACACCCCACAGATGGCCAAGCCTTACCAATACATTTGTAGCCTTTATAAGAACTCATGGCCTGCAAGGGGCATCCAATTTTTTTGGCAACAATGCAACAAACTGAGAGGGGGGGTGAATTAGTTTGCTGAAAAACTCAACACAACTCAAACTTAAATTCGAATCTGATTATCAACAATTAAAACATAAACCATCACCACATCAATAACACACATAACACCAAAATTTTGAGATGGAAAACCTGGTTAAGGGGAAAAAACACGGTGGGAACCTACCCACAATGAGATAATGCCCTGTTAGGAGTAAGTGTAAATATTACAATGGGGAATACACATGCATTTAGGCACACTTCCTAGAGCTCACTGCTCAAATACAAGAAGGGTGCTCCTCATTCCACCATTTGTCAACCTTATCTTAAATCTTTATCTTGAAACCACATATTTTTGAACTTAAAGGGGCACTTTCTAGGCTTCTTTTCCTCTGACATCTCTAGCTCAATTGGAAAATGATCAAAGCCTACCATTGTTAAAATGAAAGACCTTATAGTGTGTTGAAATGTTGTTAAATCTCCCTTGAAGAGAAAACTATCCAGTTTCTCTGCTATATAATGTGTTCCTATCCTCCTATTGCTCCATGTAAAGGAGCCATTAGTCATCCTAATATCCATCATATTATTATTATTGACCCACTCCCCAAACTCTATTTGTGCGAGTGATATGTTTTGCAGTCCCCCTTTTTTCTTTGTACTTAAAATTGTATTAAAATCCCCCCCAAGTATATAATTATTGTCTAAATTTTGTGTCATAAAGGTATCTAATTCTACCCAAACATTCCTTTTGCCTATAGTTCTAATGGGCCCATATATATTAATAAGAAGGAAGCTAATAGAATTATGTAGGCTATTAACTCTACCACACTGCCAATACAAATTATTAGCATTTGGCTCATACCAAATCCTTTTAGGGTCCCACAGAACTACCAATCCTCCTACAACCCCTGTAATTAAATTATTCTCCACTTTCCACAACCCTAATCTTATTTTAAGAGAATTTCACTCCTCACCCCTTAATTTAGTTTTCTGAATCATCACAATATCTAAGTGGAAAAGAGTTAAACTGTACTTGCACAAGTGCTACTTGTTAGGGGCATTTAATCCCCTAACATTCCACGTAGTAATCTTCATTTCTCATTGGGAAGGCACTTCCCCTTCCCAGCTTGAAAAAGTTTAGTAATTTTTGTCTAATCCTCTGCTTCCCCTGCCTTTGTCCTTAGTTCCATAAGTGACTTTTTGCCTTTCCTCTTAGGGGCAATCCCAAAGTTTGGGTTCTCTTTATTAGGACAGGTTAAAGCTAGTCCTAACTTAACTGGATTACCCTTACCCACTTCATCAATCAGATTATTGACCTAGAACTCACCATTAGTTTCCTCATCATTACTAGATTCTAACTCCAAGATTTTCAAAATAATCTCTTGCTTCTTTTTAGCAACTTATGCACTATTCTCATCCTTTGATTCATATTCTAACTCGGATACATTATTTATACCCATAAGATCATAAACCACTTCCAAATTAGCAGGAATTTGTTCCGAGCTTCCAAATCCGAGTTAGCCTGATCCATCTCCCTACCATTCATATTCAAATCCATGAAATCCTTCTCATCCTTATTCTCCAAACCTCCAGACAGCATAGTAATCAGACCCATTATTTTTGCTTCAGTCATTTCCTATGGAAGTTGTGAAGCAACCGGGTTGTGTGATATCTCAAGCGCACCCTTATTTTCCATATTTTCCTAACTAGTCGTCTCAACCGTAAAACCTTTTCTCTCATTATTGAATTTGATATTGACTCCTGGGTCAATCAGGGGGGACTTGATTAGCGCATCCTTATTCACCAAATCTCCTTGTACGAAATCACATTGCCAAAAATAGCTCCATCATAAAATTGTACTTTAGTGTTGTAAGCCATCTTGGATGTAACTAACGCCAAAGGCTCCATGAATTTATCATTACAGTCCATATCTATGAGCAATTTCACATGTGTTGAGCTCATGAATTTTTCCTCCAACCCTATAAAAGGCCCTAGCTCGTTCACTATCTCTACTAGGGCATCAAAATTTAACAGTTTTAAGGGCAAATAAGAAATTTTAACCCATCTAAGAAATTTTTTAGGTTTGTATTCAAAGGGATTGAAATTCAAGTGTCAATCTATGAAGTGAAAATTGTATCCTTTGAAAACAATAGGTTTCCCATATAGTAGTTCATTTTTTAAATCCTTGGATTTACATTTAATAAAGATGAAATAATTAGGTAGGATAGATATACTTACCTATTGGAGGTATGCCCAATACCACCATTTATTACTCTGCTTGTGAATAGGCACCTTGTTAGGGTAAGATTTCTCATTTTTATTGTTATGTTTGAAAGGTCATGCGCTAGGTTTCTTGGTGGGCATGGGATTAGGGCCAGGGTGTGTGTATGATTTTTTGGTGTTGCCTCTCCAACCCTTGTTGGCCCTGACCGTATTGTTAAATTTGGACTGCGAAGGGATGAGTTCAGATTTCTCTGCTCACCTTGTTTTCCTAGATTTGACAATTTGCCATTCATTATTGTTTTTCTTTTCATTGTGATTTTGGGGTTGCCAGCATTTATCCACCCACTTGTCATTTGTAAATACCCACTGAGGCTTGTAATTATGTATTATTCCTTAAATCCAGTTGCCCACCATTGAACATGTGGGGATGCATTTCTACTCCTCTACCCAAAATCGGTCGCATTACTTTAGGTTATTTTTAATTTACTTTTATTTTATTCTCATAATATATGTTCATTAATTTTAAATTTTATTATTATTTTAGGTGTACTTGACAATATCAGATTTTATTGTTTGAATTTCTGTTGTGAAAGATAATATTTCTTCGCACTCAAGGTGATATGTGAGGATAAACCTTACCTATCAAACAAAATTTAAACTATATTAAATATTTCATTTTATTTAATATAATATTCTCAAGAATTTAATCATATTTTAAAATAAGATTTAAATATAATCATACAATCATGAATATCATTACAACATGTATCTATTAACCTTTCCAACTATTAAAAAATTAGATTAATTTATTTTTTCAATGAGTACTGATTATTGATTGCTTTATTTTTATTATTATTATTTAAAAATCTCAAAAAATATTTTTCTATTAAATATCAATTATGAATAAAAACAAATTAATTTTACTAAATAATATTTATAGAATTTATTATTGATAGACTTTTTTTTTTAAATCAAAAATATTTTTTAATTATTTTTAATAATATTAATTATTAAATGAAATAATAATCATAAATATGAAAGAGTAAATTTAATTATTTATTTTTAAAAAAATATTCATTTTTTGTTTAATCGATAACCAGGATAATAAATTGCTAGAAAAAGGAAATATTTACATCCAAAATGCAGATAAATAGTCTGCCATTACATGGGGTCTCGCCCCTACAAAACCTGAAAAAAATGACTACAGCCCTACATAAGCAGTCATTTCAAAAAACCAACCGTTCATACATAAACCCCATCAAAAAACCGACCCACTCTAGAAACCCGCCTATTGAAACTATCCTAGAGCCTCTTCCCTAGAAAAGTTTGGAATGCCCTTGCTGGGCCCTGCATCCTACACCTCACCTCCTCCACCTGGTAGTGTTCCCGGCCTACCACCACAGAGTGACTCACGCTCCACCACCTTCACGTGCTTCCATGGAATCTGATGGCGGGTCATAGGCCTCCCATCCTTGCCCAGTGGAGCTTCAGACCAAACTGGGGTCTTCTTCCCACGGATCTTCCATCTCTTAGTCAGCCCCAAGCCTCGCAAAAATTGCACAACATCCCTCCAACCCTTCCGTGCATTCTCAAGCTGGATTTCAATGGGTCGAGAAGCCGACCAGATAACAAATGATTGCAGCTCCCCTGCAACTACTCCAATCCTCTGCCATGGATCTTCCACCGTCTTCAGCCCTTTCCCTACAACAGCTCGAGCCACCACATCATTTAAACCTCCCACCCACTTTGGACACAACACCAATGCTGCCACTCGCAACACCTCCTCCGTCGACATTCCCACCGACAAAGCCAGAGCAAAAAATAGTGATGAGATGTCGAGGTTGGTTCGAGGCCGACAGTTAGACACCAGAAATTCCTTCCCGATCATCAACCGTAATGCCTTCCAAAACTCCTCCCCATATACCCTAAAGACATTCATCAGTCTGTTGCTCGAGATCAGCCCACAAAAAGCTGGCATTTGATCGTCCGTTGTCAAGGAAAAGTTTGCCTCCATCGCCTCTTCACTAAAACCTGCATGCGCAGCAAAAGCCAGAAACCAACTACCACGAAATGTCAGGGAACCAAAGACCCAGGCCTTTAAAAAAGCCACCACCATCACATGGCATGAATGCATCACACGAATCACCTCAAACAAAGCATCATCAACAAGACAACTCACTGATGGCCTCCATCATCACTCCAGAGTCGTCAAGGCCACTTGCAACAAAATCGTAGATCACAATCTATGAGGGCCATAATTTCCACAAGTCCAATGTCAATCAACCACATCAAGACCAACTCGGGTTCAGTTCCCTTAATAAAATCAATTCAACCAAAATCAAGAGGACTAATAGTTCGAAAGTCCTCAAATAGTCTAAAGTTATTTCCCAAAGAGCCATTCGCCCCCACATTTGAAAGCTTGTTAGCCTCCACATTAGCTTCTCTGAGAACATGAGTCACCTTATAATCTTCAAAGCCTCCCAAAAGAAATTTCATTCTTCAAACATGTTTTTCTAAATGCCACGCCTCCATACAACCTCTAGCTATCTCATTCACCACAATCTAAGAGTCGCCTTCCAGATGGATTTTCCTCACTCCCAAATTCTTAGCCATAAGAACGGCTTCTAAATCCCCTTGGCACTCCGCATCATTATTTGATCCATCCACCAACCTTTTAGCTCTTGTGGCTAGAATGTTGCCACAAGCATCCCGGGCAACTACTCCAGCTCCAGAGACCCCTGGATTTCCCCTTGAGGCGCCATCAAAATTGACCTTGATCTAACCCTTATCAACAAGATAGTGCGAAACAATGATATTTTGAACTAGACGCAGGCGCGGGCGAATGACAGCGATGTGGAGCTCAACATTCGGCAAGATCAATAGGTAAAGGAGCAAGATTGTGGGCACGAGAAGCAAAAGAGGCCATTTCAATGGAGGCTATCTGAGACCACATGGCCAAGGAGAAGTGGTGGATCTTGAATTTTGAAGGACAACAATATCTTGTGTTGAGCATGGGAGGTTTTCAACATGATCAAAACCCTAACTGCTTCCACTAGGCATCGTATATCCCGCAATGGGTTTTTGAAGGTGGTAGGTGGATCAACAAATTCCTACCCCATTATCAAAATTGGTAGCGAGAAGATCCACGGATGGAAAATGGACAATTTAAGGCACCATGGTTGAAGAAGCGATCGAGTCCTCCATGGATCCACCAATGGGTCAACTCACATCTCAGACCTAGGATGGAAGGAAAGCTCCCCACGACAAGTGTTGTAGAGCATCTTCAAAAACATAGATTCAAAAAAGGAAAGAATGGGCGGTTCAGACAAACAAAAATACCTAGAGAAAATTTGCTCAGCAATTGGCAATCCAATAGTCATGAACACCCTTCTCGATCCAATAAAGAATGGAAAAGAAAAGCGAGCATCATGGAGGTGAGTGAGTAGTCAAGAATACCCACAAGGCTCCAAAATGAGGTATGTGATACACCCCCCACTTTAGTTCATTTGGAAGATGATAAAATCAAAATAGTTAGGGATAGTCTTCAAAGTAAAGGTCTATTTGTCAAATGGGGCAAGGGTTCATGGAGTAGTCAAAGTTTTGCGAATTGGTGCATAGAGCAATGGAGACATGGAATTAAGATCAATTTCCTCCCAAATAGATATTATTTGATTGAATTTATCAATGAAGAAGATTAGTGGAGAGCCATAAACAGTGGTCCTTATATTTTGGATGGAATCGGTGTCCATTTAATCAATTGGAGCCCTAACTTTAACCCATGAACTCACACTTTTCCTGAGAGCCTGACATAGGTAAGGATGTACAATATTCCAACTCAATATTAGAACTAAGACATGCTCAAATAAATTAGAAAAATCCTTGGATCCTTCATCTCAGCTGATGACATTTTGGAAGACAAAATCTAGAGAAGCTTTGCAAGAGTTTGCATCAATGTACGCTAGGTTTCAACTTTACCAACCAAGGCTAAGATGAATGAAGCAAGGGAGGTCTGGACACAAAGGATCGATAGAGAGGACCAAATGTTTTTTATGCCCTAAATATTTCTCTAGAGAACACATAGGTTTAGAGTGTGAGCTAACTGCAAAAGTTTCAAGGGCATATGAATGCACACAAAGAAAGACTCCAAACCATGTGGATCCTACAGAAGACTCAAGTGTGCTCGATCAAGTCAAAGATCCTTTTATTGAATCTATGGAATAAATAGGGAGGGATGAGGTTGGGAGTTGGTTTGATTCACATAGAGGATTAACTGTGGATGAAATTATGGGGGGGGCCTCTATTGGTTCTACTCTTACTTTGGGCTAGGACTTGGAATCACTAGATCTAATGGTCACAAAGCAAGTAAGCACAGGAGACAGATTAGGGGATTATGCAACTGACCTACAAATTTTATTAAGGGAAGCAAAGCCTTTGCAATTAGAGATATAAATGTAGATCAAGGACCTCCCACGAAGAGTAGGAATGAGAGCCATGGCTAAGGAGGAATGAGATGGGTCTATTAACAAAGGAAAAGCTATGTAGGTAGATCAGATGATTACAAGTGTAGAACATAACCAATCAAATGAGTACTATCCGGAGGCATGTGTGGAGCACCATGACATTGTTGTGAATATGATGGAAGAAACCAAGGAGTTGCCTACCTTTTCAATGGAAACTGATGAAGATGATTATTTGGAGGAAGCATGGGAAGAAGTTGGTGAGAGTGAGGCTGAAGAGTTTGGAGATGATAGCACAAAAGGATTTGAAGTATCTGCTTCTATAATATGCAAGCCTAATATCTAACCAAAGGGGAGGAAAGGGTGAAAGTCGAACAAAGTCAAAGTAGCAATGGCGGCCATGGTCATAGGCCATACCAAACTTACAATAGAGAAGGGCACTCCCCTTCCCCAGGAGCAATGAGGATCACATCCTGAAATGTCATGGGCTTAAATTCCCCTAACAAATGGCACTTAATTAAGCATCAAATAGATGAAGAAAAATGGCATATATGGTTGTTACAAGAAACTAAGTGGAGTAGGGATGGAATTGACAAAAGGATGAGGGTGTGGAGGCAGTGGGTAGGTCAATTTATTGAAGCGGAAGGGGCTTTCGGGGGTATGGGTATCATTTGGAACCCACTAACAGTGAAAGGAGAGGTGATAGGTGAAGGTAGAAATTGGCAACATATAAAGATCACACTATTGAGCAACAATGAAATTTTTTTGTCACTAACGTGTATGGACCAACAGCGACCTCAGAGAAAAGAGAGCTCTGGCAATTGCTTACTAGATTATTGGATGTTAGAACCAATGTAAAGAGAATTATTGCAAGAGATTTCAATGCCATTATGAATGATCAGGAGAATCTAGGTGGAATTCGGAGGCCTAGTGTGGTTCAAAGAGATTTTCAATTTTTTGTTGATAGCAATCAGCTCATGAATATAGTTCTGAAGAATGGTCTATATACCTAGAAAAATAGAAGAGAGGGCTTTACTAATATTGTAGAAAGATTAGATAGATTTATGGTGTACGATGATTGGATACAGCAAGACCCTCTTATGGAAACATCCATCCACCCACTTACTGATTCATACCACTATCCTATTCAGCTCACAGCTTCATCGTCTCAGGCTGGGGGAGGCATTCCTTTTAAATTTGAAAAAATATGGACCAGATATTCCAGGCTATTAGATTTGATTACATGCTGGTGGAGTGAAATAGATGTGGGAAACCACTTACATATCTTCAAATTGAGAAAAAAATTGATGAATAAGTTGAGAAAATACAACTTTAGAGGTCCCAAGAGCACCTGCAAGCAAAATACCGGTCAAAAGAGAAGATTGGAGACAAAAACACAATAATGGCTCTGAAGAAAAAGATTATCATTCAGAGAGGGAATAGAAAAGAAAAATACAATACAATCCTTATAAAAGGAGAATATGCAACCCTAAAGATGTGCAACCCTAAAGAAACCCTAAAGGGATAAAGTGTATTTAATAATTAGAATAATTATTAAATACCTACCATATTAATAAATGCCTAAGTTTAGCTTAAGAGTAGAGTATAATAGACTACTAATTAAATTAATAATTATTAACTAATACAAGATAACTATAACACCCCCCCTTAAGATGAACTTAGGGAGTAGCTAAAAAACTAAATGCATGAAAGCAAAAAGAAACTACATGAAGAAGGCAAATTTGGGTCCCATCAACAAGGTCTGATGAGGTACCCAATCACAACCAAATCTCTATGGAACCAGAGAAATAGAGAAAACCACATGGGAAAAAACTCTACTCCAAAAAGAGATGGGAAAAGCATGCTATAAAAAAAACATGAAGGAAGGAAGGCCTCAATGAGACCCCCCAAGGACAACTTCCTTCACCCCAAGCATAGAGCGCAACTGAAGATAGCGCGAAGATGCAAAAGGTTTAGTGAAGATGTTAGCAACCTGCTCCTCTATAGGAATGTACTCCAAGATGAGAAAGCCATCCTAAATCAACTGTCTGATAAAGTGCATGTGAAGCTCAATGTGTTTAGTCCTTTAGTGCTCCATTGGGTTGCGAGAAATGTGAATGGCACTCTGATTGTCACACCAAAGAAGAGTGGGACTATCAAGAGGGAACTCAAACTCAATCATCAACTGTCAAAGCCATAAAACCTCCTGACTAGCTAACATTGTTGCTCGATACTCAACCTCTATAGATGATGATGTAATAGCAGACTGCTTCTTGCAAGACCATGTGATAGGACCAGAATCGAGGCAAAAAACAAAGCCAGAAGTAGACTCTTGATCATGAGCATCACCAACCCAATCTGAGTCAATGAAGCCAACAATGTGAGGGGATCCTAAAGTATAGTGAATTCCAAACTATGTAATGCCTCGAATGTACCTCAAAATACATTTGGCAGCTTGTCAATGGCTCTCATGAGGATCATGGGAGAACCTAGAGACAAGACCAACCACAAAGGAAAGATCTGAATGAGTATGTGTCAGGTATAACAAACTACTAACCAACTACCTGTATAAGGTAGGATCCACTGAAGGTGTAGAACAACTAGCGGACAAAACAACACCTAACTGAAATGGTGTGGGTGCAAGCCTGTAAGCAAGCATGTCAAATCTATGAAGCATATCAAGAGCATACTTCTGCTGAAGTATGGAAATCCCATCGGAAGACTAAATAATTTGTAGGCCCAAAAAATAGTGCAGAAGGCCAAGATATGTCATCTCAAACTGCTCCATCAAGGCTCTCTAAAATATCTTGAATCAAGGAGGACGAGCTATCGATAATGATAAGATCATCAACATAGAGCACAAGGATAACTATATCATCCCCCTGATGTTGAATATATACTATGGGATTAGAATGACAATGTGTGAAGAGTGTGGAGAGCAAGAAAGAGTCCATCTTCTCATACCATGCCTAAGGAGCCTGTTTGAGATCATATAATGAACGTCGAAGTCTTCAAACCAAAGAGGAATCCTACACAAATCCCTGAGGTTTCTCCATATAGATCTCCTCATGAAGGTATCCATGCAAGAAGGCACTCTTCACATCCATCTAAAAAACTATCCATCCCTATGAAGTTGCAAGTGAAAGTACAAAGAGAATAGAATTCATTTTGGTGATACAAGCAAAGGTCTCAGAGTAATCAATACCCTCCACCTGAGAAAACCCCTTTGCAACAAGACAAGCCTTATACTTATTAATAGAACCATTTGCAGCATACTTGGTATGTTACACCCACTTGCACTGAACCAACTTTCTTCCTTTTGGAAGAGTACAAAGATCCCAAGTATGATTCTTCATCAAAGAAGAATACTCCTCATCCATGGCCCTATCCCACTTTGGGTGACCTGTCATCTCTAAAAAAAATTTAGGATCATCCGAAATGGAATGACTCGGAAGACTAGAACTAGATGTATATACATGAGTATGACGAGTGCCTGAAGGATCACCTACCATAGAACCAACAACATCAACTATAAACCAAGCCCACTTGGGCAAAGGCTGAGTTGCGGGTGGTGGTGGTGGTAGGAATGGTGGACCATCATTTGCATCATCCTCAAAGAATAAGGAATCCTCAAAAGATGAAGAGGGAGGAGGAGGTAGTGAGGGAGAATCCATCTGAGGAAGACACTCATCAAACTGGACATCTCATCTAAATAGGACCTCTCAAGAATCAGGATCAAACAACCTAACGCCTTAACATCCTCACAGTAGCCAACAAATATGATTGGTTGGCTCTTCCTCTCCATGGCTTTCCTCTAAGCATCCGGAATAAATGCCCAAGCCTCACTACTAAAAACTCAGAATGATGAAACATCAAGCTTGACATGGGACCAAGCCTCCTCAAGAGTCATCTGATTCTGAATATAAGTGGCACAATTAACTGCCTTAGCCCAAAAAGCAGGCTGCATAGAACGTGACTGAAGCATATAATTGGCCATCTCCCATAGTGTTTTATTCTTTCTCTCAGCAACACCATTATGTTCATGAGTGTGAGGATCTGAAAATTGATGCTGCAAACCATGCTCCATGCAGAAATTTGTAAAAGCCTGATTCACATATTCTCTCCCATTATCTGTGTGTATCATCCTGATAGAAAGAACAGACTACTTCTCTACAAATGTCTTAAAGACTCGAAATGAATCAAAGACATCAGACTTGTACTTAATAAATTACACCCATGTACATCTGGAGAAGTCATCAATGAATGTGAGCACTTACTTGGACCTTGAAAAAGAGGGAGTTGGAAATGACATAAGATCATTGTGTACCAAATCCAAGGGTGCCTTAGCACGTGTGGCTCTGCCTATAGGAAAAGGATCCTTGTGATGCTTTCCAAGTGCACAGCCTCGGTATAAACCATCAGTACAGGATATCTGAGGGAGCCCAATTGCAAGTGCCTATGTGCTCATCTGATGTAAGTATCTGTAATTGACATGGCCAAAATGCTCATGCCAGAGTCTGTTCACTGAATCTGCATGTGCTACAAGAGAAACACCTGAACCATATGGACTCTCAAAGCCATCAAACCAGTATAACCAAGAATCGGGATCAACACTGCCAGTAGCCATAACCAAATTAGGATCATGGAGCTCTCTAATAACCACATCATGTGGTGAGAACTCAACTATTTTACTAGATCCAAAATGACAAATCTGATAAATAGAGAGGAGGTTTGTCAAAATGTCACGAACCAAAAGAACATCCTGAAAACAACCAATTGTCAATGGAACAAAACCTGAAACTAAAATTGAAATTTATGCTGAGTCATCAACTACAATTTGTAAAGTATCACTATAAGCAAGTGAGGTGACAAGCTATTTTGAATGTGTCATGTGGTGAGAAGCCCCTAAATCAATAATCCAATTGGATGCAGAAGTAATAGCTTGTGCATAAAGAGCATGTCATTTCCCTGTAGAAGAGGAAGATGGAGGCTGAGGAGAAGAAATATGATGCTACTGCATGGCTTCCTCCAAAGCCTCTAATTGTTTCCAACACCAGGAAACTGGATGTCCTTCCTTGCCGCATAAACTACAAAGTTCATCTGATTTCTTCTTAGTCTTGGAGGAAGACTCACTAGACTTAGAAGATTTCTCTTGTTTGGGATAGGACTTCCGTTTATAATCAGACTTAGGTGGTGGCTTGGAGGAACTCTCACTGCTAGTTGAATCCTTCTTAGGCTTCAATTTCTACGTCTTGTTCTCTTTAGATGTCTAAGCAACCAATGCTTTGTTCTTTGATCCTGTGAGAGTGTCCAACTGAGATAGGTGAGCCTACTCACGAGTCAAGCAATCACAGAACACATCAAAAGTAGGCATGGTGAAGGATGTACCCAAGGCATCCATAGTAAAATAAAATGTGGAAGCAAATATCTTATAGGGACCTCAAAGCTTAGAGAGAATCAGGTAAATACACTCTGTGTCTGTCTTATTTTTACCACAATTGTGGAGGATAGATCTGATGGTTTTAAACTTTTTCAGAAAGTCCTTAATGTGAGGAGAGGGCTCAGGTAACAAGGAAGAGAGCTCTGCTTTAATCTATAATGCTCTAAACTCATTGATAGTACAAAAGAGAGTATCAAATTTGGACCACATAGCCTGAGGAGTGAGCAAACCATCAAGGTGAAAAAGCAAGTTGTCTGAAACATGTAAGGAGATGACACCCATAGCCTCATCCATCTTATTCCCATGTTGAAGAATCTCAAAAGGATGTTGCAACTGAGGTTGATCCACATCCAAAAAGGACCACAACCCTCATGATTTGAGAAGCCTCGACATACGAGCTTTCCAAAGGTGATAGTTTTGGGATGTAAGAAGCTCAACTGAAGAATCTACCATGTGTACATGTACCTGTACTTGGACCTGCTCTTGATTTTTTTAATTAAGTGATCTTTCAGACTAGATAGAGGATGCAGAAGGGTTTTTTTTGAGTTTTAGGTGTTCTAATTTTCTGAAGTAAATTACAGAAAGTAGTAAAATAACACCCCCAACAAGATGAAAAACCAAACCCCAGTACAATATGAGAGCCAAAAAGAAAGGCAAGAGCAAAAAAAAGCTTCAGATGAATATCTTGAGTACCTGGTAAAATTTCTGAAACAATGAACCCCAAATCTAAATAGGGCTCTCCAAGACCTTTTTGACACCTATTCATTTGTCGAAAACAGAGTCTATTTCCTTAAGTTATGGCTCTCAGAGTGCAGAAAAGAGCTTTGACTTTGACGGCAAAAAATAGGTACAAAATGAAAAAATCAACAAATCTCACCTCCAGATCTGAATAGAGCTCGAAGAGAGCTTTCATGTGTTATAAGATTTTAAAAAAATCAACTCTGTTTGCCCAAGTTATGACAAACAAACTTCCCCCCTGTCAAAAAGGCTTTCAAAGAGGAGCAAGAGGAGGTGACTAGGTGGAGGTGGCGCTCTGGTTGGGCGGCGGTGGTGGTCGGATGGAGCTATGGTGGTCTGGTAGTGGCAGTGGTTGGTTGTGCTCCGGGAGGCGACAATGGCAGTTGTGCTTTGAGCGGCAGGCAGGTCCTGAGCGGCGGCTCCGAGCGGTAAGTGGGTCCCAGGCTGTTGGTGGGTCTCGAGCTGTTAGCGGCTCCCGACAGTGAAGCCGCCACGGTCTACTAGGATCAGGCCAGCAGTTACCGTGAGGGTTGGCCCCAGTGGTTAACAGACTGTCGGCAGTCAATGGTAACGGTTCTGGCCTGGGCAAACTGTTAAACTCCCAAAAAATATATATATATATTTTTTTTTATTTTTTTTTTCTCGAAAAACATGCCCTTGAAGGGCCAAAATCAAAAAAAAAATCCCAAAACCAAAGTTGTCCAAATTGGATAAATTTTATATGAAAATGGGGGTTTGGGGTGTTCTGAGATCAACAGTGAGGTCCGTTTGAGCTCAAAATGCTGAGAAACAAAGAGGCACCCTAGATCCGAAATAAAAACTCTGAAAAAAAAAACTGAAACCCTTGCCTCCAAAAAAAATCTTCTAAAAAAATCAAGAACAAGAATCAGCAGATGTAGGCTCCAATACCATGAAGAAGTTGAGAAAATACAACTTCAGAGATCCCAAGAGCACCTACAAGCAAAATACTTGTCACAAGAGAAGATTGGAGACAAAAACACAATAATGGCTCTGAAGAAAAAGATTATCATTCAGAGAGGGAATAGAAAAGAAAAATGCAATAGAATCCTTATAAAAGGAGAATATGCAACCCTAAATATGTGCAACCCTAAACAAACCCTAAAGGGATAAAATGTATTTAATAATTAGAATAATTATTAAATACCTACCATATTAATAAATGCCTAAGTTTAGCTTAAGGGTAGAGTATAATAGACTAATAATTAAATAAATAATTATTAGCTAATACAAGATAACTCTAACAATTGAAATATATCATGACAAAGCTTAAAGTATGGAATCAAGACCACTTCAAGAATATATTTGCAAAAAAAAGAAGAGTGCTAGCAGAACTAGAATCAATTAATGAAGCATTGATTTACAAAGGTGTGAATAGCTTGTACTACTAGAAGGAAAAGATGCTAAAGGAAGAGCTTGGTGAGATCCTTAAAAGGGGAGAGATTCACTAGTGTTAGAAATCTAGGGAGATTTGGCTCAAGGAAGGGGATAGAAACACCAAATTCTTTCATAGATCTACAATAGCTAAAAGGAACAAGTCAAGGATCTTTGAAACAAGGAAAATGGATGGTTGTTTGGCCCAAAACTCAGATGATGTTAGAAATGAGGCTATGAATTATTTTGAATCAATTTTGAACAGAGACAACCAGGTGGATAGAAATATCAGAGATAGGATCTTGAATTCCATCACATCCTTAATATCAATTAAGCAGAACAAGAACCTTTACCAAAAGATTGATGTGGATGAAGTTAAGAGTGTCACCTTTCAACTCAATCCGGACAAGGCCCGGGGTCTGGATGGGTTCCCTGCAACATTCTTCCAACATTACTGGGATATTATTGGTAAGGATCTACACATGGATGTGAAAGAATCTATGAGAAGGATGACAATGTTGGGCCCGATCAATCACACCTTCTTAGCTTTAATTCCAAAAAAGAATTATCCTCATGACATGAGTGACTTTAGGCCCATATCACTATGTAATACAATCTATGGGTGCCTGCAAGATGTTGAGTCCACTTTTTGGCCAAAAAATGGAAGTGTTTTCCCTGATTTTTAGATTTCGTCTTGTTTGACCTAAAAATTTAAAGCACCTAAAGAATGAGACTTGGAAAAAGTCAGTAATAGAAAATGTAGTGCTCAAAGTCTACTTTCCAAATATGTAATTTATTTTAAAACCCAGATCTTAAAAATTAAATTTGAATAGGCATTACTAAAACCTATAGTTTAAAAGTCACTTTTTAGGACCATACCATGCTCATGTACGGCAAGCATAATTTGACCTAAATGAAATTATTTTTCTGAATCCTTTTGGGAAAAGATCTATAACTCACTCACCTTTGATGAAGATATTTTTTAATTATTTTTTTCTGCTTTTTTTTTTTGTTAATTTTTTATTGGGCATAATTATTGTTTTGAAATCCTCGTGTATGGAAAGCATAATTTCACCTAAACTTAACATTTTTTTATTTTATTTTTTTTCAAACTGTATATAATTGTCTCTAGTTTGATGCCATATAAAAAAAAGACAAAAAAGTTATTAAAAAACTAAAAAACCTTGTTATTTCAAGTTTATGGACCTCTTTTAGTAGAAATTATTTTAAAAATAGAAATATTGATCTATTTTTAAAAAAATAATATATTTGGAATCTAGACGGTCTTTACTATAATGGGTTTTCATTGTTTTAAAAAAATCAGAAAATTTGGTATTCAAATATATTTTTGAAGTCAATATTTTGCATGAAGATTGATTTGGCCTTCAAGTTGCGGGTCATACCAGGTTCAACCCAAAGGGTTGGCACTCCAAGCCATTTCCCAAGCCAAAATCCAAAGGAACAACCGAGCCAAATTTTGAAATTTTTAGAAATGGGATATCGTTTAGGATACAGGATCTCATTTTGTTTTTTTCATATAATTAAAAATAAAAAAGCAAATGAGCTCCCATTTTAAAATAGAATGGGATCCCGTTTCTTTTTTTTTCTTTTTTTTTTTTCCTTAATTAAAAATAAGCTATATATACAGGAAATATAACATTGGAGTATAAGTTACATTTCCCTTTGTCTTTTTCCTTTCTTAGACTTTAAGTTATATTTCATGTATATATTGGTAGGATGTTTGAGAGTGGTCTAGGAGTTATAATGCGAATTCTAAATTTTAGAAGATCTTATAAATTTTCAGATAGTCAAATTCTAGCAATCATTAGGCTCCTATTAGCATTTTCTCGCTCTCTCTATATCACTCTCTTTATCTCCCTCAAGCTCTAGACCTATCTCTCTCCATATTACTCTTCCTCTATCCCTCTCTACCTCTCTCTATCTCTCTCCTCTCTCCCCCAAAATCTAGATCTATCTCTCCACCTCTCTCTCATATCCTTAACTCTCTACTCTTTGTCTCCTCTCTCTTTCTATGCACCTCCCCTCACTCCCTCCCTACCTCTATTTCTCTTTATATACCTCTCTATCTCTCTCTCCCTACCTACTTTTTTAGATGTTTAAATGTTTAAATTTTTTTATGATATGTTTAAATGTTATGTATACGTTCTAGATGTTTTCAATGTTATGTATAAATATTATACATGTATAGTTGTAGCGTCCTAAGATTGCGACACTTGCAATTTCGACTGCATTTCGGTCTTCACGATGGCGACGCAACACGCAACCTGAATGGAGACCCCAAAACTCGCTCACGACACTGAAAACTGCATTTTTCAAGCACCCTGGCCTGAACCTCCTTGCACCCTGATGTCCCAGGAGGTGGGACCAGAGCGCCCAGCGCCCTGGTCCCTCAGGACCAGGGCGCCCAGCGCCCTAGTCCCTGGGTCCTATTTTGGGCCCGGTTTCCTAAGTGATATCGGGTCTTTTTGATTGCAATTTGGAAATATACTTCCCTGGTCGGCCTAAGGTCGGGAAAATCAGTCTATCAGCCCTAAATGACAAGTATATAAACTACATTTTTCTCTCTCATTTGATATGAAGAGGATATGTGTACAAAGCGTGGAAATTATACTCAAGCATTCAAGCATTCAAGCATTCAAGCAATTGATCATTCCAAGTCTCCATTCAAGGCTAAGTGTTGCATTCAAGACAAGGATTCAACCATTGAAGAGGAGATCACATACTACATGCTACAACATACAACATACAACATCTAAACCTTCGCACATAAGGATACAAACATCCTTAGAACAAGGTATTAGTACTTGTTTTACAGTCATTTACATTTACAGCTCTTGCTCATTTCTTGGTTAATTCCAAAACCGGGGTTTGACCTAAAGGCAAACCCCTAATCCCTAACCCCCCAATCGTCTTCGCTTTTCTGTGTGTAGGTTGCAGGTACGCGGCTGAAATTGAAGATCTGGAATCCTTGTGCAGAGACGAACAGATCCCCCTTCGTTTCGCGGATTTTTCGGAGGACCGTGGCGCCGGGCGCCATCGTCCCGACAACTTTTGCCCAAATTTGCAGGACAGCGCCGTATCGACATTTTACTGCTAATTCCAAGTCCGCAGCTTCATCCTATAACCTAAACTCAGTTTATAAGCGAATCTTTATGACTTTCTATGCATCCTTAGCTTAATTTCCTTAATCAACATTCTTTACAAAAGAGGGTAGTCTTGCTTTCCTAACCCTTGAAATTCATTTAGCATCCAATCTTACATCGTGTGGGATTGAATCTTATGAGTTTCAACCCCTCTTTTGAATGTAAAGTCTTTCCCCTAAGTGAAAACCCATCGAATCCTAGCGAACCTCCCTTCTCTCTCCTTGGAGTTAGAAGAGGGGAGACCAACTAGGGTTCGACCGCGATTTTCCGCTTTACAATAGTTAGATGTTAAAATGTTATCCTAGGACCGCTTAGTACATCCTAGGACCTCTTAAGACACCTATGGCCCCTTAAGACACTTAGGACCCCTTAGCATATCCTAGGACCTATTAAGACATTATAAGACCCCTTAGTACTTGCTAGGACATCTTTTGACCCTTTAAGACACCTAAAACCCCTTGATACATCCTAGGACCTCTTAAGACATCATATGACCCCTTAGTACATCGTAAGAGCTATTAAGACTCATGCGACCCCTCAGTACATCCTAGGACATCTATTGACCCCTTAAGACACCTAAGACCCCAAGTAGTACATCTTGAGACATCATACCACCCCTTAGGATATCTTAGTACATCTTAGGACCCCTTAGTATATTCTAGGACCTATTAAGACAAATCATACGACCCCTTAGTACATCCTACGCCCCTTAAGACATCCTATTACATAATATGGACCCTTAGTACATCCTAGGCCCCTTAAGACATCCTAGTACATCTCTCTCTCTCTCTCTCTCTCTCTCTCTCTCTCTCTCTCTCTCTCTCTCTCTCTCTCTCTCTCCCCTTAAGTCCTTTTAGGACCTCTCTCCCTTTGTCCCCTTTACCCTTTTTAATACTCCCTCTCTCTTATGGTGTCCTAAGGGGTCATATGGTGTTCTAACACATGTGTGGCCACTTAGGAACCCATATGACCCCTAACAACACCATATGACCCTTCAAGACACCATATGACCCCTTTTAACATCTTAGTACATGACATGACCCCTTAGGACACCATATGAACCCTTTTAACATCCTAGTACATGACATGACCCCTTAGGCAAATATGATGTCCTAATGGGTCATATGGTGTCCTAAGGGGTCATATGGTGTTCTAACACATGTGTCGCCCCTTAGGACCCCATATGACCCCTAATGACACCATATAACCCCTTAGGAAACCATATGACCCCTCAGGATACCATATGACCCCTTTAACATCCTAGTATATGACATGACCCCTTAGGACACCATATGACCCCTTAGTACAATATGATGGATCCTAATGGGTCATATGGTGTCCTAGGGGGTCATATGGTGTTCTAACATGTGTGTGGCCCCTTAGGATCCCATATGACCCCTAACAACACCATATGACCCCTTAGGACACCATATGACCCCTTAGAACACCATATGACCCCTTTTAACATCCTAGTACATGACATGACCCCTTAAGACAATATGATGTCATGATGGGTCATATGGTGTCCTAAGGGGTCATATGGTATTCTAACACGTGTGGCCCCTTAGGACCCCATATGACACCTAACAACACCATATGACCACTTAGGACACTATATGACCCCTCATAACACCATATGACCTTGTAGGACACTATTTGACCCTTCAGGACACCATATGACCCCTTAGAACACTATATGATCCCTTAGGACACCATATGACCCCTTTTAACATCCTATTACATGACATGACCCCTTAGGACACCATATGACCCTTTTTAACATCCTAGTCCAAGACATGACCCCTTAGGACACCATATGACCCTTTAGGATACCATATGACCCCTTAGGATAATATGATGTCCTAAGAGGCCATATGGTGTCTAAAGGGATCATATGGTGTTATAACACGTGTCACCCCTTAGGACCCCATATGACCCCTTAGGAAAATATGATGTCCTGATGGGTCATATGATGTCTTGAGGGGTCATATGGTGTTCTAACACAGGTGTCGCCCCTTAGGACCCCATATGACCCCTAATGACACCATATAACCCCTTAGGAAACCATTTGACCCCTCAAGATACCATATGATCCCTTTAACATCCTAGTATATGACATGACCCCTTAGGACACCATATGACCCCTTAGTATAGTATGATGGATCCTAATGGGTCATATGGTGTTCTAAGGGGTCATATGGTGTTCTAACACATGTGTGGCCCCTTAGGAGCCCATATGACCCCTAACAACACCGTATGACCCCTTAGGACACCATATGACCCCTTAGAACACCATATGACCCCTTTTAACATCCTCGTACTTGACATGACCCCTAAGGATACCATATGACCCCTTAGGACAATATGATGTCCTAATGGGTCATATGGTGTCCTAGGGGGTCATATGGTATTCTAACACATGCGTGGCCCCTTAGGACCCCATATGACACCTAACAACACCATATGACCACTTAGGACACTATATGACCCCTCATAACACCATATGATCATGTAGGACACTATTTGACCCTTTAGGACACCATATGACCCCTTAACACTATATGATCCTTTAGGACACCATATGACCCCTTTTAACATCCTAGTACATGACATGACCCCTTAGGACACCATATGACCCCTTTTAACATCCTATTCCAAGACATGACTCCTTAGGACACCATATGACCCTTTAGATACCATATGACCCCTTAAGATAATATGATGTCCTAAGGGGCCATATGGTATCTAAAGGGGTCATATGGTGTTCTAACACATGTGTCACCCCTAAGGACCCCATATGACCCCTAACGACACCATATAACCCCATAGGATACCATATGACCCCTCAAGATAACATATGACCCCTTTTAACAACCTAATACATGACATGACCCCGTAGGACACCATATGACCCCATACTAACGGGTCGTATGGTGTTCTAAGGGGTCATATGTGTTCTAACACATGTGTGGTCCCTTAGGAGCCCATATGACCTCTAACAACACCATATTACTCCTTAGGACACCATATGACCCCTTAGAACACTATATGAACCCTTTTAACATCCTACTACATGACATGACCCCTTAGGACACCATATGACCCCTTAGGACAATATGATGTGCTAATGGGTCATATGGTTTTCTAACACTTATATGGCCCCTTACGACCCCTCATGACCCCTAACGACACCCTATGACCCCTTAGGACACCATATGATATCTTAATAGGTCATATGGTTTCCTAAGTGGTCATATGGTGTTCTAACACATGTGTGGCCCCTTATGACCCCTAACGACACCATATGACCCCTTACGATACCATATGACCCCTTTACGACACCATATGACCCCTTAGGACACCATATGACCCCTTAGGACAATATGATGTCTTGACAAGTCATATGGTGTCTCAGTGGTTCATATGGTGTTCTAGCACATGTGTGGTCCATTAAGACCCCATATGACCCCTAACGACACAATATGACCCCTTAGGACACCATATGACCTCTTAGGACACCACATGGCCCTTTAGGACACCATATGACCCCTTAGGATAATATGATGTCCTAAGGGATCGTATGGTGTTCTAACACAAGTGTGGCCCTTTAGGACCTCATATGGCCCTTAACAACACCATATGACCCCTCAAGACACCATATGACTTGTAACGACACCATATTACCCCTTTAAACATAACATTACCCCTCAGGACATCATATCACCCATTAGGACATCATATGGTGTCCTAAGGGGTCATACGGTGTCATAACAGGTCATATGGTGTCGTTAGGGGTCATATGGGGTCCTAAGGGGCCACACATGTGTTAGAACACCATATGACCCCTTATGACATCATATGGTGTCCTTAGGGCTCGTATGGTATCCTAAGGGGTCATGTCATGTACTAGGATGTTAAAAGGGGTCACATGGTGTCTTGAGGGGTCATATGGTGTCATCAGGTGTCATATGGTGTCCTAAGTGGTCATATGGTGTCGTTAAGTGTCCTATGGGGTCTTAAGGGGTCATATGGTGTCATTAGGGGTCATATGGGGTCTTAAGGGGCCACACATGTGTCAAAAAACCATATGACCCCTTAGGACATCATATTGTTGTAAGGGGTCATATGGTGTCCTAAGGGGTCATGTCATGTACTCGAATGTTAAAAGGGGTCATATTATATCCTAAGGGGTCATATAGTGTCATAAGGGGTCATATGGTGTTCTCAGGGGTCATATAGTATCCTAAGGTGTCATATGGTGTCTTAAGGGGCCACACATGTGTTAGAACACTATATGACACCTTAGGACATCACATTGTCCTAAGGGTTGATATGGTGTTTTAAGGGATCATATGGTGTGCTAAGGGGTCATGTCATATATTAGGATGTTAAAAGGGGTCATATGGTATCCTGAGGAGTCATATAGTGTCCTGAGGGGTCATATGGTGTCATTAGGGGTCATATCAGGTCCTAAGGGGTCATATGGTGTAGTTAGGTGTCATATGGGGTCTTAAGGGGCCACACACGTGTTAGAATAGCATATGACCCCTTAGGACATCATATTGTCCTAAAGGGTCATATGGTGTCCTAAGGGTTCATATGGTTCTTAAGGGGTCATGTCATGTACTAAGATGTTAAAATGGGTCATATGGTGTCCTAAGGGGTCATATGGTGTCATTAGAGGTCATATGGTGTTCTAAGGGGTCATATGGTATTGTTAGGGGTCATATGTGGTCCTAAGGGGGTACACATGTGTTAGAATACCATATGACCCCTTAGGACACCATATGACCTCTTAGGACATGGTATGGTCCTAAGGGGTCATATAGTGTTCCAAGGGGTCATATAGGGTCCTAAGAGGCCACACATGTGTTAGAACACCATATATCCCCTTAGGACACCATATGACCCCTTAGGGTGTCATATGGTGTCCTAAGGGGTCATGTCATACATATCAGAATGTTAAAAAAGGTCATATGGTGTCCTAGGGTCATATGGGGTCCTAAGGGACCACACATGTGTTAGAACACCATATGACCCCTTAAGACATCATATGATCCCTTAGGATATCATATTGTCCTAAGGGGTCATATGGTGTCCTAAAGGTTCATGTCATACATACTAGGATATTAAAAAGGGTCATATGGTGTCAAGAGGGCTCATGCAAGGTTCTAAGGGGCCACACATGTGTTAGAACACCATATGATCCCTGAGGAGACCATATTACTCTTTAGGAGATCATATTGTCCTAAGGGGTCATATGGTGTCCTAAGGGCTCATGTCGTGTACTAGAATGTTAAAAGGGGTCATATGGTCTCCTAAGGGGTATGTAGAGAGGTGGAGGGAAGGAGGGAGGGATGTATGAATAGAGAAAGAGGAAGAGAGAGAGGAAGAGGGGAGATAGTGATAAGTTTAGAGGGTGGAAATAGATAAAGAGAGGTGGAGAGGGAAGGAGATAAAAATAGGTGAGATATACAAAATTGGAGGGGAGAGTTAGAGTGAGGGAGAGGAGAGGTATTCAAAGAAAGGGAGGGAAGGAGAGGTATTCTTTACTCCACCTCTCTATCAAGTACCCATCTATCTATACTATCTATCTCCCCTCTCTCTTTATGTATTTATCTCTTCTCTCTAGATATGGGTATCTATCTTCCCTTTGGCTCTTTTTATCTCCACTCTCCCTCTCCCTACCTACCTCTCTTTCCATCCCTATCTACTTTTATCTCCCCTAATTCTCTACCTCCATTACTCTCTCTCTCTCTCTCTCTCTCTCTCTCTCTCTCTCTCTCTCTCTCTCTCTCTCTCTCTCTCTCTCTCTCTCTCTCTCTCTCTCTCTCTCTCTCTCTCTCTCTCTAAATACCTCTCCTTATCTCCCTCACTCCAAGTCTCCCACTTTTGTATATATCACCTATCTCTATCTCTCTCCTTCCATCTCCACCTCTCTCTATCTATTTTCCCCCTCTCAACTTATCACTATATCCCCTCTTCATCTCTCTCTTTCTCTATATATATCTCCCTCCCTACAAGACCTCTATTTCTATCTTTTCTTCTATCTCCCAAACCTTCCCTTACCACTTATATCAATCTCACTCTCTCCCCACACTATCTCTCTATTAACTTTTTCTCAACCTACATCTCTCTCCCTCCCCACCTATATCTCTACCTCTCTCTAGAGTGAGATAGATAGGTAGAGAGGGGATAGAAGAGAGATAAAGTAGAGAGGGAATGAGGGAGGGGTGGAGAGATAGAGAGACATGTTGGTAGGGAGGGAGAGAAATGTATGTAGAGAGAGATAGATAGGTATATATAGATAAATAGAGGTAGGTAGGGAGTGAGGGGATGTGTAGAGATAGATGAGATAGAGAGTTAAGAGTTAAGGATATGAGAGAGGTAGAGATATGTTTAGATTTTGGGAGAGGAGAGAGTGAGATAGAGAGGTAGAGAGGAGATAGAGGGAAGGAGGGAGGGGGTGGAGAGGTAGATATGGAGAGAGAGAGAGAGAGAGGGAGGGAGGGAGAGAGAGAGAGAGAGAGAGAGAGAGAGAGAGAGAGAGAGAGAGAGAGAGAGAGAGAGAGAGAGAGAGAGAAATCTCAAGTGGGAGAGAGATGTATGTAGAGAAATAAGTTGGTAGGGAGGGTGAGAAATATACATAGAGAGAGAGAGAGAGAGAGAAATAGAGATAGGTAGGGAGTGAGGGGAAGTGTGTAGAGAGAGAGGAGATAGAGAGTAGAGAGTTAGGGAAGTGAGAGAGAGATAGAGAGATAAGTCTAGATTTTGGGATAGAGAGAGAAAAGAGTGAGATATAGAGGTAGAGAGGGGATAGAGGAAGAGTTCTATGGAGAGAGATGAGTCTAGAGCTTGAGGAAGATAAAGAGAGCTAGAAAATGCTGATAGGAACCTGTTGATTACTGAATTTTGACTAAGTTTGAAAATTTTATAAGATCTTCTAAAATTTAGAAATTGCATTATAATTCCTAAAGATTTGAAACCACTTTCAAACATCTTGCCAATATATATATATGGAGAGAGATGAGTCTAGAGATCAAGGAAGATAAAGAGATTGAGATAAAAAGAGCTCAAAAATGTTGAACTGTTGATTACTGAAATTTGACTATCTGAAAATTTATAGATCTTCTAAAATCTAGAATTTATATTATAACTCCTAGAGATCTGAAACCACTCTCAAACATTCCGCCAATATATACATGAAATATAACTTAAAGTATAAGAAGGAAAAAGACAAAGGGAAATGTGACTTATATGTATATATAGCTTATTTTTAATAAATTAAAAAAAAATAACAGGATCTCGTTTCTTAGATTTAGGCTCAAGATCTTGACATGAAACGGGATCCCATTTTTAATTTTGGCTCGGGACCCTAAACCATAACGAGATCCCATTTCATTTCTCATGCGCCCTGCGCGATTTGCCATTTTTTCTAAGTGTAAAAATTCCACACTAAGTGGACTCAACTTCTTGCACTTACCATTATAAGATTGTTTCAAAGGTCATTGTGAACCATCTAAAGTTGGTCCTTAGTCACTTTATCTCAGATGAACATAGTGGATTTTCCCCCAAGAGATCAATTGTGGAAGGTATCATCACAATCCATGAAACTATGCACTCCACTAGGAAAACTAGGAATGCATGTATGATCCTGAAGTTGGACATTCTCAAAGCTTATGATCTGGTGGATAGGCAGTTCCTATTTGAGGTTTTGGAGAAATTTGGTTTTGGAAGCTGTTGGATTAAATGGGTGAAAATTTGTTTAGTAACCCCCAAATTCTTTGTGTTTATTAATGGGGCCACTCATGGGTTCTTCTCCTCCACAAGAGGAATTCATCAAGGAGACCCAATCTCTCCCTTTCTTTTTATCGTAATGGAAGAGGCTCTTGGTAGATCTATCAACAAACTCTAACAGAACGAGCTGTGAAATGGGGTAAATGTGGTGAGTGGTGTGGAACAAACCATCCACCTCCAATTTATGGATGATATAATACTCTTTAGAGAAGCTAGCAGGAGAGAGGCCAGAATAATTAAAAATTGTCCAGAAGACTATTCCAAGGCATCAGGCTAGAGTATTAATTGGCACAAGTCTGAAGTATTCTTTCTTAATACCCAACCTAGACTACAGAGTGTGCTATCAAGAATACTAAACCTCAAAGTGGCCAACTTTTCGAGAAGGTTTCTAGGGATCCCTCTATTTGTGGGGCTTAATAAAATCAGCTACTAGGATAAGTTGACTAAGAAATGTAAAATAAAATTAGAATGTTGGAAAGGTAAGTGGCTCTCCTCGGATGGTAAACTAACTATGATCAAAATAGTATTGTTTTCTATGCCAATATTTTCAATGGCCTGCCTAAAATACCATCAACAGTAGAAGGAGAGATCATTCAGATCATGAGAAACTTCCTTTGGAATGGGGTTGGGGATCAAAATAAAATTCCTCTAGTAGCATGGAAGAAAGTCAGCCAACCAAGGAAGCTGGGGGTGCAGGCATTTGTCAATTGTCAATTATGAACTTGGCAATGGGAGTCAAACTACTATGGGCCATTTTTAGCGGTGGGAATCAAAAGTGGATCAAAATTCTCAAACACAAGTATCTTGATTCCATTGAGCCTAAAAGGATCCTCACTACCCTCAACCCTCCCAAAGGTTCAACTATCTAGAATTATGTTGTGGAATGCAGGGATATTATAAACAAACATGTTTCTTGGGAAATCGGGGATGGTCAAAGCACTTCCTTCTAGAATGATTCTTGGAGGGGTGGGTAAATTTTGACTTCACATTGCAATCTGGTTGAGATCATGGAATCTACTACTAGTCAATGGGGGAGTGGAGTCGGTGATTATGGTGAAATTGTCTTCACAAATAGAGTATCCAAGTGGGAATGGTGTTCCCTAGAAAACCTAAATGTCAATCAACAACAGAAAGAGGTTTTGAGCAATATCCTTAAGGATCGTATAATCATCCCTTCGTGTATTGGAACAACAAAATGAAATTGACCTTTCCAATCCTATTTGTTCCATCCCTTTTCGATAGTGGTGGGGGTAAGCCTTTGGTGAATCCCAGAGCCCTGGTCCAATGGAATGATCCTGAAACCTGGGTGAATTGAGGTTAATTTTGACGGAGCCTCACTTGGAAATCCAAGATCCAATGGCATCAGTTGCATTATCAAGGATGAGTATGGAGACTCTTTAGCAGAAGTATCTGAACACAATGGGCATGCTACTAACAACGTGACAGAATTTTGTACCACTATACGAGGGCTCCAGGATGGTATTGAATGTGGTGCATGGAAAATCCACCTAGAGGGGGACTCTCTTAATGTGATTAATGCAATTAGAAAGCACGAGCCCCCATGTTGGGTCCTAAATCAAATGCTTCGACCAATCAAAGCAATGTTGGATAGCTTGGAGGATTTTCATATTAGCCACATATACAAAGAAGGCAATGAGGTGGCGGGCAGGCCGGCAAAAGCAGCGGCATTGTTAGGTAATGCAACACTCTCAAGTACTGACAGTCATAGCAAGTTGGCATTTGAAGGGAGGTTGGAGTGGGCTTAATTATGAACCTGTAGGATTCTTTCTTGCCATATATTTTTGGCATGCTTGTTGGGCATTTTGCAATAATAATTGCATAAACCTTGGCATGGAAATATTTGGTTTGATCTTATAGGAATAAATACACATGTATTTTTCTTTAAACATCAGAAAGGATGACAATAGTGCGACATGAGGGAAGCATTTATTTTTAGAGGATGAGTAGTTGACTCACTAAAGATCAAACATTATGATTTTTCACGATCGGGGTTTATTTAAAGGTCTTCCTATTCTTCATTCTCACATTTCATTTGGCCTATGTGTGGAAGTGAGTAGTGGTGAGATAGTGAGAGTATTTGCATGCATAGATGGACACGTCGATCATGTTGGAGGCAACGAAACGCTAGATGATATTTCCTAGGGAGATTACTGAGAAGTGGTTGATGGTTGTGATGGCTACTGAGCATCCCCTCATCCTGCATGCAATTAAAAGGGTGTTGGGTGAGGAATTTCTTAGAGCCTACCATTGCTACCGAGTTAATTCGGACATCCCCGACTATGTTTGTAGCCATGTTGATCTACATGGGGGTTAGTAAGCCTCGAGTGAAAAACATCACACATATGGTGTTCAAACATTGCTTTCTGGGGGAAATTGATGCCATTTTGGACAATATTGATGACAATCTTCTCACCCCTCTTTCACAAAATTACTATATGTCTGTTGGTACTGGTGCGAAGGTGAAAAATTTTGTGGTTATCCAAACCCTAGATCAACAAAGCCTTGTTGTGGAATGGGAGGGAAAGGACCACAACATTTCCTTTTTGTTGCATGTCATTGGAATTCTTCCTGGCTTTGGCAAAGCCTAAAAGAAGCAGTTTATTGTAGTGGAGCATTTGAGTGGGTGAGAGAACATTGGAATTCTAGAAAATGGGGAAGAAGAGCCAAGTAATGATTAGGGTCTTGGTCACAAACAAGAGTGGAGCTCGATAGATTATAGGCTTCTGGAAGAGATGGTGAACTCCGAGGCACATGTTGACTGTGGAATGGAATGCCCGGTAGTGTTGCGAGCAGTCTTAGCCCGTAAAGCATTGAAGCAGGAGCAAAGCTCTGAATAAGAGGAAGTTGAAGACCTAGATGCCCTTGAGCCGAAAGATGTAGATATTGGTGTGGTTTGATTAAAGCCCCCCTTTTTCTTGTTGTGTATTCTCCTGGTCTGGCCTTTTATATCATGGTTGTGTTCAGTTTTTGTTGTGAATTTTAATTTAGTAAGTCTCATTTCTAGGTAGGAAAATGTGGTATGTAGTGGTAGTCGAGTAGTGTATGGCAGATTTTGTAGGTGTTGCCTTTAGATTTGATATGATATATAGCCCTTTTTGTTTTTCATTGGGCTATCTATAGTAGAAGATGGTAGTGAAACATTGCAGTGTCAATAGTTAGCAGATTATATTATCATGTAAACTCTTTATTATATTAATATAAATGGGTGATGCCCCTTGCAGCTATTTACCAATCAAAAAATAATAATTAAAATTAAATTTAAATATATATCCTTTTGTAATATTATAATTTATTATATAAAAATACAAACTAATGATACTAATAAAATTATTTAAAAAAAACAATTTCTAAAATTATTATTTTATACATATATATATTTATTATTTAAATATTAAATCTATAATGTAATATTTTATAGATATTAATAATATAAAATAAAATATTGTTTTTAATATAATTCATTGTAAGAAATTGTTGAATATTTAAGTACTTCAGTTTAAAGATAGAATTTAAATATTTCACTTAGTTGAAGAGAACTAAGGTTAATTAGCAATCTGGTATGGGAATCAATTTAAGATTCAAGCAATGAAATTTTCATTAATGTAGGCCTACAAAGTTAATCGTTGGTTTATAAGGCCTCGAATTTAGGAAGCCACCCAATGAATATATTTGTTATAGTAATATATGTACTAGTTTATTATTAGTACTTGTCTTTAGGCAATACTATTGTAATGAAAATTCATTTGTTGTGCTTATATGGTTATTAAAAAAAATTATTTAGGCCAATGAAAAGCAATTATTTTTCTTTCTTTAATTTTTTTAAATTTATTTTATAGTATAGATGCACATTTGTTAACATTATAATTTACAAAAATTATTTTTGTTGCAAACGATTGGTTAATATCGTTTTGCCTCTTATAGACGAGTTTCTGGAAGAATGCATAATCTCAGGTTTTTCGGAATCACCGTGCATTTTAAAAGTATTTACATGTAATATAAGTTATAAAAAATTTAATGACATTTTTTTATTTATTAATTTATTAAAAAAAAAAAATCAAAACAAAATATTTTCTTTTGTTTTATATTTTTCAACTTTTTTCTATAATATAGATGCATGTTTTTTAACTTTATAATTTACAAAAATTATTTTACTTGTAAATGATTGGCTAATATAAGTTACAATAAATAAATATTTATAATAATTATAACAAATATTATTATTAAACTAAAAATTATTAAGGCAAGTACTCGCCACTATTATTAATCATGTATATTGCATACATTTTTGCCTAACCCGTCCATTACATAGGACAATGCATTAATATTTATGCAATATAAAAATATATTAAAAATTTATGAAGCTTCATTGTGTTGCTCTCAGCATAAAACAATGAAGAAAAATAAAGCTTGGATGAATTGGTGTGAAATTTCTTAATGAACATGGGATTAAAAATTTTAATAAACCTTTTTACAAGCTTATGGAAAACAAATCTTCATATACAACCTAAGTTTAAACATATTTTCTATTTTAGAAATATTATCAGTATATTTAATAATTCAACCATTCCTCTCAACTCCTCCTTAAAAGGATAGTTTTTATGTCCTAATGTTTTATTCAATAGGCACTCTTTCTTTTCAAATCTATATTAATTGGATAATTTTCTTTTACCTACAAATCAAAAGTTACCAAAAAAAACAGTAATATGCTAAATCCTACCAATAACAAGGGGTGGTTGGTTATTAGTTCCTACAATACACAAGGGGGTGTTTGTAACAGGTTATTAAAATAACATTTTAACAAATGACAAATTAGATTTTTTCATATTATTTTCTTTCATCTTGACTAAAGTATAGATGCAACTTAAAAATTACTTTTCACTCTTAGTTAAAGGCAAGTGGGATTGAGTTTGTGACAAAATATGATTTCCTTTTCAAAACAAGCATGTTCAGGTAATTGAAGACATTGACTGCTACCACATAAGCTCAACTAGGCTAAAATATGATGATGAATTGAAATGAAAATACACATTATTCATTAATTATAAATCTCAATCCATCTTGCATGCATTCTCTCTAAAGGTCATTGGAAAGAGATTAACCACCCATTGGTTCCAAACAAAATAAATATAAAGCTTAAATAAATTGGTTAGCTCAATGGAATGTATCATCTTAGTAAAACATTGGTGATTCAACTAGGCCTCTATAGAACAAATTTCTCAAACTCATGAAACTTCTATAGAAAAAACTTCATGAAAAATTAGCACAAAATGATTCTATAATAAAATAAAATTTGTAAATTTTAGATAAATCAAAACACATGCAAAAAATACTAGTCACTTAGGTAGAACATCATAGATTTAAAGATGAAAAAGGAAAAGT
The DNA here is from genome assembly GCF_030272615.1 of Cryptomeria japonica. Classification (NCBI taxonomy): domain Eukaryota; kingdom Viridiplantae; phylum Streptophyta; class Pinopsida; order Cupressales; family Cupressaceae; genus Cryptomeria; species Cryptomeria japonica. The sequence goes on along the minus strand of NC_081412.1, from coordinate 439,442,689 downwards.
GTTAGTTGTTCCTCAAAAAATTACAATTGTGCGAGGAAGAAAATGCTCAAGTTTGATGGTGAACCCTTAGGAAAGACAACAAGCTCAAAAGATAAGGAACAAGAACACTCAAATGTTATAATAGAAAAATATTGGTTGAATGAGATATGAATAACAAAATAAATATATAGGAAAACAAGAGATTCTATAATAAAATAAAATTTATAAAATTTAGATAAATCAAAACATATGCAAAAACTACTAGTCACTTAGGTAGAACATCATAGATTTAAAGATGAAAAAGGAAAAGTGTTAGTTGTCCCTCAAAAAATTACAATTGTGCGAGGAAGAAAGTGCTCAAGTTTGATGGTGAACCCTTAGGAAAGACAACAAGCTCAAAAGATAAGGAACAAGAACACTCAAATGTTACAATAGAAAAATATTGGTTGAATGAGATATGAATAACAAAAGAAATATCCAGGAAAACAAGAGATTGTCGGTGTCACCGGGGAAAGGAAAGAGGAAGATGAAGGAAGGCAGGCCTAGCAAGGATGAGGGGACACAAAGCAAAAAAGGTAAAAAAGCTACTATGGAGAAAATTCAAGAGGACAAGGGTTCAGAGGACATTGGAAATGATGGAAGTGAGATGGAGACTGATGAGTCTGAAGGAGAGGAGAGCTGGAAGGAAGAGGAAGTGGGGGAAGAGGAAGGACGAGCTGAGGAAGTCTTTGATCAAAATAGTCCAACCCACAGTGTGAGCATAGGAATTGTTAACAACTAGCCTATGGAGGAGCAGGACAAGATTAATGAGGAAATGGAAATGGAAATTGAGCAGGAGAAGGACAAGGAAACTGAGTAGGAGAAGGACAAGGAGAATTTGAGGAGGGATCAGGATAAAGTTGGAGAGGGGATAATTCTGGATAAACTCAAAAACTAGTCTGAGGATCGTATGGGTTTTGACAGGTGGGTTTATGAAGGAATAAAGAATCTGGAAAAAAATGACAAGCAACGGGAAGAGAAAGGCAAGAAAGCTGAAATAAACCAAGAACAGTGGAATAAAAGAATGGAGGAAAAAGTGGAGAAGCTGGAAGCTCAGATTGGTAATTTGGAGGAAGGAAAAACAGCTATGAAAAACTTTCTGCTAATGATTCTGTATATTCTTTCCTTCGTGACTAAGAATTTAGAGGAAATTACCAAGTTCCTTGATGGCTCCAGCACCCCCCAACCTGTCGTGGATCTAGATATTGATGAGGATGCTATCGAGGCAGGAACAGTGGAAAGTGCTCCTGGTGGTGCGACGAAAAGAACAAGGGCAAGCATGAAAAATGTTGTTGTGGCCTCTTCCAAGGATATCCCTAAGCTTAAGGATAATATTAAAGATTTGCAAGGGATTAGCGAAAATTTGGTTAATGCCCTAAAAAATATTAAGTAATTTATTTTTTATCTCTTTTATGTTATGGTTGGGTGTGGTTGGTTTTGTTGGGATTTTTTGCTAAATTTTGCCCATAACTGTGCTAGTTTTTTGGCAGTTTGTCTTTTCATGTTGCTTAATGCTATTATCTTTTAAGGATCTTGTGTAAAGGGTTTTGGGATCCCTTCAAAACCTGCTTTTCCCGTAATCAAAAACAAAATAAATATCTGAACCAATATATGCAACAAGAAAATGCAATAAAGTATAATCCAATCCAAGATATAAATCTATAATCAATTTTAAAATCTATTAAGTTAGATACTAAATCAATGAATGAATAATATATATTCCCATCAATGATAAAGAAAAATAAGAATAGTTTGCAAAAATAGATTCAAAGGAAATTCAATTGTAGAACCTCTTTCCCAAATTACACACCCAATAAAAAATTTCCCTAGTACTACTAGTCGTTATATACTAACATAGATGAGTTAATAGATCCATATGATGATATGTGTGTTTGGTATGATAATTTGAAAAGTCTCAATGATACTAGAACATTATGGAATAAAGGGAAAAAATTGAATTACGCGGTAAGATTATTTTATGGCAAACTCAAAGATTGGTGGGAAGGACTTCCATATCATGGCCCAACCACCTAAGAAGATGATACCACTGCAATAGTTAAAGATATTGACATGGGAAAAGAAGATATTATTTCTGCTAGATTTATTAATGCAGCCATGTCTCTCAACACCTCCTTAAATAGATAATTTTCTTGCCCTAATCTTTTATTCATTGGGAACTCTTCTTTTTCAAATCTTTGCTCACTGGATGATTTTATTTTACCTACTGTATTGGTGTAAATTTGGAATTTGGGTTTGAATTAAAATAATAAAACCACTGACAAGCCAAACTAACCCAATGCATTGAAAGAGGGGTGAACCTAATAGATCTAGCCACAATCCAAACAAGGAAAGGGTTGAAATTTTGATTAGATTCACTAGTTGTTAATAGTTATCATCTTTCTCAGTTTAATTTGGAAGGTAATTGTGAAATTAGGGTAAAACAATGAATACTTAAAGTAAATTGTTGAAAACATACTACTACAGATATCCCACATATCCACAAACTGAGATCTAGGCAAAAGAAGATGTTTAGAACCTATTCCCAGAAGTTCGGCCTGATTTTTTTAGACCAATTAGTACATATTCACCCTGGTCCTCTGATTTTTACTTCGTCGAAAGATGAACTTATTTATTGCTATCGACTCTATCAAAATCCCCATGTACAACTCCTGAACCTATTTCTTGCACATAGAAAGAGAGGGAAAGATGTTGGGAATAGGAGTTTGCCTTAGGTCAAAACCTTGGTTTAGGAATTAACCTTGAAATTGAGATAATAATTGAAATAGAAATTACTACAAAATGCTTTCCTTTTGAGGGAAAGGCCAAATCTGAAGTAAAATGCATGTAAATAAAATATACCTTGATGAAGTTATGTTTGATCCCCATGCAAGGGTTTTAGGTTTTCATGTAGAATGCCTTCAAAGAAGGTTGATCATGGATGCCATCTTGAATGCATAAAATTCTCTTCACTTTTGATCCAATGCTTGATGAATGACTTATTGCTTGCTCACTTGAATTGAATTAGGATCATAATTCTGCCTCTTCGAAAAAGTGAGGTTTCAAATGAGAGGGGTAGACCTCCTTTTATACTTGACTACTCGAAAATTAATTGAATTTCTAGAGTAGGTCGACACAGGGTCAGATTTCCTTCCCACTTGAGATGACCATTATGGGGACCAAAAATGAGCCCTAATTGAGAGGACCATGGCACCAAGTGTCCTAGTCCTATCAATTAGGACTCAAGCTTGGAGGAAAGACAGAGAAGAAGGTGAAAATTCAGGTTTACGGATGGTGTGAGCAGAATCAAAATAGGCATCAAGCATTGAAAGCTGAAGCACCAAGGTGAGGTTTAAGCGAAGATGAAATTGTATGCGAATACAATTTATGATACTACATTTAGTCCCCACTTTATCTAGAGTGTGAGACTAAGAATACTCATGGTAAAGTACAAAGTCACGTTACAAAACTTTCACCAAGATATCAAAGAGACAAGACACACCAAGCCCCCGGGGACTTTAGGATCTTATTACTCTAATATCAAAATAAAATTGACACCACATGAGAGAGAGAGAGAGAGAGAGAGAGAGAGAGAGAGACTACATTTACCTAGTAAGATTTTCTACTATGAGTCATGAAAAAAAATACCTAATTGAAAAGCAAAAGGATTAGTTTGAAAAGTAACTTGAGTATCAAAACATGTCATGGTGTGTGCATAAAGTGTAACATTGAGTGGATTTTATATCCCCATATTAAAGCAATTGCATACATCTTATCGAGAGTAATTGCTTTAAGGTAGCATGCATCCAAAATACAAGCATGTTACCACAATGATATGCCCCCGAGAAAGGACAAATCAAAGGATAATGGTCATAAAAAATATAGAAAAAAGTACATAAGGGATCCACTAACTCTGGAGTTAGTATGTTCTTATGACAGATAATGTATATCAAGGATATTTGTATTGAATTGACCTCATCCCCCAAAGGTAGTGGAACTATGAACACAATGGAAGAAGATCACAAGAGAGAACAAACAAGTGCCTTTTTGAGTCAACATGGGAGAGACCAAAGAGATATCTAAACACTTTGCATCTTCCCCAAGTAGACAACACAAGGCACAACATATAGAAGAATGGGGATACAAATAGAGGAATGTCACAACAGATTTGGCCTCTTTGTTACTTTACACCAATGGAGTAACAAGGGTCAACCAAAGAGAGCCTAACATAACACAAAAACATATCAAGCAACACATCACAAGGGGAGCACATTATGAACAAGCTAAAGAGAATCCATGACATGAATGAAGCTAGTCAAGAAAATCATTCACCTCCCAATCTTGTTGAATATCATTTACGAATGATGGAAAAGATGCAAGAGGAGCCACATTGAGCATAATAGATGCAACTACTACAAGTTCCAAAAATGGACCATGCTCTAATGATGAATCACTTTGTTTGTCACTAGGAGCTAGGGTTAATGCTTTTGAAAAATGTGAAGATAACTCATGATCAATCTCAACAAGCTCATACATGTCATCAGAATCATTAGAATCAATATTGTTAGCACGAACAACATTATCATCATCTAGATTAATAAAAATAGGACCTTGTTGATGATGTTTTGATGCACTATCAAACACAAAATAAAGTATTAAATACTCTATCTTCTCTTGAGTAAAGACTCTCAAATGTTGAAGATTCACATAAGGATCACTTGAGATGACTTCAAGGTTCTTTCATGTTAGGTCTTGACTTGTCGGATAGCTTCAATGGTATTGATGTGATTTATTGTACCTATGAGTGGACTTATGTTGAACACCTGAATGCTCGAATGATTGCTCGAATGTGGAATTTCACTTGATTTGAAAAAAAAGGAAAAAAATAAAGGGTTGAGAAACATTATTCTAACTCTAAGAATGTAGGAGAAATGGATGATCTTTGATGAAACTCTAACTAATTCTTGCTTTGACATGCAGAGAACATCTCCACAAGGCTACTGCAATCTTCTAAGGATAGCTTTATGATTTTCAAATCACAACTATAATCACAGACACCATCAAGTCGATGCATATCAATGAAGAAGCAATAATTGAAGTTTAAGTTGAATGATCTGAGTTGACTATGCAAGGAACATTACCATCGACAAGGTGTTAGTAGTATGGATATACGAATTTCACCATTGCTCACACAAGTCTTCCATTCATCTAAATAACTTGAAATAGAATTGAGAACTATAGAGACCATGCAAAATTTTGAATCAACATATAGAATTCACCACATCTTCAATGAAGTTTACATGTCTTTCACAACAATGTCTTGGCAACAATCTTAGCCTTCTCTTCCTACTCTACTCTAATTTCTATTTGTTACTTATTGATCGACTATTCATTATTGTTGAACTACTTATTATTAACCTTACAAATGAATAAGTAGAGCCTTATATAGTGCTCTAATTATAGTTCAATGGCTCATATTTATTCATGATCAATAGCCAAGATTACAAGATAGAAACCCTAATTAGGGTTTGTTACACCCATTACAAAACATTTAATGCTTGACCAATTATATGTTTATATTTTAAGGGACACATGTCCTTCTATGAAAATTCATCCAATAGGTGATGAGGGTAGGTACATTGAACTTTGTGCCCATGTGGTAATTATCTCTTTTCAATGGATTGGCTAGATACATTATGTTGGGATCCAAGAACATTGAGAGGGGGGTGAATCAATGTTCTATCAGAATGGAGAAATGTAACCTTATTAATACAACAACTTAGCAACCAGTAAACATAAAAGCATATAACAATAAGAAACAATGCAACCATAAAGATGAACACCATAACACCACATATTTATACACGAAAAACCTCAAAGAGGAAAAACCACGATGGGATTGGAGACCCACAATATCTATCCACTAATCAAATGAATAAATATTACAATAAGGGGCCTGCACATGCAGGAAGGCCAACAGCCTAGCACATATTTCTCATCACAAAAGGAGTCTCATTGACTATAGAAAACCAGATAAAGTTGTTGTTGTTGTTGGTGATGAAGCTGAGGCAGCTCAAAGTGGTGAAGGAGCCTGCAAAAGGACCTGAGGGAACATGAAGAAAAAGGCAGTCTTTTAGAATTTGGATCATAAAGCTATGAAGGATGTTGTTGATACCATGAATTCCCTTGAGGCTGAGGTCATTGAATTGGGTTGTTTTTTGTTGCTAGTTCTTTTTGTGTTAGGGTTTGGTCTTTCTGTTGTCTTGTTGTGCCCGACTGGGCTTTTGTTGTCTCTTTGGCTGCTATTTTTTATGCCTATCCTTGCAGCCCATTTTGGTTCTAGATCTTGCTTTATGATTCTATACCTCTTAGAATCATTTTGTAAAGGGTTTTGAGGCCCCTTCAAAACTTGTTTTTTCCTTATTCCAAAACATCGGACAATAATCTAGAATGAAGATTGAACTGCAAGTATAGCATCTCCCATGCCTGAGTACAGTTCCGGTTAAGCTCAATACTGGAGGCCTTAAACCTCCTCCACAAACCCAATGCAATCACCTATGATTGACCAAATACTCTATATGAATGATTACAACATTGTTCGCATGCATACCATCCATGATCTCATAAGAGATCTTACATTATATTTATACCAACCTAGGACCTAAACAATTAGGTCGGCCACCTAAAAGATAATACAATAAATTCATAACTTAAAACCACAATCTAATGATCAACCAATTTGGCCTAAGACCAAAATAACATAATCCAATCAATGAATCCAATCAGTAACGCATCAGGAGCATCAACCCACATGTTACATAAACCGGTCCATAACCTAGCAGAATAACATCGGACCCAAAATAGGTCACCATAAGCCAAATGAAACACCACAAACAACTAGAACATGAACATGATAACCATCAGCATCCTGATAACCTTCTAGAAGCTGCACCAACACCACTTATCGAATTCATCAAAAGATCTTCAACAAAGCTCTACCGGTGAAACCCTTTCCGGTAACCAAAAGGCTTAATAGAACAAGTGATAGCTTCTGAATCATCAAATCCTGAACCAACTAAATGTGATACACATCAGTACATGAATAATCAATCCAAACTAATTCCTTATACCAAAGCATACCAGAGTATATCAGATCAACATGATCTTATCAACCAAAAACCAATCATCCTACCGAGAGCAACCAGATACCGATAAACAACCAAAGTAGCTAGTGTTGACATCAATGACAAACATCATTGCAACACATAATCAATTCCTCCAAATTGACAACAATCTCCCCCTTTTGCATTGATGGCAACACTAAATGTGAAAAACATCCAAGTGCCAAGACATGCCAATCAAGTCTCCCCCTATGGAAGATAGTCAACAATCTCCCACAAAATGATATGACAATGAGGTTTTGAACCAAATATCTTTGTACCAATTAACCATCCATAGACCTGAACAAAACTCCCCCAATGGGATACAACCAATCTGAAATTTTGTTCCTTCGTCTTGTGCCAATAAACTCCCCCTTAGACTGATATCTCTATTAAGCTCCATTTATGACATAAATATCTCTCCCCCTAATGTATATAACTCCTTAAGTTTTTCACATGAATATCTCTCCCCCTTTGACATCAATGCCAGATATATGACATAAACATCAAAGAAAAATCATAAATGCTTTGAACCATACAGCTGACTACTCCCTCTGAGTAGTAGCACCAACACATCAATCCGGAATGAATGATAGCTTTGATAATGCATACCAGACTGATGCTAATCAGCATCAATCAGGTCTCTATCGGAGGGGCAAAAAACCTCAACCTGTCTCTCAAATTCTCAAATGATTCCTCAAACCAATCTGACTTCATTTGCTTCCACCTACTCCTTCAGAAAATTATACTTGATAGAAATATCGAATTCTTTGATGTGTCAATAGTAGCAGAGTTATTACAATGAATAACTATCAGTATATTACAATCCAACTTTATATCCTTCAACATATGCTTCATCCATAGAACTTGTGTACAGTTAGTAGTAGCAGCAACATACTCAGCTTCAACAGTAGATAAAGAAGTACATGACTGCTTCTTGTTAATCCACAAAACAAGTTTCTTTTCAAGAAAGAAATCTTGACCGGATGAGATTATCTGGTTACCAGTATCTCTAGCCCAATCCACATCTGAACATGCTCAAAGTGTAAAGTCATCATAAAACAAAAACCATACCAAAAAATTCTTGAACATATCTGAAAATCCTAGCTACCAGAGCAAGGATTCAACATAATCAATTCCTTCCTTCTGAGAATATCCATTGCAAACCAATCAAGCCTAGTTCCAATAACATCCAAGTCCATGTGTTTTCCTTTTCTAACTGTAAAGCGAAAAATCGCGATCGAACCCTAAGTGTTCCCCCCACCACTCCAAGGAGAGAGAAAGGAGGTCACTAGGGTTGACGGTTTTCACTTAGGGGAGACTTTACATTCAAAAGAGGGGTTGAAACCCACAAGATCCAATCCCACACAATGCAAGATTGGATTCTAAATGAGTTTCAAGGGTTAAGACAGCAAGGCTACCCTCTTTTGTAAAGAATGTAGATAGAAGGATTGAGCTAGGAATGCATGTAAAGTGAGAAAGATTCACTTATAAATAGAGATAGGAATATAGGATGAAGCTGCGGACCTGGAATTAGCAGTAAAATATCGAGACAATGTTGTCCTACAAATTTGAGTGAAAGTTGACGGGACAATGGCGCCCGGCGTGCACACGGTCCTCCGAAAAATCTGTGAAATGAAGGGGGATCTGTTCTCTCTGCACAAGGATTCCAGATCTTCAATTACAGCCACGTACCTGCAACCTACACACAGAAAAGAGAGGACGATTGGGGGGTTAGGGATTAGGGGTTTTCCCTTAGGTCAAACCCCGGTTTTGGAATTAACCAAGAAATGAGAATGTTGTAAATGTAAATGATTGTAATGTAAACAAGTACTGATACCTTGTTGTAAGAATGTTTGTATTCTTGCATGCGAAGGTGTAAATGTTGTTGTATGTTGTAAGTTGTAAGTGATCTCCTCTTCAATGGTTGAATCCTTGTCTTGAATGCAACACTTAGCCTTGAATGGAGACTTAGAATGCTCAATTGCTTGAAGGAATGCTTGAATGTTTGAATGCTTGAATATCGTTTCCATGTCTTGTACACATATGTCCTTCCTCCTCAAAATGGGAGAGGAAATGTAGTTTATATACTTGTCAATTAGGGCTGATAGACTGATTTTTCCGACCTTGGGCCAACATAGCAACCTTATTTTCCAATTTGCAAACTTAAAGACCCAAAACCCCATAAGAGACCCGGCCCAAAATAGGGCCAGGGACCAGGGCGCTGGGCACCATGGTCCCACCTCCAGGGACAGTAGGGTGCAAGGAGGATCAAGCCAGGGTGCTGAAAAATGCAGTTTTTGATGTCATAAACAGGTTTCGGGGTCTCCATTCAGGTTCCGTGTTGCATCACCATCATGAAGACCCAAATGCAGTCAAAATTGAAAGTGTCACAATTTTAGGATGTTACATTTAACCCCCACTTTAGCGGGAGTATAAGCGTACGCCCATACTTCCAGTAAAGTACAAGGAAACAACATTGAAAGACTTTCACCACGTCAAGGAGGCAAGACACACCAAGCCCCCAGTGGACTAAGGATCTTATGACTTCGATTGACAAAGTAAAAGGGAAGATCACGAGGGAGAACCATGACTATCAGTAGTAAGGTTCCCTCACTATGAGTCATGTAAGAAAAATACCAAAAATTTTCAAGGCAAAGCTAAGTTCGCCAAGAAATTTTCAAGTATCCTGAAGGGATAGACGGGGTGTATGCCCCCCTATGTTAAAGCAATCGCACACGCCTCAACGGGGGTGATTACTTTAAGGTAGTGATACACATAAGAAATGAGAAGGGAAAGGAGCACGTTTTCACAAAGATTTAGCCCCCAAGTGTGAGATAAACCCAAGGATAATAGACACAAAACACAAAGCACGAGGTGACTTCGCTTTCCTCGGGGTCAGTATGCTATATGATAATTCATGTATATCATATGTATGTATGCATAATTGCTCTTCATTCCCCAATCAAGGAAGGTCACCTAGAAGAAGGGAACACATGTGTCCTTTGAGTCAACATGAGAGAGAGACCAAAAGAGATCTCAATGCTTTGCATCGTCCTCAAGTAGACAACACTAAGGACAAAAAATAGAAGAATGAGAATAACACATAGAAGAAGTAACAAAAGAGAGGAGGAGAGAGTCTGCTATGCTAATGAAACTAGTCTAGCATGTCATCCACCCCCCGATCTTGCTGATCAATATTTCGGGAAGGCAGGAAACACTCTAGAGGAGGAACATTCAACACAGCAGATGGAGCTATCACAAGATCCAAACAAGGGCTATGTTCATGTTCCAAGCCAAGTTGTTCTTGTCTAGGAGCTAGGATAAGTGCTTTAGAAAATTCGTTAGATAAATGGTTATCAATATCAACAAATTCATATTCACTATCAGAAGCAAGAGAAGTAACATTTTCATCATGAATAACATTTTCATCTATATCATCATCAAGATTTATAAAAATAGGATCTTTAACTCGCACAGGATCAAAACCATCATGCATCTTATGTTTAGGAGATTTTGGAGAAAATGGAATAATGCTTGTTGAAGGTGTTTTTGGGGATTGCAAAGTTTGAGAAGCAGCTGCCTGAGCTCTAAGACGACGCTTTCGTCGGCGTTCACGCGTAGAACGATTTCATCTAGTCTTAGTAGGAAGTTGAGAAGATTGAGGAGGAGGAATGTTCTCATCCTTATTACTTGGGTGTTTAGGTTGTGGTCTCTTAGGTTGGATAATAGGAGAAGAGGAAGGTCTCTTCTCTTTATAAGAAGAAGGGGGAGGAACTGCTCCATATAAAGGAGGAATATTTGGTTTAGGAAGGAGACCAAGTCCATCATGACGAGGAGGTATAGGTCTACTTTTAGAAAGTTTATTAGACATAGACATAGTCACATCCATAGGAATGGGTTGGGAATCTTCTTGAGGAAAGACATTAGTTTTATCTTTCAAAGGAAGAACTTCCTTCTCAAGAACGATAGGAATATCAAGTTTGGGTGTTCTAGGTTCACTTAGAGATAGGATCATATCTATTTTCCACTTTTGATAAGATTTGAAAAGATGATCACTTCGCAGTGGAAGAGGTTGGAATTGTTTAGGCCAAAAATAATCAATAGGAACGCTAGAAGTTCTTTCAGCTGGTTTAAAGAGACTATGATTGACAGTAACAACTTCACCATTATAGGGAAATTTCAAACATTTATGAATAGGAGAAGCAATAGCTTTCATGGAAGATAGCCAAGGATAGCCTAGCTTCACACGAAATTGTTCGGAAGATGGAATAATAGCAAAGCTTACATCAAGGGATTTGTTATGGACCTCAATAGGTAATGTAATAGAACCAATTGCAGGAGAAGAAAATGCATCAAATAATTTCACAATCACATCTGTTTTGTCATAGATCACTTGATTCAATTGTAAAGTAAAGAGAAATTCTTCAGTAATAACATTAACCATGCAAGAAGAATCAATAAGCACTCCACAGCAAGGTGTATTCTTGACTTTTGCAACTATGTATAAAGGACCATCAGGTGCCCTAATAGTTTCACTAGAATCAAATGTGATGGAAGGTTCTTTAGGGTTTTCTTGCTGCTCTACAATGTTAATCACATTCGGAGTCATAGACACAAGACCATCAGATGAGAAAGAGGAATCATTAGTCTCAATCACATTAGAGGTATGAGAAGGTAATGGATCAGTAAAAATCTTAAGATTTTGGTTAGGAGGAGCTACAGATGTGTTGCCTTTATCATTCATACCAGAAATAGAGATAGTATTATTATCAATCAAATCTTGAATTTTACCCTTTAAAGCAAAACATTTTTCAGTATCATGCCCAGGTTGACGATGAAATTGACAAAAAGATTTGTTATCAAAATAGGGTGAATTAATCTTTGCAGGATCTATTTGCTTTCTAGGAGGGAGAGTAAGCACATTTTGTTCCAATAACTTATTCATAATACTATGCAATGATTCATTCAAAGGAGTAAACTTTCTTTCTTTCTTGAAAAACTTAGAAATAGGAGGCACACCCGATGCTGCATTCACATTGTTGTTGATGATGTTTTCATTGAATTTAATGGACTCTCTATTCGGTTTAAACTTCCCAAATGGTTGTTGACTACTATCACCCTTATCACTCGGAGCCATAGGATTTGCTTGTTCCATTTGACTCACAGCCAATTGATAATTGTGAAGAGTTGTACACAACTGTTGGAAAGAAGTAAACTCAGAAAACAGAAGTTTTTCTCTAATATCTTTTTGTAAATTAGAAATAAAGATTCTTTGAATATCATTGTCAGGCACTGGAAAAGAAATTTGAGCACACAAATGCTTATATCTACCAATGAAATCAGTCACTGTTTCTTTAACACCTTGTTTACAATGCATTAAATCAATCAAAGTAACTTTAGGACTTATATTGTTTTGAAATTGTTGAATAAAAGCATTTGCAAGTTGTTCGAAAGAAGTAATAGAATAAGAAGGCAATGAGCAATACCATTGTAGGGCTTTATCTCTTAATGTCCTAGTAAACAGTTTTGCAAGCAACCTTTGGTCATAAGCAAAATCGGTACATATTGTTTGAAAAGTCTTAACATGTGTTAGAGGATCACCTTTACCATTATAAAGCTCCAAATGCGGGATTTCAACATGTTTAGGAGGGATAGCTCGAACAATGTCAAGAGAAAGTGGGCTTGCAACATCAAATGTGGGCACACTAAACTTAGATTGATTCATAGAGGCAATTTGTTGTTGTAAAGAAGAGACAGTTTGTGCAAGATTATTAATGGTCACTTCAGTCGAAGAGTTCATATTAGACGTGTTAGATTGTGATGGAGGTATTATGTTATTGAAAGAAGGTATTGATTGATAGTAAGGTGGTGGGACACTATGATAGTTAGTCATAGGAGATGATTGGAAAAGAGGAGCACTACAAGGAGGAATGGAATGGTTGAATGAATTGCCCCCTTGCGTCATGTTCATTTGTGGAGATGTAATAGGGACACTCATTGAAGGAATGAATGAAGAAGTCAGATTGAATGAAGGAAGAGGGTTAATTGAAGAGGAAGGATTGCCCCCATGACTGGTGATCATAGGCGGAATGTCTTGTATAGAAGTAGTCATTATGTTTGATGTAAAGGTAGGTATGCTAGCAATAGAAGTTGTCAAAGGAATAGAATGATTAACTTGAGTGGGAGGTTGTGTATAACCTAAAGTTTCAGCACAACTCTTCATAGCCATCACATTCGAATCCACAATGTGTGCAATACCATGCAAAATATCAATTCCATTCTTATCACTTTGAACCATACGTTTTAGACCCTCAATTAATGAAAGAGCTTGACTATCAGGATACTCTTGAGACATCCATTGTTGAAAATCATCAAATTGGTTATCCAATTTCGAAAGTTGTTCTACAGAAACCTCATGGAGAGCTTCTTCATCATTAGAAGGATTAGAGGAATTACCCGTGTCCTCTTTAAAAAGGCTATTCAAATTAGGTTCCATCTCCTCAGTAATTAAACCTTGGAAAGACTTAATTCTACGGCTTCGTCTAATAGGAATAGTGTAAGTAGGGCTTATTGTTGTAAAACTCATGTACTAGAGAGGGAGAGAAGATTTTGAATTTAGAGGTAGCAAATTTCAATAAAATCAGCCAATCTCCTAGATTCAAGCTGTTAAATGCAATCACGACAATCTCCCGAATTTTCGGAAAAAAAGTGAGGGACCGTGGTGAACGGAGTGCACGCAGTCCTCGCAACTTTTTTCAAAATTTTCAGGGATGAAAGTTATGATGATTTTAAAGCTAATCTGAAAAAATTGAGTGATTTTACGATCTGTAGATAGGCCAAATTAAAGTTGCAATCTCAAAATTGAACCCTACCAAGATTGTTGAAAAACACAAAATTTGAATTTTGAAAAAGAGAGGGAAATTGAAATTTTGAATTTTATTATTTTAGAGGGAATACCAAAAGCAATGCAAGTTTTGAATTTTAAAAGTTGACTCAATTTCACGCAAAATTCAATTTTGAAAGCGGAAATCAAAGTTGTTGCAATTAAACATTTAATTTCAAAAGTCACAAACTGCAAAAATTTGAATAAAGCACTGAAATTTTGAATGAATGCCAACACACTTTTCAGATTTAGGACAGTAAGAACACAATTTCGACACAAAATTTCAATTTCAACAATTTTTGAATGATTAGAAGCCTTAATCCAAGCAATCACTAGACCAACTTTGACTTTAATTTTGAAAGTGTTAGAATTGATGAAATCAGCCAAGATTCTGGATTTTAGCAGAAAAATACAGTAAGATCTAGCTCCCTAAATTTCAGAAAAAATGTCAGGGACGATGGCGCTCGGGGTGCACACAGTCCTCGCAACTTTTTTCCAAATTTTCAGGGATGAAAGATATTATGATTTTGTTGCGGAATCCAAAGTTACAGCCGATTTGGAAATGTTTTGATCAGTGAAATTGTCGGTCAAAGGTTGAATCAAGAGGGTTTTAAAAATTAGGGTTTTGACACTTAACCACTTAATTTTCAGAATTAAAGCACAAATATGAATTGATAATTTGCAATAGAAGGGTAGATCTAAAACAAGCATTAACAATTAAACATTTCACAAGCTCAATTACTAAAAAGAAAATTTAGGGTTTTTATGCAATTATCCTCTAAAATTTGCAAAAGATCAAACATGGGAATGTAATCAAGGCATCCAATTTTCAGATCTAACCATGAATAATCAGAAAGGATGTTCACGTCGGGTTCACCAAAATGTAAAGCGGAAAATCGCGATCGAACCCTAAGTGTTCCCCCCACCACTCCAAGGAGACAGAAAGGAGGTCACTAGGGTTGACGGTTTTCACTTAGGGGAGACTTTACATTCAAAAGAGGGGTTGAAACCCACAAGATCCAATCCCACACAATGCAAGATTGGATTCTAAATGAGTTTCAAGGGTTAAGACAGCAAGGCTACCCTCTTTTGTAAAGAATGTAGATAGAAGGATTGAGCTAGGAATGCATGTAAAGTGAGAAAGATTCACTTATAAACAAAGATAGGAATATAGGATGAAGCTACGGACCTGGAATTAGTAGTAAAATGTCGAGACGATGTTGTCCTGCAAATTTGAATGAAAGTTGACGGGACGATGGCGCCCGGCGTGCACACGGTCCTCCAAAAAATCCGCGAAATGAAGGGGGATCTGTTCGTCTCTGCACAAGGATTCCAGATCTTCAATTACAGCCGCGTACCTGCAACCTACACATAGAAAAGAGAGGATGATTGGGGGGTTAGGGATTAGGGGTTTGCCCTTAGGTCAAACCTCGGTTTTGGAATTAACCAAGAAATGAGAATGTTGTAAATGTAAATGATTGTAATGTAAACAAGTACCGGTACCTTGTTGTAAGAATGTTTGTATTCTTACATGCGAAGGTGTAAATGTTGTTGTATGTTGTATGTTGTAAGTTGTAAGTGATCTCCTCTTCAATGGTTGAATCCTTGTCTTGAATGCAACACTTAGCCTTAAATGGAGACTTAGAATGCTCAATTGCTTGAAGGAATGCTTGAATGCTTGAATGCTTGAATGTTTGAATATCGTTTCCACGTCTTGTACACATATGTCCTTCCTCCTCAAAATGGGAGAGGAAATGTAGTTTATATACTTGTCAATTAGGGCTGATAGACTGATTTTTTTGACCTTAGGCCGACATAGCAACCTTATTTTCCAATTTGCAAACTTAAAGACCCGAAACCCCATAAGAGACCGGGCCCAAAATAGGGCCAGGGACCAAGGCGCTGGGCGCCATGGTCCCACCTCCAGGGACAGCAGGGTGCAAGGAGGATCAGGCCAGGGTGCTGAAAAATGCAGTTTTTGATGTCATAAACAGGTTTCAGGGTCTCCATTCAGGTTCCGTGTTGCATCGCCATCGTGAAGACCCAAATGCAGTCGAAATTGCAAGTGTCGCAATTTTAGGACGTTACACTAACTGATCCAATTCCTCTTCCATAATTTACATCCAGCATTCATCCTTACAAGCTTTAATAATGAATGCTCATACAGTTAAATAAATTAAGCATACCTCATCAGCTGCCAACCTTCTTCTTGTCCAATAATCTGATCTTCTGAATGATTTAGCCTTACATACCTAGGAGTCTTCTGACTTTTTGTTCCTCTTTGTTGATCTTCAATTACTGTTGAATTTTATGATACTGCCGGAGTAATTGGTTTTGCATTTTGTTCCAGTATAGTTGTTGTTGGTTCAGTTAAGACCATTTCCACTACCGGTTCTTGCTCATAAATTTTGATTTGACTTCTATTTTGCTCATCCACCTTGACATTAATGCTCTCCACAATTCTCTGCAATCTCTTGTTATAACATCTATATGCTTTGCTTTTATTAGACCAAGAAATATTCCTTCATTACATCTATGATCAAACTTGTCAATGAAATCATCTCTCTTGATATAACATTTACTACCAAAGATTCTGAAATACTTAACTGCAGATGTATTACCAAACTATAATTCGTAAAGTGACTTATCGGTAAACTGACTAGATCCAAGATCCAACAAATCTTTGTTGGTTAACCTTCAAACTAACTTCTAAAGATCTGAAAAAGGATTTCAGACCACTGCCAGGGGCAATGCAAGATTTGTCCTCAATTTGCCTCCCCCTAAGGCAAATGCCTTAGTTACCAAATGAGTTTCCTACCGGTGTAGGAACATTCTGCTCTGTCGATTGAGTAACCGAGGTATATCCTTCAACCAAATGAACATTTAGGGTAATTGATTTTATCGGTTGAGCCTAAGACTTCATAACTCACTTCTTCTCATGCTCCTTCCTAATGTCATCAACCTTCTGCACTCCCTTCTCATTAGATTTATCACTTCTTGTTGGTAGGTTCTTGCTTTTGCAAAATTTAGCAATATGTCCTACTTTGTTGCATGCATAACAAGTGACATTGTTCTTCTAAATTTCTTTACTGTAACCTTGACCATTCCTTGACCTGCATTGATTAGCTATATGTCCAAACTTTCCACATGCATGACATTTCACATTCATTCTACAATCTTCTGTCCTCTGACCATACTTCTTACAATTGAACATTGACCGGGAACTGTATTATTATTTTGATTAGCTCTATTTCTATAATTTCTTGCCATATGACCAAATTTATTGCAAACAAAGCATCTATCATTGAATTTATATGCATCGGGTTGCCTTATCGGTGACCTCTGATTCCGGTTGACTTTCTGACCGAATGTGTTATCTTGATTTGCAGTACCAGAGCTTTCTCCATGCTCAAATCCAAGACCTCTAGTGTCTCCAATGTCCCTTTGATCCTTCAATAATTCATCAAGCTTAGAAGAACTAACCTTGAACTTATCTTGGTATTCATTTGCAGCATCCATATCTCCTCTTAGAACTATTACCATTCTTTCCAATTCTTGCTCATTGTTCTGTGATTGCACCAATTCAGTTCTCAACACATCATTCTCATGTGCCAACCTAATGCATTCCTCAGATCTATCTTTCAGAGATATAGAAAGATTTTCTTCATTCTTCTTCTGGTCTTCAATCTCCTTGGACATCTTCATAGTTAGGTCTTGCATTTCATTCTTCATGACAATATTCTCCTGACTCAGTTTCTGACATTGTTCCTTAAGGGCATCCTTCTCTTCATCATCCTGATTTTATAAACGTTCCTTCCTTTTAGCTTGGGCAGATGACAACCTATCCTACAGAGTAAAAATAAATTCCTTCATAGATCTCAACTCATCTTGCATCTTCATGTTCCTCAATCTTTCAGCATCATAGCCTTCAAGTGCTACTTGAAGTTCCTTCCTTAAACTTATCTCCATAGATTCTGGATACATGATCTTCCTCAAGCTGTTAGACTTACTCCGAGGAACCAGGCTCTTATACCAATTTTTGGGATCTAAGAACACTTAGAGGGGGGATGAATCAATGTTCTACCAGAATGGAGAAATTTAACCTTATTAATACAACAACTCAGCAACTGGTAAACATAAAAGCATATAACAATAAGAAACAATGCAACCACAAAGATGAACACCATAACACCACAGATTTATATGCGGAAAACCTCAAAGAGGAAAAACCATGGCGGGATTGGAGACCCACAATTTCTATCCACTGATCAGATGAATAAATATTACAATAAGGGACCTGCACATGCAAGAAGGCCAACAACCTAGAGCACACTGCTCATCACAAAAGGAGTCTCACTGACTACAAAAAACATCAGACAACAATCCAAAATGAAGATTGAACTGCAAGTATAGCATCTCCCATGCTTGAGTACAGTTCCGGTTAAGCTCAATACCAAAGGCCTTAAACCTCTTTCACCAACCCAATACGATCACCTATCATCAACCAAATCCTCTGCATGAATGATTACAAAAATTTTCGCATGCATACCATCCATGATCTCATAAGACATCTTACATCATATTTATACCAACCCGGGACCTAAACAATTAGGTCGGCCACCTAAAAGATAATACAATAAATTCATAACTGAAACCTGAAATCTAATGATCAACCAAGTCAACCTAAGAATGAAACAACATAATCGAATCAATGAATCCAACCGGTAACGCATCGGGAGCATCAACCCACACGTTACATAAACCGGTCCAAAACCTAGCAAAATAACACCTGACCCAAATAGGTCGCTATAAGCCAAATGAAACACAATGAACAACTAGAACACGAACATGATAACCTTCTAGAAACCATAGCAACACCACTTATCAGATTCATCAAAAGATCTTCAACAAAGCTCTGTCGGTGAAACCCTCGCTGGTAACCAAAAGGCTTACTAGAATAAGTGATAGCTTCCAAATCATCAAATCCCTAACCAAATGAATATGATACACATCAGGAGTACATGAATAACCAATCCAAACCAATTCCATAGACCAAAGAATACTAGAGTATACTGGATCAACATGATCTTATCAACCAGAAACCAATCATCCTACCGGGACCAACTAGATACTGATAAACAGCCAAAGCAGTTAGTGTTGACATCAATGACAAACATCATTGCAACACATAATCAATTCCTCCAAATCGCCAACACATTGAAGTGCAATCTTTTGATTGGTTAAGCGATTACTAGGTGCCACCTCAGCTTGATAGATCTTCGGAACTCATCACATGTGTGCAATTGAATGTGGCATATCTCTTGATACTCAACACATGCAAACTCTTGATGTGACAATGACCCCGATCATGTCAACCTTCTAGCTTTGATTAACTCTTTTAAAATCATTGCTTCATCTTGATCACCTGAATTCACAATCTTTCACCCAACTATACTAGCAATGATTTTTGGATTTCCCACGAAGGAAATTTAAGATTGTGAAAATTCTTCTTAAGTACGTGACGTTGACGCTTATCTTTTCCCTTGATGTTGGATTTGGTGTAGACCTTGTCTTGCTTATATTTGATCCTCATCATGCCTTGAAATGCATGTCGCGCTTGGAGTGACTCCTATTTCTCTCTTCGTGATCTCACAACTTGATGATCACTTTCTTCAAACATCTATCTCTCTTAGCCAAATAAGTATAGCTAATCTTTCTTCTTCAACCCATGTCTCTTTCATTTGTTGCTCTTCTTGTAGAGGAGATGTCACATCTTGCTCATCATCATCTTCAATGTTTATGTATGTGTCATTGCCTATTACGTCATTGACTGGCTTGGGTGACGCTACTCTCTCTCTTGTACAACTTGTTGTTTCCACTTATCTATGATGACTCGATTTTTCTCCATCTGGTGCGGTATCGAGATCATGGTGTCTTGTGCATTCAATGATGAGCTCATTGCACTATGATACTAAAGAGAAGTTAGTTGCCTTGATGATATCACTTTCAATCATCACTCTTGCGCATCCTTTGGGTTAGGTGGTGTAAAGATTACTTTGAAATTTCTTCATGTTGATGCATCTGAGGTTCATGTCGCCTACATTGCTCCAATATGATGTGATCTTCAACTTGACAATGATGTTCTTCAAGTCCTCCTTGATAAGTGCCTATCACAAACCTACCATTATGCACCTGTGAGATTTGACTAATTAATCTTCATGCATGATAACATTTTCTTGCAAATAAACAATCGATTTATTAGGCTAAGTTAAAAGCTCAAATCATGACTCGACCTCATATTGAATTAAAACACCCTAATGTAATGAAATGAAGACAAAACCCTCATAATGCAATTAAAACTATCTTTGAATAAGGTTTGGTCTATTTCAAACATGTTGTACAAATAACATCTCTCCATTATGACCGAGTCTATACCCAAATGACTGATCACTTGATCACATCCAAACCTTCAAAAGTTGTCGACTAGCTAGCTTTATGAGATTTAGTTGGATTCTTGAATATCACACTCTCAAAGGGCACAAAATCGTTGTAAATGAAGACACCCAAATCAAATTTAGATAGTCATGGGCAATTTAAATCTTAGATCTGAGCTCTATATCACCCTTTTGAGGATCGAACTCACTATGAAAGTTTGTTGTGGTACAATATTAATGATCAACTCATAGTAAAGTCAAAACATATCTATTTGCCATTTGGTGGAATTGATTATGTGTTGCATTAGTGTTTTGTCATTGATGCCAACACTAGCTATTTGGATGCTTTACCGACGTTGTGGTGCAATATTATTGATCAACTCATAGTGAAGTCACAACATGTATGTTGGCCATTTGGTGGAATTGATTATGTGTTGCATTGATGTTTTGTCACTGACGCCAATACTAGTTGTTTGGATGCTTTACCGGCACCCTTCAGGTCCCGGTAGGTTGAGTGGTTTTTGGTTAACTTGAATCTGGCATGATCCAGTAGGCTCCGGTATAGTTTGGTGATGGAATTGACTTGTTGACGATACTTATACTCATATTTGGTCAGTTGGTTTTGGTTTGGAGATTGGATGCTATCCTCCTTGCTTAGAAGATTGATTTCTGGTTCCAGCAAGGGTTTCACTGGCAGAGATTTTGGTGGAGATCTTTGATGAATTACATAAGTGGTGTTGGTGCAACTTTTGGTGGAGTTTCAGGATGTTGTTGGTGATCCTGTTCGAGAATTCACAATTGGAGATCATTGTTGAAGCGTGTGGACCTATACTGGGTCCCGGTTGATCTAGGTCATGGACCAACTTTAATGTAAGGTGTGGATAGGACCTATTGATGTATTTTTGGGATGTCTTATGTGTTGATATTATTTGTTTGGTCTAAGGCTGATAAGGTTTGTAATTATGTAATCAGTTTATTATTTTGTGGCCGACCTGATTGTTTATGGTCGAGGGTTTTGTATATATAGATGTAAGATCTCATTGTAGATCATCATGGTTGATGTTAGAGGTCATCATCAAGGAATGTAATGTGTGAATAATTTAATATCATTTAGGAAGAGGAGTTGGTCGATCATTTGAGATCAAATTGGGTTTATATAAGAGGATTTAGTCCTCCAATATTGAGCTTAACCGGAACTGTACTCAGGCATAATAGATGATATCTTTTGCAATTCAACACTTCTCTGAATTGTAGTCTGGACTTATATGTAGTCAATGAGGCTCCTTTTGTGATGAGAAGTGCGCTCTAGGTTGTTGGCCTTCCTTCAAGTGCAGGCCCCTCAATTGTAATTCACATACTTACTGCAGAAATATTATCTGACTGTGGGTAGGCTTCCCACCATGGTTTTTCCCTTTACCGGGTTTTCCATGTACAAATCTTGGTGTTATGTCGATGACTTTTATTCTGTGATTATTGTTTATGCTTAATTGGTTTAATTGCTATTCTGGTATTAATATTTTGGGTTCTGGTATTAAAGTTTAAATTGCTAATGGTTATGGTAATCTATGACAACTGATTCACCCCCCCCCCTCTCAGTTGTCTTCTGGTTATTTGAACTATCTAACCAGAGCTTTGGTCCTCTCTACAGAAAGCTTAACTGCTTGAGGAAGATCCTATGTCGACTAACAGTTCAAGTTCATCTAGTTCTTCTAGAGCTATCTTTCGAAGGGATATTCTGAGGCTTGATGAAACAAATTACACAGTATGGAAGATTCGGACGGAGACTCATCTGAGATGTCTTGGCAAGGAGGTTTGGGAGAGCACACAGAATGGTGTCACACCCTATAATTTGGGATCTAGCAATGCTCCTCCGACAAACCAGGACAAGGAGCTTGAGAATAATTGTAGAGAAAGAGAAGCCCTCTTGTGTGCACTATCTGATCAACAAATAATAGGATTAACTAACAAATCATCCAGAAAGGCTATATGGGATAAGTTGGAGACCCTTAATGAAGGTGACCCTATAGTGAAGATTGCAAAACTTGATGGTTATCAGGTGAGATATGAAAACCTGAAGATGGAAGAAGATGAAAGGATTACTGCATTCATGGAAAGGGTAAATGAGATTGTTATGGGAATTCAATGTTGTGGTCGAACTCTGAGCAAAGATGAAATTATTTCTAAAGTCCCGAGAGCCCTACCACCAACTTACAAAATGAAGGCTACTGCTATTAATGAGTTGAGAACAATGGATAATACATTTGTCAACAAAGATATTTTGGTTGGGAAACTATCTGCTTTTGAGCTTGAAGAATTTGGACCTTCTAGAGCAGTGAAGATTGAACCTGCTTTTCATACATCTACATCTACAACTGGTAAGCAAGACTGGAAAGCTTTATATGCAAAGGAATTGTAAGATATGAAGAGAGAAGATGATGAGTTTGAGCAACTTGAAGCACTATTTGCTAGAAGAGTATCAAAAGGACTGGTAGGAAGTGCATATGAAGGAAAAGCACCTTCTAAATGTTTTGCATGTAATAAGATTGGTCATTTTGCATCTAGATGTCCTGAAAGAAATTCAATATTTGAAGAAAGAGTTAAAAAATCATTTAAGCCTAGCCCTAGATATCAGAACAAGTACAAATACAAGAAAAACAAAGACAAAACATGCTACATAGAGGATGAGGAAGGCATTACTGATTCAAATAATGAACCGACAGAAGACTCTGCTAGTGGATCCGGCAATAGGAAGGAATGGGTGTTCCTGGCTATCAAGGAAGATGATCTGGAACTAGAAGAGAATGTACTTGAAGAGAAGGAACTTGCTGCTAAAATTGAAGACAAGGATGAATGGGTAATTGACAGCGGTTGTTCACATCATATGACTAGAGATAAAAGGAAGTTGTTGTCTTTGCAAGAATTTGATGGTGGTCTAGTTAGATTTGGAGATGACAAAGCATTTATGATCAAAGGAAAAGGAACTATATCATTGGATGGGAAGAATAATACTGACAATGTTTATATGTTGAAGGTTTGAGGCATAATCTTTTGAGTGTAGGTCAATTAATAGATAAGGGATTTCAATCACAGTTCAATTATGGGAAATGCAAAATCATTAACAGATATGGCTTGGAGATTGCAACCGGTAAACAGATAAAAGGTAATATATTTCATTTGAACTCCGGTGAGAAGACATGATTGATTACACAGATTGATGAGAGTTGGCTATGGCATAAAAGGTTGTGTCATGTGAATTTTGATTGCATTGTGAAGATCAGTTCAACTAAGGTAGTTAGAGATATACCTAAGATTATGAAGCCCTATAATCCGATATGTAAAGAATGTCAAATGGGTAAATAGGTCAGAACCTCTTTTAGGAGTATACAAGATAAATCAAATGATGGTCTTGATCTTATTCATATTGATTTGTGTGGCCCTGCTAGAGTTAAAAGTTTTCAAGGTGATAGATATTTCATGCTAATTGATGATTATTCCAGAATGATGTGGGTTACTTTTTTGAGAGAAAAATCTGAAGTATTTGAAAAGTTTAAAATCTTTAAGGCTAAAGTGAAAACTGAGACAGGATTGAAGATTAAATGTTTGAGATCAAATCATGGTGGTGAATTCACATCCGGTGAGTTTAATAACTTTTGTGACAAGCATGGTATAAGAAGACAATTTTTTGCTCCCCGGACACCTCAACAGAATGGAGTTGTGGAAAGGAAGAACAAAACTATCTTGGATGTTGCTAGAACAATGATGATGGAAGCTAGTCTACCTCATATCTACTGGAGAGAAGCAGTGAGTTCAACGGTTTATACATTCAACAGAGTACATATCAAAGGAGAAACTAGTAAGACACGTTATAAATTATGGTTTGGTAATACACCTACAGTTAAGTATTTCAGAATTTTTGGGAGTAAATGTTATATCAAAAGAGATGATATTTTTGGGAAATTTGATCCAAGATGTGGTGAAGGCATATATTTCTTGGTTATTCTAATGAAATAAAAGCGTATAGATGTTATAACAAGAGGTTGCAGAGAATGGTGGAGAGTGCTCATGTCAAAGTAGATGAGATGAACAAAAGTCAAATCAGAGTTTATGAGAAGGAACCGACAGTGGAAATGATTATATCTAAACTGGTAGAACCATTACCAAAACAGAGAGTTGAACCAATTACTCTGGCAACATCAGAGAATTCTATAGTAACTGAAGAATAGGGAAGAGGAATAGAAAGTCATAAGACTCCTAGGTATGTGAGATTGAATCATTCAGAAGATCAAATCATTGGGGATAAGAGCAATGGAGTGATGACAACAAGAAGACTGACAACTAATGAGGTATATTTAATTTCACAAGTTGAACTAGTATCAGTAATTGAGGCATGTAAAGATGAATATTGGTTGAAAGCTATGGAAGAAGAATTAGATCAGATTGACAAAAATAACACATGGACCTTGGTTCCCCGACCTAAAAATAAAAATATTACTGGAACTAAATGTGTTTTTAGGAATAATCTGAATGAGGATGGTCACGTTATAAGGAATAAGGCTAGATTGGTTTGTAAAGTATATTCTCGGAAAGAAGTAATTGATTATGGGGAGACTTTTGCACCTGTAGCTAGGATTGAAGTTGTAAGATTATTTCTTGCCTATGTTGCTTATAAAAACTACAAAGTTTATCAGATGGATGTTAAATGTGCATTTTTGAATGGGGATCTTGATGAGGAAGTTTATATTGAGCAACCTAATGGTTTTTCACTATCAGATGATATAGATATGGTTTGCAGGTTAAGGAAAAATTTATCTAGATTGAAACAAGCACCTAGAGCTTGGTATGCAAGGTTGGATAAATATCTTTTGAAGCTTGGTTTTACTAAGGGTAGTGCTAACAGTCTTTATATTATAAGATCATTGATGATGATATACTAATTATTGAAGTATTTATTGATGACAATATTTTTGGAGGTGAAGATAAGTTATCCATAGAATTTTCTAAGAATATAGAGAAAGAATTTGAGATGTCTATGATTGGTGAGATGAAATTTTTCTTAGGTTTGCAAATTACCTATACTGACAAAGGTATTTTCATCTGTCAAACTAAATATGCTAAGGAATTGTTGAAGAAATTTGCTATGTGAGATTCTAAACCAGTAAGTACTCCTATGGTTACAAGTGAGAAATTGACAAGAAAAGATGTTTCTGCACTGGTAAATCCTACAAGATACAAATCTATGATTGGAGGTCTACTTTATTTGACTCACACTAGGCCTGACATTATGAATGTTGTTTGTATTGTTTGAATATTTTAGAGTGATCCTACATAAAATCATGAGATGGAGGTGCAAAGGATTTTTAGATACTTACAAGGTACATAAGAATATGGCTTGTGGTACCCTAAGGATGATGACTTTACTTTATGTGCATATACAGATGCTGATTGGGCTGGAGATGTTGGTGATAGGAAAAGTACTTTCGGTGGAGATTTCTTTCTTGGAAAGAAGTTGGTTTCATGGATCAACAAGAAATAGTCATGTACTTCTTTATCTACTATTGAAGCTGAGTATATTGTTGCTGCTACTAACTGTACACAAGTTTTATGGATGAAGCAAATGTTGAAAGATATAAAGGTGGATTGTGATGCACTAGTAGTTATTCACTGTGATAACTCTGCTGCTATTGATATATCAAAGAATCTAGTATTTCATTCTAAAACAAAGCACATATCTATCAAGTATAACTTTTTGAAGGAGAAGGTGGAAGCAAATGAAGTTAGACTAGTTTATGTGAACACTAAAGAACAAATTGCAAATATTTTCACTAAACCTTTATCCAAGGAATCATTTTGAGTACCCAAGAGACAGATTGGGAGTTTCTTCCCCTCCAGTAGAGACTTGATTGATGTGGTTTGGCATTAGTCTGGTATGCACTATCAAAGATACTATCCATTCCAGTGCTAATGTGGGTTGCTACTGCTCAGGGGGAGTAGTTAGCTTTGTGATTCAGTGGTTTATGTTTTTGCTTTGATATTTCTGTCAGATTTCTGGCACTGGTGTCAAAGGGGGAGTGATATTGATGTGAAAAAGAAAAAGTAAAAGGGGGAGATGTTGATATTCAAATCTATTTGTGGGAGTTTGTTGGTTGTCTTCCATTGGGGGAGACTTGTTTGACATTTCCTGGTACTTAGATGTTTTCACATCTAGTCTTGTCATCAATGCCAAAGGGGGAGATTGTTGGCCATTTGGTGGAATTGATTATGTGTTGCATTGATGTTTTGTCATTGATGCAAACACTATTTGTTTGGATGCTTTACCGGCACCCTTCTAGTCCCTGTAGGTTGAGTGGTTTTTGGTTAACTTGGATCCGGCATGATCCAGTAGGCTCTGGTATAGTTTGGTGATGGAATTGACTTATTCATGATACTTATACTCATATTTGGTCAGCTAGTTTTGGTATGGAGATCAGATGCTATCCTGCTTGCTTAGAAGATTGATTTCTAGTTCTGGCAAGGGTTTCACCCGCAGAGCTTTTGGTGGAGATCTTTGATGAATTGCATAAGTGGTGTTGGTGTAGCTTCTGGTGGAGTTTCAAGATGTTGTTGGTGATCGTGTTTGAGACTTGGCAGTTGGAGATCATTGTTGTAGCGTGTGGACCTATATAGTTGGGTCTCGGTTGATCTAGGTTATGGACCAACTTTAATGTAACGTGTGGATAGGACCTATTAATATATTTCCGAGATGTCTTATATGTTGATATTATTTGTTTGGTCTAAGGTCAACATGGTTTGTAATTATGTAATCAATTTATTATCTGGTGGCTGACCTGATTGTTTATGGTCGGGGGTTTTGTATATATAGATGTAAGATCTCATTGTAGATCATCATGGTTAATGTTAGAGGTCATGGTCAAGGAATGTAATGTGTGAATAATGTAGTATCATTTTGGCAGAGGAGTTGGTCGATCATTGGAGATCGAATTGGGTTTATGTAAGAGGATTTAGTCCTCCGGTATTGAGCTTAACCGGAACTGTACTCAGGCGTAGGAGATGCTATCTTTTGCAGTTAAACACTTCTCCGAATTGTAGTTTGGATTTATATTTAGTCACTGGGGCTCATTTTGTGATGAGCAGTGTGCTCTAGGTTGTTGGCCTTCCTGCAAGTGCAGGCCCCTCAATTGTAATTCACATACTTACTGCAAAAGTATTATCTGACTATGGGTAGGCTTCCCACCATGGTTTTTCCCTTTACCGGGTTTTCCACGTACAAATCTTGGTGTTAGGTGGATGACTTTTATTCTATGATTATAGTTTATGCTTAATTGGTTTAACTGCTACTTCGATACTAATGTTTTGGGTTCCGATATTAAATTTTAAATTGCTAATGGTTCTAGTAATCCGTGACAACTGATTCACCCCCCACCCCCCTCTTAGTTGTCTTCTAGTTATTTGAACTATCTAACACATGTCAACAATGTAATTTCAAGGTATCCAAGGCCAAAGTCATTGTCAGAAAGTGATGGCATATTGATCACTATTCTAAAATAGTAGTTGCACCTACAATTTGGGCTCAAATTACCAACCTCAAAGTTGCAATGCCATTATACATGATCAAAAGTTGATCAAAACCCGAATCATTGATATCTCTAATTTATTCGTTGAAATTTGAAGACTTTGATCGATGAGTGTTTGAGATTGACTTGTTGATGTAGATAGTGAAATTGCTTCAAAAATAGGATCGTTGGTGGTGGATTCGCTAAATGCTCATCAAAATCGCAATCTTAAATAGATGCTCTCTGAAACTTATGCATTTATTGTGTATTCAAAATCGATCAGCTCTATACTTAGAGTGAGAAACATAACCTAAATTGGTGATAAAGTCGCATTACTAACTTCAAAAGTCCATTCGCTATCCACAAGCCACAACTACCAAAGATGCCCCCCTATTCGCTTTCCAAATGGAGAGTGATTATTTGCCTACACACACAGATTAAGATCTGCTTTTGATCCATCAATTATCGTTGATCACAAATGATGAAGATTATAGTAGTCTGAAAGGTGGATTGGTGATTCATCTGTAAGTAATATTGATTTGAATTCGATCAATGAAATAATTGAATTTAAGCTTATAACATTTCTTAAAGTCTGATGCCTTATCGATATTGCTTGTATTAAATAGTTTGCAAAAACGTGACCCCTGCCATTCATTCAACGACATCGCTCATATTGTAGTCGCTATGTATTTGTCATCAGAAGCCCTCATGAGTCATCAATCCTTCACTATTTGATCTTAACAATAAATTGATCACTCTAGGATGACCATAGCACCTCCTACAATTTGTTAACTTATACTCAAACGGATATCAAATTAAATCGATCATATAAAATGATCGATTTTGTTTTTATAATTGCTTGGTCGAAAGGGGGGGTCGATAACTCATCACATGTCATTTGGCCACCATTATTCAATAGCATCATTGATCAAAACAGAGTGGTGATTCGATCAAAGCATCCATTGCATAGGTGAATTTGTTAATGCATTAGTAGCTTATGCAAGATAAGACTCTCCTAACTCATTAATCTCCTCTATTCTGTTATTAGTTTACTCATTCATGCTTTATGTTTATCAGACTATAACATTGATCATAATTATGATATTGATATTGGATAATGATGGATTAGATTGATGACCTGCTTAACTATGTTAAGCGTCAATCTAAATGCTATCGGGCTATTAACCCAATAGCATATTAATGTCGATTCATATCGGCATTAATATGCTATCAGGGTATTAACCCGATAGCATATAATGCTAACAGTTATTGTTATTGTTTACTTTATATTGATCCATTATCATATGCTTTGATACCGATTCATTATCAGGTATGTTTTAGATCTGTTATAATTAACAATGATACTGATTCATTATCGGGTATGTTTATAAGCACTGTTACCATTAACAATGATACCGATTCATTATCGGGTATGTTTATAAGTACTGTTACCATTAACAATGATACCGATTCATTATCGAGAATGTTTATAGCATCAACTAGTTATGGATCGGTTGATGGTTGTAAGAGTCACGACCAAGTGACATCTTGGTCGGACATGCCTAAAAGACATGTCCAATCAAGGTGCCACTTGATCGTGGCCATCTTACTATTTATACATCATTCAAATTAAAGGAGATGACATTGAAATCGATACATGTTCATCCTCCTTACCTGCAGCAAAAGACAGATAACAATATTAGTGTCATAGTCATAATATAAAATAAAAGACACCATCCTACATATAACTTGTCCATTAAATTGGAAATTACAATACTTTTACATGGTATCAGAGCCAAGTTGATCGAACTTTAGGCTATTTAATTGCGTGAAACAAATTTAAGAACAAGTTTATACTACATCACATTTCTTCAAATGGCCAGTGCTATCAGATTCGAAGACAGACTCGGAGGTGGCAATGATTTTTCAGCCTGGAAATTCAGAATTCAAATGATCCTAAAGGAGAACAAAGTGGATTCGTTTGTTCAAACTAAAAATGATCAACCCAAAAATGAACCTGACAAAATAGCACGGATTGAGGGAAATGAAAAGGCAATAAAAATAATAGTTGATGGGGTGAGAAACAATATAATGCCCGTCATAAGAAAACATCAAACAGCCTATAAAATGTTCAAAGCTCTTGAAAGCACATTTGAGATATCAAATGCAAGTTGAACTCTAGTATTAAAATGAGAAATAAATCATATCACCATGAACAAAGGGGAGACAATCAATGCCTACTTTATGTGGATATCAGTTCTAAAAGATGAACTTGCAACTCTGGACTACGAGACCCAAAGCAAAGATTTAACACTCATTTCTTTAGATGGGTTGCCTAGTGGATGGAGCACATTCGTCCAAGGCATCAGTGCAAGGTCCAAATATCCCAAGTTTGAAAGATTAAGGGATGATTGTCTACAAGAAGAATCAAGATTGAACAAGATGGGAATGAAACACAAGAATATAGATGAAGACCTACAAGTTCTAAACACCAATTCCACCAAGCAAAACAAGAAAAGGTAGTTTAGAAAGAGAAAAGGTCGTCAAGGCAAGAATACTTCAAAGAAGGACTTATCTCACATTCAATGTTACAGGTGTGATCAGTTCGGACACTTTGTTGCAAAATGCCCGGAAAGAACCAAGAAACATGCCACATTTGTCAAAGCAGGAAAGACTAAAGGGGAAGATGACTCCGAGAAATACGTATTCTACTCAACACTCACAAGTCAAGCTTCTAACAAAATCAACTCATGGGTGATTGACAGTGGTTCATCTAGGCACATCACTGGGTTTAGAGAAGTACTGGATTCCATGACAGAGGAGAATGATGAGGACGTAACCATCAGAGATGACTCCACACATCCAGTTAGAGGAGTAGGAACCTACACCATCAAATTGAAGACAGGCATAACCTTGCGGCTTGAAGGAGTACTATATGTCCCCGGCATCAAAAGAAATCTAGTCTCTATATCAACACTGGAAGATAACGGATACAAAGTAACATTCATGGACAATAGAGTATTGGCTTGGCCAAGGAACTCCTCCATCAAGAAGGCAAAGACCATTGGACAGAGATGGGGCTATTTGTATGAGTTATGCACGGAACCCAATCTAGCCCTAATCCATGAAGCCACTAGTGCAAATGAAGTTTGGCATAGAAGATTAGGCCATCTGAATTTTAGGGCTTTATCTTCAATGGAAAACCTTGTCACAGGTCTACCCAAGTTAAAGCAAGATCATTCAGGAGCATGCAAAGGATGTGCCCTAGGTAAAAATACCAAAGGTGCATTCCAAAATAGTACTAGGAAAACTAGTAAAATTCTAGAATTAGTTCATTCTGATGTATGCGGACCTATGTCCGTATCCTCTCTAGGGGGATTCTTGTATTATGTAATATTTGATGATGACTACTTTAGGAAGACTTGGATCTACTTTCTGAAAAGTAAAGAATTAGAAGAGATCCTCTCTAGGTTTAAAGAATTTAAATCACTAACTGAAAACCACTCAGGAAACAAAGTTAAAATCCTAAGAACCGACAATGGGGGAGAATACACATCAGATTCATTTAAAGAATTTTGTAGAGATAATGGGATTAAGAGGGAGCTCACTATACCTTATAACCCCCAACAAAATGGGGTAGCGAAAAGGAAAAATAGGACTATAGTTGAAGTTGCCAAGGCCATGATCCTAGATCAAAACCTTAACACAAATCTCTGGGCTGAAGCATCCAGCACTGTTGTATATAAATAGAATAGATGCCCTCACTCCCATCTTGAGGACAAAAATCCTGAGGAAGTATTCACTAAGACTAAGCCTGATATTGGCCACCTTAGGATATTTGGATGTCCTGTCTATATCCATATACCTAAAGAAAAGAGACTAAAACTAGAGCCTTCTGGAAAAAGAGGATTGCTTGTTGGATATAGTGAAACCTCCAAAGCCTACAGAATCTATGTACCTAGTCAAAGAAATATTGAACTAAGTAGGGATGTAATCTTTGAAGAGGACCTAGCTTTCAAAAGAGCTCAGAACTTCATAGAACCTGAAATCTATGCACCTACCTTTAACTTAGATGAAAATCCTGCCCCTAAGTTTCAGAGGGAGAATCTAGATGAAACTGAAAATGAAAATGAACACTCACCTAGAAATCTCAAGAAAAGGCCACTATGGGCCACCAAAATAGTAGAAGAAGCTTAGAGGTTTGTTGCTCCTTCTGGAACCTTCAGAGAAAGCAAAAGACCTAATAAATTTACTAGCTATATTGCTCTTATGAATGATCTATCTAAAAATGAACCTGACAATGTAACAGATGCCCTTAAACATCAAGAATGGAAGGATGCTATGTCTGAAGAGTATCAATCCATAATGAAAAATGATGTATGGGAAATCATTCCTAGGCCAACTAAGAAATCTGTTGTTTCTTCTAAGTGGCTTTTCAAGATCAAACATGCAGCAGATGGCAGCATTGAAAAATCTAAGGCAAGATTTGTGGCTAGAGGATTTTCTCAAAAGGAAGGAATAGACTATGAAGAAACATTTGCTCCTATGGCCAGATATACCTTAGTAAGGTCTGTACTAGCCATTGCAACAACAAAGGGATGGAAGGTACATCAAATGGATGTAAAGACAACTTTTCTTAATGGAGAGATATCTGAAGAAGTATACCTAGAGCAACTTGAAGGGTTTGAGATCCATCATGTAGAATCTCATGTGTGCAAACTTAAGAAAGCTCTATATGGACTCAAACAGTCTCCCAGGGCCTAGTATGAAAGAATTGACACATATCTATCAAAACTAGGCTTCTCTAAAAATGATGCAGATCCTAATCTCTACTACAAACAAAATAAAGGTGATATGCTAATAATGATTTTATATGTTGATGATTTATTAATCATAGGAGAAGATCACCTTATAGATCAATGCAAGAAAGAGCTATCCAAAGAATTTGATATGAAGGACTTGGGATTCCTTCATTATTTCCTAGGGTTGGAAGTATGGCAGAATTCTGATAACATTGTTCTAAACCAAGGCAAGTATACATTAGACATCCTGAAGAGATTTGGAATGCTAAACTATAGACCTATGACCACTCCAATGGAAACCAATCTTCATAAAGTTAAAGAAGCAACAGCTGAATCACCTTCTACTAACCCCACTCTATACAAGCAAATGATTGGGTCTCTTATGTATCTGGTAAATACAAGACCAGATATCTGCTATGCAGTAAATGCCTTAAGTCAGTTTATGTGTGAGCCAAAGGAGATACACCTGGTAGCAGCAAAACACATTATGAGATATTTACAAGGCACCTTAAATCTTGGTCTCAAGTATGAGAAAATTGATCTTAATCTACACGAATTCATAGATTCGGATTGGGCTGGAAGTGTGACTGACCGGAAAAGCACCTCTAGGTACTACTTCAGTTTAGGATCAGCCATGATATCCTGGATCAGCAGAAAGCAGTCTTCTGTAGCACAAAGTTCCACCAAGGCCGAATACATTACAGCCTCCATGGCTACCCGAGAAGTGGTGTGGCTTAGAAAGTTGCTTGTGGGATTTTTTGGTAATCCGATGAAACCTACTATCATCCATTGTGACAATCAAAGTTGCATAAAGCTTTCAGTGAATCCAGTGTTCCATGATAGATCCAAACATATTGAGATCCCATACCATTATGTACAAGACATGGTAGACAAAAATGTGATCAAATTAGAATATGTTAGTACGGGAGATCAGACTACAGATATTATGACCAAACCATTTCCAGAGTGAAGGTTGATCACTTCAGAAAGGGTTTAGGTATGATAGAAAGGTAATCTGCTTTGTAAATAAGATGTTGAAAATGTAAACTTCTTTTGTCATGTTGAGACATTTTGGGTTTTTACCCCCTATGTTCATATCTAAGAGGTGACGGTCTCTCAGATTATGAACACTTGTATGCAGACATCATAAGGTGATGATCTTATGATTCTCAAACCAGTTATCATGTTGGATCTTTGGTATGTCATGGATGTGCCATGATGGTGTTGTGATAAAACATTTGAATAAAATGTTTGTGCACATATCACAACCTAGATAAGATGAGAATTTAGCCATCCTCATATGTTTATCCTCAGTATTGCGTGTTTAGGCAATACTGATATCATGTGTTTAGGTGATATCTTGTCATGATAAAATGATGAATCTTTTATATCACATGGTTGGGTGATACTCTATGTCACATACTTAGAGTAATGTTTTATATTTGTATCCTATGTTCTGATGGTACTACATATCATATGTATAGATGATATATATTCTTGGAGACTGACATTTTTGGAAAAAGAAATGTGATGCAGGTTACTTTATCTTCCAAAAGCTAAGAGGGAGTGTTAATGCATTAGTAGATAAGACTCTCCTAACTCATCAATCTCCTCTATTCTGTTATTAGTTTACTCGTTCATGCTTTATGTTTATCAGACTATAACATTGATCATAATTATGATATTGATATTGGATAATGATGGATTAGATTGACGACCTGCTTAACTATGTTAGGTGTCAATCTAAATGCTATCAGGCTATTAACCCGATAGCATATTAATGTTGATTCATATCGGCATTAATATGCTATCGGGGTATTAACCCGATAGCATATAATGCTAACAGTTATTGTTATTGTTTACTTTATATTGATCCATTATCATATGCTTTGATACCGATTCATTATCGGGTATGTTTTAGATCTGTTACAATTAACAATGATATCGATTCATTATCGGGTATGTTTATAAGCACTGTTACCATTAACAATGATACCAATTCATTATCGGGTATGTTTATAAGCACTGTTATCATTAACAATGATACTGATTCATTATCGGGAATGTTTATAGCATCAATTAGTTATGGATTGGTTGATGGTTGTAAGAGTCATGACCAAGTGACATCTTGGTCGGACATGTCTAAAAGACATGTCCGATCAAGGTGCCACTTGATCATGGCCATCTTACTATTTATACATCATTCAAATTAAAGGAGATGACATTGAAATCGATACATGTTCATCCTCCTTACCTGCAGTAAAAGACAGATAACAATATTAGTGTCATAATCATAATATAAAATAAAAGACACCATCCTGCATATAACTTGTCCATTAAATTGGAAATTACAATACTTTTACATAATTAAAATGCAATGCGCAAGTTTGAGGTGATCCCCATGAACCGCCACCCATATTAGATACATGTCGTTATGATTCTCATGGATATCTTTGTGATTCAAATCACTGGAATATCTTTACTAAGTCCAATCAAAGTATGCACCACAATGATTTTATTGGATAAGATATCCTCCTTGTCACCCAAGAACTTCAAATTCTACATTTCAGGCCTGTTTGAATGAATTTGCTTATGACAATATGAACGCTCCACATTCCAGTAGTTGGTTGCCATGTCGTATTGCATTGCCATCAATCACCACCTTCATTAAAATATATTTGTAAAGGCCTCCAATACTTGTAAAATCGCTCATCTTCTCATAGTGCAAAAATGTAATGCAATGCCACCAACCTTTAAAGACTTCGATTTTTGTAATTTAATTGAATTAGTCATGCATCATTGAATTCCCATATTCTATACGCTTCTTTGTTTCATGTTCATTGTGTTACTTCTTCTTAGTTGATTAACTAAGTCCCCAATGTGTAACACGTGCGAGTAAGGCGTGATGAGCGCAATGCTATTGCATAGGCGTAAAGGCTTTGCATGGCATATGTAAAAATCAATGATAAGAACAAGAGTTTTGCATGACAAGTGTGAAAGTGACACACAAAAGCAATGTGCAAAAGCAATGTGTGACGACTAAGCATCACTTTCGTGTGGCGCACAAAAGCAATGCACGAAGGCGATGCACGAAGGCAAAGCGCAAAGCCAAAGTGTGAAAGTAATGAGCGATGATGATTTGTGACGGAAACGTGACAATAATGTGCGATGACAATGTACGGTGACTATGCATGACAATAATGTGTGACGTATGTGTTTCTATGCCTTAGTCAAAATTTTGAGATTTTAAAAAAAAATTGTATTTTTTGATTTTTTGATTTTTTTTTTTGTATTTTTGAATTTTGATTCTAACTTAAAATTAAGACACCCTATTCTACACTATGCTAAGAAAAAGAGGGGTCCCCATTTGCAATGGGGTGATGTGTGATTCATCACAACATAGCTCTAACACAAAAATAAGTTGAACAATAATTTTTCTTAAGCATTATTTAATTTGCGTGATTTGATGTGAACTTCCTCCCTAGGGTTAGGTCATGAAGGTTGGACAAATGGGACCAGTCAACATTTGGTATCTTCGAGGAGGAAATGGTTTGGGAAGCAAGATCACGAGCTTTAGCATGCCATCTTTGTCAGCATTCTCTCACACAACAATTTCTTTTAGTTTTAGTTGAAGCTTGTGAAGGTTGAGGATCAATGGACATAGGCTTCTTTTCTTCCCTTATAGGGGGGGTGGAAGAAACCCCAATAGGTTGAGGGAGACTAGATGCCAAGTGCTTTCCTTTATAGGAAGTAGGAGGTGAAACTAAAGCATATATAGGAGAAATCAATGGTCTAGGAAGAATATCGAGTCTCGTATGAGGAGGAATATCCATGGGTGTAGGGTCTCTAGTTTTACTCAAGGACATGATCATCTTATTTGTCCATTTTTTATAAGATAAGGAAAGGATGTCATTCTCAGGCTTAAGAGGTTTGGATTATGTAGGCCAAAAGTAATCTAAAGTGAAATTACCATGCTTCATCATGGGTTGGTAAAGACTATGATTAATTGTTATAATAGTGCCGCTATGAGGGAATTTCATACATTTATAAATTGTAGAAGGGATAGTTTTCAAGGAAGAGAGACAAGGATTGACATCTAAGCACTTAGTACCAACCTCAATGAGAAGAGTACTAGAACCAATAGTAGGCCAAGAGAAACCGGTATACACCTTAACCATAACATCATATTTATCATATGTTACTTGATGCAATTGTTAAATATAAAGGCGTTCTTCAATAATCACATTCACCATACACACTAGATCAATGAGTGCCCCTTGTATAATGGGCCATTAGGTGCAACAATATAGTCTCACTAGGATCACAGGTAATGCATGTCTTTTGGAGGTGTAAGTTTCTCAACAAGGTTCACAATATTATTAGATTCTAAAATAAGGTCATTAGGAGAAAAATCAAGAGCCTCAAACTTAACACATTGGTAGAATGAGAAGGCAACAGATTGGTAAAGACTTGGAAGTTTTGATTAGGAGGAGCTACAAATTTATTCCCTTTGTCATTGAAACTAAGATATAGTATTGTTATTAATGAATTCTTGGATCTTATTTCTCAACTTTTAACATTTCTTAGTATCATGGCTAGGTTGATGGTGATATTGACAAAAAAGATTTTGGATCATGGTAAGGTGGCAGTGGTTTAGAAGTGTCAATTGGCTTGATGGGAGGAAGTTGCAACACATTAGCATTCATTAACCTCAACATTTTACTATTGTTATTAAATAATTCTTGGATCTTATTTCTCAACTTGTAACATTTCTTAGTATCATGGCTAAGTTGATGGTGATATTGACAAAAAAGCTTTTGGATCATGGTAAGGTGGCAGTGGTTTAGAAGTGTCAATTGGCTTGATGGGAGGAAGTTGCAACACATTAGAATTCATTAACCTCAACATTTTACTATGCAAAGACTTATAAAGAGGAGTTAATTCATATCTAAAGTATTTGGATAAAGGGGCCACACATGATGTTATGGACGCCACTTGAGTGTTGATGTTGTCATTTATCTTGATGAAAAATTTGTTGAGTCCGAACTTCACAGATGATTGCTAAGCACTCTCATTCTTATCAATCAAAGCCATTGAAGATGATGATTCAAATTGACTCACTTGAAGCTGATAATGATGAGGCACTACACACAATTGTGTAAAGGAAGTAAACTCAGAAAATAGAAGCTTATCTCTAATGTCTTTTTGTAAATTATTAATGAAAATTCTTTGAACATCATGATCGGGCACTTGATAAGCAATTTGAGAATACAAAAGTTTATATCTACCAATAAAATCAGACACTTTTTCTTCAACTCCTTGTTTACAATGAATCAAATCAGTCAAAGTAATCTTAGGACCAATGTTATTTTCAAATTTTTGAATGAAAGCATTAGCCAATTGTTGAAAAGAATTAATAGAATGAGGAGACAAAGAACAATACCATTGCAAAGCTATATCTCTAAAGGTTCTAGTAAACAATTTAGCCATAAGTCTTTGGTCATGGGAAAAAGCACTACACTAAGTTTGAAATGTCTTCACATGAGTCAAGGGGTGACATTTGTTGGACATTGTTGTTGTTAGGATATGTTGTTGTCATTGATGTCAATGTATTCCTACATTTTTCTAGTGCAGAGAGTTGTTTGATGATCTGGTATTTGCAATGAGTTGTTGATGATTTGGTATTTGCAGTGAGTTGATCTGGTTGGTTTATCTATTTGCTATGTTGAATCAACTAGAGATACTTCATTCTTTATTTATTAACATGATGCTATTTGATGACTTGATCGAGTTGATAAAACCGATATGAAGATTAGTTTGTAGTGTTCAGTGTTGCAGTGTTCTGGTGTTTGATCCATTGTGCTCTAGTATGCTCATATCCCGTGTTGCTGATTTGGGAGACTGTTTGGGTTGTTTGTGTGTATGTTCATTTAAGATGGTTCGTGATTTGATGCTTCGTAAGTTATCTTTCTTATCCGAGTTGTTGTTGTTAAGTGTTCTTGAGTGTTAGCGTGTTGATCGATGAAGATTTGATTAAGGGGTGTTGGTGCAGCTATTGTGGATGATTCTAATGTGCTTGTTGGTGCAACTATTGTGGATGATTCTAATGTGCTTGTTGGTGTTTCCTAATCATGTTCTATTTGTTTTGATGGTCCAAATTGATCATTGTGCACGTTCTAGATGATCTTATGAATCCGGTGATATTCTTTGTGTTATTGTTACCAATTTTTTCCTACAACTAAATTTGGTGGCCTAATGAGGCCTTACACATTGAAAATGAAGGAAGGTACAAAAAAAAAAATCATAGAAATATTCATTTTGCACATTATGGTCTCAAAATAGAAGCTTATTTCATTATGCAAGTATTTTTCAAAAATCAATAGTAAAAGATTGCATAAAATAACTTTTGTATTACAAATAATGTGTAAGGTTACCCACACAATCTGTGGGTATGATTGATAAATGCAACAAGTAGAATGACAAACATATATATAAATAGAATGAGAGAAAGAAAGATTTGTCATTGACTTTGAATGAAGAACCATTGGTTAGTTGAAGTTGCATCTTCATTTCTTCATGCTCCTAAGTGCTCCTAGTATATCTGCAAAGGGGAAGAATAGTTGTGTTAGATCTCAGGATCTTTATACTCTAACAATCTATGCATACACATATATATCAAATTACAAATGGAATAAATTGGTTCAGATCAAGCAACAAATATCAGAGGGATCAGCATGATGCCATGAGATAACAACAAATACCATGTTTTATCTAACATGTCTGTTTCATG
Organism: Cryptomeria japonica; assembly: GCF_030272615.1. Classification (NCBI taxonomy): domain Eukaryota; kingdom Viridiplantae; phylum Streptophyta; class Pinopsida; order Cupressales; family Cupressaceae; genus Cryptomeria; species Cryptomeria japonica. The sequence goes on along the minus strand of NC_081412.1, from coordinate 439,403,052 downwards.
TGCAAATACAGGATCAAATAGTGCATTATTGATTCATCATAAAGTATGTGGGGTAAAATGAGGCTCCCATAAGGGTTGAGCCCAACTTACTAACATATTAGCATGTCTTCATAAAACAGAGGCCCATCACTCATAATAGTGAACCTTTAAGATGACTCTTGTAAATGATACGCCACTATTCAAGTGAAGACATGTTAACTAGATAAAAGGCCAGAGAACCCTAATGGGATCTTAGAGAAATGTAGAGAAGATACAATCAAGTTTTGACAGTCATATTCATAAGCTAAGAGAGAGAATTTATGGTCATATGCAATTATGAATGACTATTTGTCCCAAATTTAAAGCTTATTCAACAATAAGACAAAGATAAGTCAGAAGACCATTTGTCATAGTTTTAAATATAGTCCAAAGATAGATTTTAAGATCTATTTTTACAAAGAGTTTAAAGACTCAAAGGCAGCGAATATATGGAGCATTTATGAATACTATGAGCCATGAAATTTTTAGTCCAAGATAGGTAAATAATGATAGAACCATGAACATGAAGGTCAATAATATCAATGATATATAGGAATCAATTACAGTGATAGCCAGATTATAGCAGCAACTAGATAAGAACCAAAATTACAGCCAAGAGTGAAGGTTTGCCAAAGTAAGGACAATGACAAGGGACAACCTTACAAGTCATAAAACCTCACTATTAGGTACCACCATGATGATAACCTATAGAAAAACTATGGATAGTGTGCACAAGATAGATCACAACCATAAAGCATAGATACAGTCCTACACTAGGACAGTTAGTAAGGCAAAGAAAGATTTAACCATGACGGGCAATGATCATAGCCATCAAATGGAGGTTCCCAATCTGACGATAAGCACAAGATCAAACAAAGAGAATAATCAAAGATCCATGTATGATAAATAACAAAAATACAGTCTTTGTCCAGCATAAGTCACAGTGAAGACTTTCAAATTACAATTACAAGGTAACAGTGACAGCTAATTGAGACATGGTGCTAGGGTTATAACAAAAAGATAGTCATGATGATTAAAAATTCAATATGAGCAAGCCTCCATTAAAGAGCACCATCAAGGGTAGATACCGATGTCGAATGACAGTCACACAAAGGCCTACAATCATTTTAACAGTGCCTATAAACGTTGGAGATCTCAGATTACACATAATTAAAGACAATAAGTGCATAGTTATCTTAGTCACAATCATTAGCATGAGGTCAGAATATAGATAAGTAGTTTACGGTCAAAAGTATGAAAACATGGTTTTTAGTATAAATAGAATTCATAGTGGCATCCTCAAAGCATTTAAGATAGTGATCACATGAAGGACAAATTAGAGGACTGTCACAATGATTGTGCACAATGTATTAGCACCAACAATATGCAAGCCCTATGATGGTCTATGGAAAAGACATTCAAGAGCCAATTTTCATTGTGATCTTCAAAAATAAATCAGTTACAATGGTAGGGTTAATAAGAGATGTGAGGCAAGGCATCAAATAAGTTGTTGGTTACTCGGTATAGAGGAAGCATGGTCAACAAAAACCTTGAAAGTGTAATCCAAAGAATTGTAAATAGTCAGACTTAAGGGAGGTTCTTTCCCAATGATCAAGGACAATGCATGAGATTTGTTTTAAGCAGTCTCAAGATACGAAGAGCAAAGATCTCAGTAAAAGGATCAAAGAACAAACTATCAATAAAAGGTCTGGGGTCACAGTGAACAACCATAGTCATAAGAGACTATCAATAAACAACAACTACAAAAGATACAATGAATATTCTCATCAATAAGTGGTCATATTGTAAGAACGAACATATTAGAAATAATGAATCAACATTGTGAAGGAGTCAAAATCCTTGAATATAGTTATAACAAGATCTATGACGCATTTTTATCACAATATAAAGGGCTTCAGGCTAAAATAAATCCATATATTTACTGTCAAAAAGAAATAATAAAAGGACATACAAATACAAAGATAAATGATTCCTATCATAACCATAGATGCAATCCTAATCACACGGGAAGGATATAGAGCAATATATGAGCAGTGATTAAAGTCCTCCAAATGGATTATATCTCTTTTTACAAATATATGCAATAATATTTAGTGCAGCCATGGTCCTATAGCAATATCAAGGCAGTAATAACCCTTTTAGGGTTTGAGACCAAACCGAGAAAGGTAATTGCACAATGAGAAGAAATTTTGAATACCTTTGCATATGCAAAAAATATAGAAATATAGATGGGAAGCTCTCATCCATGCGTAAATACAGGATTTCATGCAAAAGTACCCCAAGTTACATGCATAAAAAAAAGAAGATAAATCTACATGAATGAGGGGCCGAAACATCTACATACCGTGCTCATAGGGTGAACTCACAAAGCTAGTTCCCACTTTTTGGTACATCCTGATTTTTGCTGAAATCATACATTTTTTGGAAAATATAATTATTTAAGCTTTAAGAGGTCCCATTTGAAGTAATTAATTGAAGAGAGTTAGATCAAAGGCTCTTAGATCAAAATTTCTTGGATAGAACCTCTCTACTTCTAAATCATACTTGCAATGGAGTCTCCTTTGCATCTATCAAATGTTGATAAAAAACCAATTTTACATTAGCTTTTGAGGGGTCAAACGAATTCATTTAGAAGTTTTGTTTTCTTAAGGATTTAGTCCTTATTATAAGCTTTCCAAATAGTATAATTTTTAATATATTTAAGTTTATTAATATATTTTTATTTTATTTTTTATGAATGTAGGTTTTTCACTGAACATGAACTTCTTTGTTTAATGTATTGGGAAAAATAGCAAACTAATTCAAAAAAATTCAAAAAAATATCTATGTCCTAGGTATTGATGTCTTCTTTCTAACAAAAAAAAACAACTTAATTTTGATATATATAGAGCAAGTTATGTGTTCAAACGTACACCTATATCTAAATTAATTAGTCGGATTTCAAAACTTAATAAAATAAAAAATATTCAACATATCACTATCAAACCAACTGCATGCCTTGGGTATTGATGTTACAAACCAAAATTTAAAAGAGATAAGTTTTTATCATTTATAGAAAAAAATTTATATGTTTCGGGATGCACATCACTCTTAAAAAATGTTGTTTCCTGTAAAAAACTACTTTTGAGGGTGATGGAAAAATCAATAAAATTTTATTCAAAAAAAATTGAAAAAAATATATTTAGAATCTACAAAAAGGATGTTACAAATCACTAGTTTACATCATCTTCAAATGCTTAACAATTTAAAAGTTATAGGTGTCGGAAAGTGAAGGTTTTTTGCAAAATGTTCATCTAAGTGTCAAAGTTGGTCAAAAAATGGGAACCAGTATTGTGAGTTCACCCCATAAACAAACCCTGCAGATAAGTCCTAGTTGAAAACCTTCCAAGCTCCAGTTCGAGCACTTGAGATTATCCAGTGCATGACGCCAGAGCAACTTCAACAAAAGATAAGTGAAGAATGATTTTTAGGGTTCGACCTCTTTTGCATTCCCTAATTTTTAGGCTTTTTCTTTTCTTTTATTTGTTTTTGAGAAACAAATTGTGTTGGTCATGTAATAGCTGTGGGGAGGCTTAAAAACCCTAAGTCTTTTTAAAGACTTATATTATATGAGTATAATGCCATTTTCTCATATTGTATTATTATTAATTAATATATTAATAGGCTTTAATATAAGTAAATACATATACCATTATTACTTTTACATTTATATATAAGGATATTTTTAATCTTTATGTCCCTATATATATGTGAAAATAATTAGTATTGGCATCATAATGGGTATCTATGAATTTAGTTTTAGCATATAGGCACAATGGAGAAAAATTGTAAAATAAATACTTAAGTTGGATGAAATTATGAATCCTTATAGTATTTATTACATATGTGCCTTAGATAATTTTCTTAAAAACTCTCCCTATTATGCATACATGCTAAAATTAGAACTCATGAGAGAAGTTATTTGACAGTTTTGGAGGCTGGATTTTTACTTGGAGTGGCTTTTGAATGAGTTTTTCTCATCATTTTGAGGAGTTAGTGCTTCAATTTGAGGGCCACATGGGTCAACTATGAGTTGACCCAGAGATAGAGGTGCGATTCACCGTTGTTTGCATGATTTGAAGCCTCTTTTAGTGGCTTTTCATTTTTTCTCATGGATCAAACTTTGGAGATATTTTTAGTTGGAGTTCACTTGAGTTCCCTTGGAGTTTGATTCCTTTGCCTTTTAAAAGTCCTTTTGTATAAAGTGGAAAAAATTCATCTTTTTCACTAGTTCTTGATTATTATTCTCATGCTCATTGCAAAGAATTCTTCTTGTAGCTCATTTTTGCAGTTTATGATAGATTTTAGAATAAAGCTTTTAGATTTTTGCCTTCAATTTCAGGATTCATTTTATTTTGTGCATGATTGAGAGTATTTTATTGTGCTATACTTTATAGCCTTTCAAATTCTGTCTCATACATAAGATCACAAGTTATGCTTTGTGTTTAGTTAATTTAGTCTTGTTGGTTGAGAAAGGTCTCTTTCCTATCAAATTGATTGAATTAAAGATCCTTTGCATGAATATTTATGTGTAATGAATTAGGAGTTTCATTGTGCAAATTGGTGGTTTGAGGAAGAACTGTTGTCATTTTAGAAATCAACTTGGTGCATCACCTCCTAGAATAATTTAAATTTTTAGTTTTTCCATCATTTCTTACTCGTTTCCACACCCATCTTTAGTTTTAGAAGGTATTCAAGGGGAGTCGACCCATAACCTGGAGATTGGTTTTTCATTCAGAGTTCACCCACAACACGAGATTTGTTTCCATGTTGCACAAGATCGCTCAAGTACTGGTATTGATTTGCTTGGCGGAAGCAAGTGCATCCTCCGTGACAAGAGTTATGTGGTATTTTTTATGGTGTAACATATTGCGGTTGATCTTGATGAGATTTTCGGTGGTGGTGCATGTTCGAGGAGTTGATTTGGGTCCATGCTATGTTGTCTATGACATTGTATTGGTCTGGTGGTTGATTTATTTATTGTGTGGTATCAATTTGTAATTAGGTGGTGAGGGTTTGGCCGACCTTGTATTCAAGGTTGATGATTTGTATAAATAGGTGTTATATTCGTATAATTTGGGTGTTGGTGTTGAGTCTGCATTATTAGAGAGTGGTGTATGTGTGAACAAGTGAATTCATCTTTGGTGTGGTGTATTGATAAAAGAGTGTTGCAAGGCAAACATATGTGCTTAACTGGAATTGTCATCAGGCATTAGCAGATGTGATCTTTGTAGTTTATTTTAACCAGATTATAGTCTGAATATCTTTGTAAGGTAGTGAACATTCCCTGAGGGTTGTAGCCTTCTAGGTCATTTTATTCTGAGCAATGAGCTCTAGGTAGTGTGCCTGAATGCATGTGCATTCCCCATTGTAATATTTACACATACTACTACAGAGTATCATCTTATTGTGGGTAGGTTCCCACCATGGTTTTTCCCTTGACCGAGTTTTCCATGTCAAAAATATTGGTGTTAAATGTGTGTTGTTGTTATTGTTGTTATCTTTCTTTTTACTGCAATTGATCAAATCTGAGATTATGCTTAAATTGTTTACTCCGGTGAAAACTAATTCACCCCCTCTCATTTTTCCTTTCTTGTTGTTGCCAACAAGTGGTATCAGAGCTAGATCCTTTGGAAGAAGCTTATCCACTTGAGGAGATTTGGGATGGCAACCTATGTGTTCAAGAAGGAGAGTCCTAGATTTGATGGAAATAATTATACTGTATGGAAGGATCATATGGAAGCTCATTTGAAGTGTATTGAAGAAGATTATTGGAAGATTACAAATAATGTTTACAATGTTCCTCAGAATGGACTGGTTACTGCTGCTGAAATCAAGGATGTTGAACATAACATAAGAGCTAAGGAAGCATTGTTGAGTGCCTTGACTGATTCAGAGATGACTAATGTGATGGGACTTTAGACTGCACATGAGATCTAGAAAAAGTTAGAGACCTTGTATGAAGGAGATGCACAAGTTAAAGTTGCTAAGATGCAGAGTTTGAAAGGAAAGTATGAGACATTGAAGATGGGAGAAGATGAAAACATAACATCCTTTATGGCTAAAGTGAATGATCTTGTTATGAACATCAAATGTGCAGGTGTAACTCTTGAGGAAGATGAGATTGTTGCTAAGGTGCTGAGATCTTTGTCTTCTTCCTAAAAAGCTAAAGTTGTTGTTGTACGCGGGAAAATGCGGTGACCAAAATGAATAAATCGAGATCAAAAGACCCACATAACAATTAGACTCTTGGTGCAAGTATATAAACTAATTGAACTATTTTAACTTCCCAAGGGGTGTCCCATTGTTCTCTACCTCACGGGATCCCTAAAGTCAATGTTTTTCTCTCAGATCATTGAGCAAATGACTTAGGAATGACAATTCCAAGAATGAGTGATATTGCGATCTACATGCATGAATGCATTTTAAGATCTATATGATGTGTTAGAACTATGATGATTAAGTTAATATGAAGATAGTGATATGATAAAAAAATTTAACAAATTATCTTAACATGATATACTAGCCTAGCATGAATATTCTATGATATGGAAAATGCTTCTAAATGCTATGATGATGTTTTAACAAAGAGAGGTTAAAATGCTTAATAAATTAGGCTATAATGTAGATGCATAAAAACTTGGATATATGGATAATAAAGAATGAGAGCTCTATTTATAGGGAAAATAGGGCTAGGATTGAATGTTAATGAAGAATGAGAGCTCTATTTATAATGAAGAATGAAGAATGAGAGCTCTATTTAAGATTGAATAATCTTAGCAAGGGCTAGGATTGAAAGTTAATCAATCCATGTTTACAATTTTCACCAATGAAATGGTGATAATTGTCAACAAGAGGTTGCTTGAGAGGAGACGCAAGAAGCATTGAATGCCTGAGAAGACATGAAGGTTACCTTAGGAGGTAAGGGTTAAGGTTAGGTTAGGGTTATCCAATGGATAAAGCTTTTATCCAAGGGGTAAAATCTTGTGCAAGGGTTAAATGGGTGACTATGGTCAAAGCCATAATTGTTTGATGAGACCCTTGAGTCAAAAGGATGGTTAAGTTAGAGGAAAGTCTCTAACCAAAGGTCAAAGGTGAGTTAACCATAAATGGTTATGTAAGAGCCTTTAATGGTTAGGAAGACTTTAGAGGTTAACCATTTGAAGACACAAAGCCTTTAATGGTTATTGAAGACTTTGGAGGCTTTGAGAAGTGACTTCCTTTTACTTAGGAATGTGACAATAATTAGGAGATGAATTAGGCTAAATTGGAAGTGATTAGAAGAATCTAGAAGGGGTTTAGGAGGCAAGTGGGAGATGTAGGAAAATGCAAGTGGATGAGGGAAAAGGATTTTAATTAAAATAAAATTACTTTATTTCAACCAAAAATAGATGCAACTTGCATAAATACAATGGGGGGTTTTATAAATAAATTAGATTTATTTATTTGCAAGGATCAATTTAATTAAATGTGAATTTAATTAAAAAGGGAGAAAGGGGAATTAATTAAATAAAGTAATTTATTTAATTAAAGGCTAGAAAAGGTTTATGTCAATTTAATCAAATAAATTGAGTAATTTATTTAAATAAATAGATAAAAATGAAGAAATTAATTAAATAGAATTTAATTAACAAGGGGATGGTTAAAATAAATATTAAATATTTATTTAGGAAGGTGGTCAGATTTATACGTCTATAGCTGCTATTGATGAGATTCGAAGTGTGACTACTGTGACAAGAGATATGTTGATTAGTAAGTTAGCTATGTTTGAGTTTAGCAAATTTAGAGAGTTACTTGGTAAATCTAAGACCGCATTAAAAGTCTCTATATCTGGGAAGCTGAAGTATGATCTAGGAGAGAGTTCATCTAGAATTTTAAAATATGAAAGACAAATGAGAGAGATGGAAGAACGGGAAAAGGAGTTGGATGAGCTTGAAGAACTTATTGCTCGAAGATTGCCTAAAGGATCTAATAAGTATGATGGAAAGTTACCTTTGAAATGTTTCTCTTGTAATAAGATAGGACGTTTTTCTTCTAGGTGTCCTGAAAGAATATCTAGATATGATAAGCATGATAAACATGATATGTTGGATATTGTTGGTCATGGTTGTTGCTAGGATATGTTGTTGTCATTAATGTCAACATATTCCTGTGATTTTCTCTAGTGATTGTTGATTGGGAAGATCTTATGATCTAGTTTTGTAGTTTGTTTATCTGATCAGTGCTTCGCAGAGTTCACTATTTACTCTGGTATATTCCGATGTGATCAAATCTTGTGCTAAGATTTTGGGATATTGTTTAGGATGGTCTTGTGTATCTTCATTTTATATGGATCGTGATTTGGTACTCTGCAAGTTATATTTCTTTGTGATAGTTGTTGATTGGTTGTGATCTTGAGCTTTAGATGTTGATCGATGAAGATTTGATAAGTGGTGTTGGTGTAGTTGTTTCTGATGATTCTAATGTGCTTGTTGTTGTTTCCTAGTCGTGTCCTATTTATTTTGGTGATCTACATTGATCGTTGTGCGAATTCTTGGTGGTTTTCATGAACCGGTGATGATTTTTGTGTTATGTGGTATTTCTAGTGGTGTAGCGTGTTGGAGTTGATCTTGGCATGATTTACGGTGGAGTTAAGCATTTGGGAGTTTGAATTAGGTCCATGTTATGTCATGTAAATCATTATATTGGTCTAGTGGTCAATCTTTGTATCGTGTGATGTAATTTCGTAATTGTGAGTTGAGGGTTTAGCTGACATTGTTATAAAGGTTGATGAATTGTATATAGAGGTGATGTATTCATGTAATTTGGGCGTCATGGTTATGTTTGCATTATTAAAGAGAGGTTTATGTGTGAACAAGTGATTCATCCTTCAGTTTTATGATTGAGGAGATATTGGTGTTGCTGAACAGACATTTGTGCTTAACCGAAACTGTAATCAGGCATTCGTAGATGCTATTCCTTTAGTTCATTCCTTTCGGATTGTAGTTTGAATCTTGTTGTAAGTCAGTGAGACTTCCTTGAGGGTTGTGTCCTTCTGGGTCATTGTATTTGAGCAGTGAGCTCTAGGCATTGTGTCTGAATGCATGTGCATTCCCCATTGTAATATTTTCACATACTACTGTAGAGTATCATCTTACTGTGGGTAGGTTCCCACTGTGGATTTTCCCTTAATCAGGTTTTCCATGTCAAAATCTTGGTGTTGTGTGTTGTGCTTTAAATTTTCTTATCATTGTTGTTATTGCAGTTTATCATATATGTATTTGTGATTAAGTTTGTAGATCTAGTGAAGATTGATTCACCACCCTCCTCTCAGTGCTCCTTCATTGTTGCTACCAACAATTGGTATCAGAGCTAGATCCACCGGAAGAAGCTTAACCGCTTGAGGAGATCTAGGATGGTAGCTGCAGATGTTATATTTAAGAAGAGCAGTTCGAGATTTGATGGAAATAAGTATATTATATGGAAGAACCAGATGGAAGTGCACTTGAAATGCCTTGGAGAAGATTTGAGGAAGATTACAAAGAATGCCTATTCGGCTCCTTTGAATGAACCAGTTACTACTGATAAGATCAAGGAAGTTGAACATAATATTAGAGCTAAGGAAGCATTACTTAGTGCCTTGACTGATTCTGAGATGACAAATGTAATTGGACTTCAGACTGCACACGAGATCTGGGAGAAGCTTGAAATCCTATATGAAGGTGATAAACAACTGAAAGTTGCTAAGTTATAGAGTTTGAAAAGAAAGTATGAGATTCTAACGATGGGAGATGATGAGAACATACACTCTTTCATGGCTAAGGCGAATGACCTTGTCCTAGGTATTAGATGTGCCTGTGGAACCCTTGAAGAATATGACATAGTTTCTAAGGTATTGATATCTTTTCCTTCTGCTTATAAACATAAGGTTGTTGCTATTGATGAGATCTGGAGTGTGACTACAATGACAAGAGATATCCTGGTTGGAAAGATTGTTGCATTTGAGCTGAGAAAATTTGGAGAGCTACATAGAAAGTCTGAGACAACATTTAGAGCATCAACATCTATATCTGGAAAGCAGAAGTATGATCCTTATGAGTGCAAAATATCTAGATATGAAAGAGAAAGAAGAGAGATAGAAGAGCAAGAAAAAGAGTTGGATGAACTTGAAGCATTGATTGCCCAGAGATTACCTAAAGGAGCCGGTAAGTATGATGGAAAATTGCCTCTGAAATGTTTCTCTTGCAATAAGATAGGACATTTTGCTTGTAGATGTTAAGATTCCCACAGATACTGAGAGTGGGGGGGGGGTGAATCAGTATCTAACCGGTAAGGAGATTTTCTTAACTTAAAACATGTAGAAGATATTAATGCAATATATCAGTAAATAGAAAGTAATGCAATAAACAGAGATAAAAGCTGATGAATACTAAGAGGGGGGGGTGAATTAGTATGCCAAAAAACTTTGCACTTAAACACTTTGCAAGACTAACAGTAAACTGGTAAAACAGTTTAACAGACAAATCGGTTAACAAACATGCAAACCAAATAGCTAATAATGCATTCACCCACAAAAGCACAAACACCATAACACAATAGATTTTGATGTGGAAACCCAAATGGGAAAAACCACGGTGAGATGGAACTCACAAGTAACTATCTGCAAAATAGGAACCAGGCCGGTTAAGGTCTTACAATGTTCTTTACCAAAACAGATCCTGTTAGGAATCTCAATCTCTGTTAGGAGATAAGTCTGATTAAAGACTACCTTGCTAGAGGATTTCAGATCCACAGATGTGAACCACCTTGTTAGAGGATTTATAAAAAGGCTTTGGGGCCTACCCAGTTAAGGGCTATAGACTTGTCAAAGATGTGAGTAATCAACAAGTGTTTGATCTATCTAATGGCACAGACTGCTTGGTTAGATCCTTGATAGCTCATTCGCAATGCACTCATGCATTACTTCAATCTTCTACACATTCATAATCTCTCCAACTCCTCAACCACCTTAAACCCTAGCCGCAATATCAACTATCGCAACAACAACAACATCAACAACCTAAAACCCTAGACATGATGTCCTTATAAAGGAAACTGATTTCATGTCGGTCCAATAGGATTACATCACAATTTCCTAGGTTCAATGAACTTGGACATACTTGGTACCATGACACAAAAAGCACCGTTAGTGTGTCAACACCGTCAAACAATCGGTGGATGGTAACTCATCACACAATGTCGGTTGGTAACTCATCACAGAGTATTATCGGTTCATACAAAATGTCGGTTGCCGGTTTGACAAAAATGAAGACTGGTAAAAATGTGTTGTGCCGCTTTGGTCCTTCGTACCGCTTGGGATCAACATGCCACTTCAGATCAGGAAACACATTCTGCAAAACATCAATAGTCTAAAGACTATAATTCATCATACCGGTTGGAACAAATACCGGTTGTGCTCTAACTCATATATATAAAGAGGATCTCAATGCAAGTGTGTGTCCATCAATGACAATCACAACATAAACATCAAAAAAATGTCAACAAAAGCAACCACATGAAAAACACACCATAACATAATAGTTTAACAAGGAAACCCGGTGTGGGAAAAACCTCGATGGGATTTGTGACCCACAATATTCACTTACTAGCCAATAAGAGAACATTACTGCTACAAGACGGGCCTGCACATGCAGGAAGGCCAAGTGCCTAGAGCTCACTGCTCAATTACAAAATGGGAAGTCTCACTGACTTACAAAATGGATTATATAAATCCAATGTCTTGTACTGCTTCAAAATAGCATCTACTATGCCAGATCCAGTACTAGTTTATAGCTCTGCTTCTTACATAAATCCTTAACCTATAATTCGCATAATAGGCCTGCCTTATTTCACCTAATTACATTCCTTCATGCTTACATAATTGTTCTATAATGATCTCTTATATATATGAGTCATTTTACAATTTTCCAAGTCGACTTACAATGATTTTTCAATAATAAACAAAATAAATTACAAACAAAATTCATGTCGGCTTTTGTGCTGGTATGCTTCCTTTCACTGCCGATGTCGGTGGTCTGTGTGTCGGTGTAGAATCTGACTTTGCTGGTGCCAGTGGATTGCCTTGCTAGTGTCATAGGATTGTAAGGTTGCCATCAATGATAAAACCTTCAATCACCTACAATGTCTCATTCGAGTGTGCATTTGCCAACGGGTAGATTCCCAGAGAGAATGGCTAAGTATGACATGCATGATAAGTTTGATAAGCATGATAGGAATGATAGATATGAGAAGCATGAGAAATATGATAAACCTTACAAGTCTAACCAGAAGTATAGGAATCAAAAGAATTGTTATTATGTTGCTGATGAAGGTGCTATAGATGAATAATCTGAAGGGGATGAAGTTGTATTTCTTGCAATTAAGGAAGATGGACATGTACCTATTGATTCCACTAGCTATATTGTTGAGGAGAAAGCTTTAACTGCTAAAGTTGAAGAGAAAGATGAATGGGTGATTGACAGTGGCTATTCACATCATATGACTGGTGATAAAACCAAATTTGTGAGTATGGAAAGATATGATGGTAGAATAGTTAGATTTGGAGATGACAAAGCCTGTGTGATCCATGGTAGAGGTTCTATCTCTTTTGATGGTAAGCATAACACTGATGATCTCTTGTATGTTGAAGGTTTTAAGCACAATATTTTGAGTGTTGGACATATGGTTGATAAAGGTTATGATCTACAATTCAAGAATGGAAAATGCAAAATCCTAAATGCCTTCGGTATAGAGATTGCATCTGGAACTAAGAATGAAGGTAACATTTTTCATTTGAATGCTGGTGAGAAAATTTGTTTGATTGCTCAAATAGATGAAAGTTGGTTGTGGCATAGGAGAATGTGCCATGTGAAATTTGATTCAATGATTAAGATCAGTTCTACTCAAGCTGTTAGAGATTTGCCTAAGATTGTTGAGCCTGCTAATCTGGTATGTAAAAAATGTCAGTTGGGTAAGCAAACAAGGATTTCTTTCAAGAGCAAGTAGTATGCATCTGATGGATTGCTAGATCTTGTGCATACTGACCTGTGTGGACCTACAAATGTTAGAAGTGTGCAAGGTGATAGATATTTTATGTTGCTAATTGATGACTATTCTAGGATGATGTGGGTTGCCTTTTTGAAGGAGAAATCAGAAGCATTGGACAGGTTCAAGATATTCAAAGCAAAGGTAGAGACTGATTCTGGATTGAAGGTGAAATGTTTGAGATCTGATAGAGGTGGATAATTATGTTCTGGTGAGTTCAATTCATTAAGTGAAAAGAATGGGATTAGAAGACAATTATCTTCTCCTAGAACCCCTCAGCAGAATGGAGTTGTTGAAAGGAAGAACATAATTGTTTTGGATGTCGCAAGGACTATGTTAATTGAAGGAAATGTTTCGAAGATCTATTGGAGAGAAGCTATTAGCACTACTGTTTACACATTCAAAAGAGCTCATATCAAAGGTGATATCGGTCAGACTCCTTATGAATTATGGTTTGGTCATGTTCCTAATGTAAGATACTTAAGAGTATCCGGTAGCAAATGTTATATCAAGAGAGATGAGGATATAGGAAAGTTTGATGCTAGAAGTGATGAAGGAATTTTCTTGGGATATTCTATAAAGAGAAAAGCCTACTGGTGCTACAATAAGAGAATGAGAAAGATAGTGGAAAGTGCAAATGTGAAGGTGGGTGAGAATCTTGGGAAAGAGATCAGAGTATGTGGTTGTGATGATGGTCAACATGTTTTAGCCCCTGTTCAGATTGAAGAATTGAAGCACACTTATCCGGTAGAGATAATTAGTTGGATGTTGTTGTTGTCAGTGAAGAGGTGCGGGAACTTGAAAATCAAAACAATCAGAAGACTCCAAGGTATGTGAGATTGAATCATTCTGAAAATTAGATTATTGGTGATAAGAATAAAGGTGTGATGACTAGAAGAAGGTTAGCTGCTGAAGAAGTATGTTTGATTTCCAAAGTTTAACCTAAAGATGTTGTTGAAGCTTGTAAAGATGAAAATTGGATGAGAGCTACAGAAGAAGAATTAGATCAGATTGAAAAGAATAATACATGGGAGCTTGTGCCTAGACCTAAGGATAAGAATGTTACTGGTACTGAATGGGTATTCAAGAACAAATTGAATGAAGTCGGTGAAGTTGTCAGAAACAAAGCTAGACTGGTCTGTAAAGGATATTTACAGAAAGAAGGAACTGAATATGATCTCTGGTGACCAAACTTGAAGCTGTTAGATTATTGTTTGCATATGCTGCTTATAAAGATTTCAAGGTATATCAGATGGATGTCAAATCTGCCTTTTTGAATGGTGATCTTGAGGAAGAAGTCTGCATTGAGCAACCTGATGGATTTTCATTATCAGATGATGGAGACATGGTGTGTAAATTGAAGAAAGTTCTTAATGGATTGAAGCAAGCCCCTAGAGCCTAGTATGCTAGATTAAAAAAATATTTGTTGAAATTGGGATTTAGTAAAGGTGTTGCTGATAGTAATCTGTACTTTAAGATTGAGAATGATAACATCTTGATTGTTGAAGTCTGTGTTGATGATATTATCTTTGGAGGAGATGATGACTTGAGCATGTAGTTTGTTGGTGATATGCAGAAAGAACTTGAGATGTCTATGATTGGTGAGATGATTTTTTTTTAGGCTTGCAGATTTCACAAACTGGAAAAGGTATATTCATATCTCAAACCAATTATCTGAAGGAATTGCTGAAGAAGTTTGGGTTCAATGACTCCAAACAGATTGGGACTCCTATGGTGACTGGTTGTAAATTGTCTAAGAATGATGAATCTCAGAAAGCTAATCATAGTTTGTACAGATCTATGGTTGGCGGACTATTATATCTTACTTAGACTAGACTGGACATTATGCATGCTATGTTCATGGCTACTAGATATCAAGCTGATCTGAAAGAGAGGCATGTCACTATTGTGAAGAGGATATTCAGATACTTGAAGGGAACTATGGATTATGGTTTGTGGTATCCAAGGAATATTGATTGGGCTGGTGATGTTTATGATCAGAAGAGCACTACCAGTGGAGCATTCTTTTTGGGTAAGAAACTAGTTTCATGGGCCAGTAAGAAACAAGATTCAGTGTCCTTATCTACCATTGAAGTTGAGTGTACATTGCTTCTGCTAGTTACTACACTCAGGTAGTTTGGATGAAGCAAATGTTGAAAGATATTAGAGTTATCTATGATGAACCTACTATCATATATTGTGATAATTCCAGTGCTATTAACATGTCAAAGAATCTGATGCAACATTCAAAGACCAAGCATGTGTCAATCAAATATCATTACTTGGGAGAACAAGTCACTAAAGAAAGGCTAGAGTTGGAGTATGTATCTACAAAGGAACAAATTGTTGATATTTGCACTAATCCTTTGCCTGTAGATACATTTGTCTATTTGAGAGACAAGTTAGGGGTATCTACCCCTCTTGATGAGAACTATATGCATTGATTTGCATCAATTCATTGGACCTCAAAGCCTTATATTTCTATCTAGATTGATGAGTTCGTGTTGCTCCTCTAGTGGAGTAGTCTGTTTTTTAGAGGAAGAGATTCATGATTCATGTTTTTGTTTTGCAAGAGAGAGTTTGGTTTTCTATTTTGTTATCTTTTTCATTGTTGTCAAATGGGAAGAGAGATCATGTGAAAAACTTCTTTATCTATTTTGATCTTAGTGAGAGTTTTCTTGAGATAACTTCTTTCTTTGCATTGACTGTTAATTTTGCATTCATATGTTGCCATTAATGCCAAAGGGGGAGATTGTTGGATTGTTGGTCATTGTTGCTGCCGGGATATGTTTTTTCCATTGATGTCAACATATTCCTATGATTTGCTCTGGTGATTGTTGATTGGGAAGATCTTATGATCTGGTTTTGCAATTTGTTTATCTGATCAGTGCTTTGCAGAGTTCAGTATTTCTTCTGATATATTTTGGTGTGATCATATCTTGTGCTAAGATTTTGGGATATTCTTTGGGATGGTCTTGTGTATCTTCATTTTAAATGGTTCATGATTTAGTGCTCCACAAGTAATATTTATTTGTGACAGTTGTTGATTGGCTTTGTTCTTGAGCTTCAGATGTTGATCGATGAAGATTTGATATGTGGTGTTGGTGCAGTTGTTTCTGATGATTCTAACATGCTTGTTGGTGTTTCCTAGTCATTTCCTATTTGTTCTGGTGATCTACATTGATCATTGTGCAAGTTCTTGGTGGTTTTCATGAACCGATGATGATTTTCGTGTTGTGCGATATTTTTGGTGGTGTAGCATGTTGCGGTTGACCTTGGCATGATTTCTGATGGAGTTGTGTGTTTGGTAATTTGAATTAGATCCAATTTATGTCATGTAAATCATTATATTGGTCTAGTGGTCACATTTTATAGTGTGATGTAATTTTGTAATTGTGAGTTGAGGGTTTAGCCAACCTTGTTATCAAGGTTGATGAATTGTATATATAGGTGATATATTCATGTAATTTGGGTGTCGTGGTTGTTTATGCATTATTAGAGAGAGGTTTATGTGTGAACAAGTGATTCATCCTTTAGTGTTGTGATTGAGGTGAAATTGGTGTTGCTAACTAGACATCTATGTTTAACCGGAACTGCAATCAGGCATTTGTAGATGTTATTCCTTCAATTCATTCCTTCTGTATTGTAGTCTAAATCTTGTTATAAGTCAGTGAGACTTCCCTGAGGGTTGTAGCCTTCTGGGTCATTGTATTTCAGTAGTGAGCTTGAGATCATATCTGTATTTGTGATTAAGTTTGTAGATCCGATGAAGATTGATTCACCCCCCACCCCCCCCCCTTCTCAGTCTTCCTTCATTGTTGCTGCCAACATGATAATCTCTATAAGCCTAACTGAAAGTACACATATCTGAAGAGATGTTATTACGTTGTTGATGAAGGTGTGATAGACGAGGAACTTAAGAATGGGAATTCAAAAGATGAATTTGTATTTATTGCTATCAAGGAAGACGATCTGATACCAGTGAATCCTAGAAGCTGCATTGCCAAGGAGAAATCTTTGGTTGTTAAGATTGAAGAGAAAGATGAATGGGTAATAGACAACGGATATTCACATCATATGATAGGCGATAAAAGAAAATTTGTGAATATGGAAAGTTATGATGGTGGTATAGTGAGGTTTGGAGATGATAAAACTTGTGATTCGTGACAGAGGTTCTATATCTTTTGATGATAAGAATAATATTGATGATGTCTTCTATGTTGAAGGTTTGAAGCATAATATTTTAAGTGTTGGATAGATGGTTGATAAGGGATATGATTTGAAATTCAAGAATGGTAAATGCAAGATTTTGAATGCCTCTGATGTAGAGATTGCATCAGGGACTAAGACAAAAGGTAATATTTTTCACTTGAATGCCAGTGAGAAAAGTTGTTTGATTGCTTAGATAGATGAAAGTTGGTTGTGGCATAGAAGGACATGTCATGTTAATTTTTATTTCATGAGAAGTATAAGTTCTACTCAAGCTGTTAGAAATTTGCGTAAGATTGTGAAGCCTTCTAATCCGATATGTAAAGAATGTCAGTTGGGAAAGCAAACAAGAACTTTAGTTAAGAGTAAGTTGTATACATCTAACAAATTATTAGATCTTGTGCATATTGACTTGTGTGGTCCTACAAAAGTGAGAAGCATGCAGGGTGATAGGTATTGTAAAGTTGTCAATCTAGGATCTGAACCTAAACTACTCTTTATTCATAAATAAACTTCAATTTCAATCTCTAAGCATATTTTATACAAGATATAAACAAACATCAAATATGGATATAAAAGCATTCATAGATATATCATTATAATGCAAATGAATAATACAATTTCATACTAAGAAGTTCTTATTTCCTACTTAGGCTTCCAAATTTCCTTAACAATATACAAGAAGATGCATCCGTCGATCTTTAGTCTGGGTCTCTTCCTTCTGTCCTTTGAACGCAGACGAGAACAAGAATCAGGCACTTTTTCTGCCCAACCTTGAAGCTTACGCTTCCCCGGAATTCTTGGTCAATCAAGAATACCCAACCCTGCACGAATTGGTTTAACCAAAGAATTCGAAAGCAAGAAGGAATCTGGTGCATACCTAGATAATATATGCATTTTCATTTTTCTACTTCATTATAAGAAACAAGCATTCGCTATCATACTAGGATGTGGTAAAGAGCATAAATAAGGAATTTCAATCATTTTCTACGGATAATTCAAACAATAACTAGGTCGAGTATATGCCATGCACAGCAAAATAATAGTTGGAAAAAGCAACTATTCTCCCTAAAAACATCCACATTCAGCACCCGTCCCGAAAGGTAAATTTTCTAACTCAAGCTTAACCCTAGCTTGATTCCCTCAAACACAAATTCCATTGAGAATACAATTTTTCTTTTAAAACAAAAATAGAGATATCATTTTCCTTACTAATCATTACTTGTCTAATATATCTATCGAAGACAATCTTTCATATTTTGGAAAATGATAAACTTTCATAAGCAATAATCTTAAAATCAATCTTTCGACTAAATAAGGTACATGCAAAAGAAGGAGTTATACATGTATGAAATTAATCTCATATATAACCAAAAGTACGCAAACACATTCTTAAAATAGAATTAGAACTAATTATTTTTGGGCAAAATACGATATTAACATCTTTTCTCTAAATTCTTTTCTTCTATTCCACAATGGTTTACAAAGCATTTCAAAGAAAATAATAATAATTGCTACCCATTTGGACGTACGTACCTATTATCTAAACTTCCATTTCTATACATTTTATTCCAAATATAACAAATAAAATAAAACATAAACAAAGAATTCTAACCTCTTGAAAACTTAGAGCGGTTTGTAAGATTTCGACCTTGATGCTCTTTCGTCAAATAATTCCACGCCTTGATCGCAAGTCTCTCTCTCCAACTATTCTTATCTCTATATCAAACTATCTCTATCTCTCAATCTCTACGATAATATCCAAATATCTTCTCCTCTCTTCTATTTTAACCTTCCCTTCAAGAATTTATCGCTCTTCCCTCCTTGTGAAAATGAATGAAGGAATGTGTGTGTTTTCCTCTTGTCCTCCATCTCTATTTATTCACTTTTTCCCTATGTTTACTCCTTTATTAAGGGCTCGGTGATATTAGTTATTTACAAATCTTTTACCTTTATTTCCTCTTATTCTTCCACGTCTAGGAGATATGGCATCTTTTGTCATAGTTCTACTGTTATTGTGCAATCTTTATCGGTCGAATGGAGAGTTGGAAAGGTGTAACAAACTCTTACTTGATTGCATTCAATGTTTTTCTTGTTATTCCTGCCAGTTCTTCACACGTTTTTCTTTGTTTATGCCACCACTACAGTCCTTTTTCCCTTGCTGCGTGGAATGGGGAGTTAAAATTGTAGTTTTAACATGTGCTGCGTGGAATGGGGAGTTAAAACTGAGTTTTTAAACATGTGCAATGGCAGTTTTTAATGCTCCATTCATGGCCACGCTCCCTATTTGTGCTATGATTTGATTGCATGTTAAGTTAACGTTGGAATCATCCAGTTCCTGCATTTAATCACTAGTTTTTAACTATAGTATTGGTTTTAAGTTCCAACGTTTGCATGATATCAAACTCTACATTAGAATCCTCTTATTTCTGCAGTTAGTCACTGGTTCTTGCATCTCTAGTTAACTAAAGTAGTTGTTTTAATAATATCTTTGTTTTATGCCATGTATATCAACTTATATTAGTCGTGGTTTTTAACTCCATGTTAGTTGATATGCATTTATGTGCTGGAGTCTAATCGGTCTTCCTTCATTCATGCGACATAGTCGCTTTTCAAAATAACACTAACCCGTCACCAAGTTATAATTTAACATGCGACTTTATGTAAATATTAAACTTAAACATTTAATGTTCATATTATATATTCATAATTTAATATATGCTTATATTAATAATATGTTTGATGAATAATCATTTTATAGCTTACGATAGTTTTCGTATTGATTAAATTTACAATTTCACCTAAATATATATACGTATATGTGTAATCGATACATTCTAGTTGTCTACCATTCAACATTTAATCATTTTACATACTAAGTCATATAATTCAATTTATTTAATGACTAATTAATCATACTAAAATATTCAATATAAATCATATAGAAATAATCACATAAATTAAACGTGAACTATATTATCTTTTGAATATAAAAGTTTGTATAGAGTCCTAATTCGTACGACTAAAATGAAATTCCAAAAACCAAACATACTTTGATAATTTCACACAAGCAAATGAAATCATGGAATCACTTTATAATTCAATCATTAATAAATTTTTGATTCTATATGGTCGAATTTAACATAATATTTCATTCATAAATGCAAAGATAAATGTATATGCAAATGTGGTGTGTGAGATTCCCTTTTTCCATCAAAGTCATTTAGTTAAAAGCAATTCTACCTGATTCGTGTTCTCGCCTTCAACCTCCTTCACCTCATCCTGCATTACTTGCACTCAAAATTTTATCAGTATTGACAGACCCAAAAGAATATTAAATGTCGAATTTCATATCAATTGCAGGAGTAAAAAGCATACTATATTTCCTCACGCTAGATTACGAATGATCTAATCCATTTTAATTTCAAAATCACATTAAATCTTTAAATTGCACATTATTAAATAAAACGATTCATGACAGGTATTTCATGTTGTTGATTGAAGACTACTCTAGAATGATGTGGGTGATTTTTCTAAGGAATAAATCAGAAGCATTGGATAAATTCAAGATATTCAAAGCTAAGGTGGAGACTGAGACAAGGCTGAAGCTGAAGTGTCTGAGATCTAACAGAGGAGGAGAATTCACATCTGACGAGTTTGATTCATTTTGTGATAGGAATGGAATTAGAAGATAGTTATTTGCTCCTAGAACCCCTCAGCAGAATGGAGTTGTTGAAAGGAAGAACAAAACAATTTTGGATGCTGTTAGAACTATGTTGATTGAAGGAAATGTTGCACAAACCTTTTGGAGAGAATTTGTTAGTACTGTTGTTTACACATTCAACTGGGTGCATATAAAAGGTGATTCGGGTAATACTCCTTATGATCTATGGTTTGGTCATGTTCCTATAGTTAAATATTCCAGAGTTTTTGGAAGCAAATGTTATATCAAAAGAGATGACGATACAAGAAAGTTTGATGCAAGATGCGATGAAGGAATCTTCTTGGGAAACTCAATTAAGAGCAAGGCCTACCGATGTTACAATAAGAGGTTGAAGAAGATAGTGGAAAATGCAAATGTGAAGTTTGATGAATGCCATGGGAAGCATATCAGAGCATGTGAATATGATATTGATGATTAGGATATTGTTTCTAAGCCTACACAGACTGGGATCTTGAAGTAGGATGCTCCAGTAGAGACATTTACTCCAGATATTGCTGCTGCCAGTGAAGAAGTTCAAGAGCCTGGGAATTAGAACAATCAAAAGACTCTCAGGTATGTGAAATTGAATCATTCAGAGAATCAAATTATTGATGATAAAAATAAAGGTGTGATAACTAGGAGAAGGATTGTTGCTAAAGAGATATGCTTGATTTCCAATATTGAACCTAAAGATGTTGTTGAAGCATGTAAGGATGAGAATTGGATAAAAGCTATGGAGGAAGAGTTGAATCAGATTAAGAAGAATAACACATGGGAGCTTGTTCCAAGACCTAAAGACAAGAATGTGATTGGTACCAAATGGGTGTTCCAGAATAAGCTGAATGAAGCTAGTGAAGTGGTGAGAAACAAAGCAAGATTGGTATGTAAAGGATGCTCTCAGATGGAAAGTATTTATTATGAGGAGACTTTTCTCTAGTAGCTAGAATTGAATCTATTAGATTGTTGCTTGCATATGTTGCTTACAAGAATTTAAAGGCATATCGGATGGATGTCAAGTCAGCCTTTTTGAATGGATATTTGGAAGAGGAAGTCTACATTGAGAAACTAGAAGGATTTTCATTATCAGATGAAGGAGACATGGTATGCAGATTAAGAAGAAATCTTTGTATGGACTGAACCAAGCCCCTAGAGCCTGGTATGCTATATTAGATAAGTACTTGATGAAGTTGGGATTTTGTAAAGATACTGCTGACAATAATTATACTTTAAGGTTGATAAAGATAACATTTTGATTGTTGAAGTGTTTGTGGATGAAATTATTTTTGGAGGAGATGATGATTTGAGTATGAATTTTGTTGATAATATGCAAAAGGAATTTGAGATGTCTATGATAGGTGAGATGAAATTCTTCTTAGGATTGCAAATTACACAGTCTGGTAAAGGTATTTTCATTTCTCAATCTAAGTATGAGAAGGAATTATTGAAGAAATTTGGGTTAGCTGATTCTAAACTTGTTGGAAAGTTCCTATAGTGACTGGATGCAAGTTGTCTAAGCAAGATAAATCTTAGAAAGTTAATCAAACCTTGTATAGATCTATGGTTGGTGGACTATTGTATTTGACTCAGACTAGACCAGACATTATGCATGTTGTTTGTCTTTGTGCCAGATTTCAAGTTGATCCTAAAGAGAGACATGTTACTGTTGTGAAGAGGATTTTTAGATATTTGAAGGGAACTATTGATTATGGCTTGTGGTATCCGAAGAATGGTGATTTCATGTTATGTGCTTATACTGATGCTTATTGGGTAGGTGATGTACATGTCCAGAAGAGCACTACTAGTGGAGCTTTCTTTTG
Organism: Cryptomeria japonica; assembly: GCF_030272615.1. Taxonomy (NCBI): domain Eukaryota; kingdom Viridiplantae; phylum Streptophyta; class Pinopsida; order Cupressales; family Cupressaceae; genus Cryptomeria; species Cryptomeria japonica. Next base: position 439,380,183 of record NC_081412.1, on the reverse strand, counting down.
GGGGAAGAAGTTGGTTTCATGGACAAGTAAGAAACAAGATGTTGTATCTCTATCTACTGTTGAAGTTGAATACATTGTTGCTACTAGCAACTGTACTCAGGTAGTTTGGATGAAGCAAATGTTGAAGGATATTAGAGTTATATATTATGAGCCTACTGTTATTTACTATGATAATTAAAGTTCTATTAATATTTCCAAGAATCTAGTACTGCATTCTAAAACAAAGCATATATCAATTAAGTATCATTTCTTGAGGGAGAAGGTTAGTGATGAATAAGTTAAATTGGAGTATGTATCTACAAAGGATCAGATTGCAGATATTTTCACTAAGCCTTTGCCTACAAATACATTTGTGTATTTGAGAGACAAGTTAGGGGTCTCTGCCCCTCTTGATGAGAACTAGGTGCATGTAGATGCATCATTCTAGTGGACTTCACAAACTTATCTTCTTATTCGGGTTGATGAGTTGTGTTGCTACTCAACCGGGGTAGTCAGTGTGTTGTTTAGATTTGTGAGTTTATCCTAAGGGGGGGAGATTGTTCCTTCTTATAGGGAGAGTTGCATGATTTTTGTTGTGTCTTTGGCATTGTTATCAAAGGGGGAGAGAAGCATGTGAAAAATTGGCTTATCTTTGGGGCTTTGTGTGCATGATCTTAGGGGGAGATAGTTGGAGTTTGCTGGTGTTGATTTATTCCTTTGTGTTGATTGTTTTTCACATTCATTTGTTGCCATGAATGCCAAAGGGGGAGATTGTTGGACATTGTTGCTGCTAGGATATGTTGTTGTCATTGATGTCAACATATTCTAGTGTTTTGTTGTTGGAGAGAGCTCTTTGATGATCCGGTGTTTGCAGTGAGTTGATTTGGTTGGTTTATCTATTTTCTATGCTAAATCAACTAGAGATACTTCATTCTTTATTGATTCCATGATGCTATGTTATGATCTGATCAAGTTGAGGATTATGGTATAGAGATTAGTTTTCATTGTTCTAGTGTTTGATCCGTTGTGCTCCGACATAATCATATCTTGTGTTGCGGATTTGGGATAGTGTTTGGGTTCTTCGTGTGTATCTTCATTTTAGATGGTTCGTGATTTGATTCTCTACAAGCTATCTATCTTGTCCAAGTTGTTGTCGTTAAGTGTTCTTGAGTGTTAGCGTGTTGATTGATGAAGATTTGATTAAGTGGTGTTGGTGCAGCTATTATGGATGATTCTAACGTGCTTGTTGGTGTTTCCTAATCACGTTCTATTTTTTTTATGGTCTGCATTGATCATTGTGCACGTTCTTGATGATCTTATGGATCGGGTGATATTCTTCGTGTTATGCGATATTTTTGATGGTGCAACATGTTGCAGTTGATCTTGCTAAGATTTCTGGTGGTGGTGCGTGTTCAAGGAGTTGATTTGGGTCCATTCCATGTTATATATGACATTGTATTGGTTCGTTAGTTGATTTTTGTATCATGTGGTATCATTTTGTAATTAGGTGGTGAGGGTTTGGTTGACCTTGTAGTCAAGGTTGATGACTTGTATAAATAGGTGTTATATTCATGTAATTTGGGTGTTGGTGTTGAGTCTGCATTATCATAGTGTATGTGCAAACAAGTGAATTCATCTTCTATGTGGTGTATTGAGAAGAGAGTGTTGTAGGGTAGACATATGTGCTTAACTGGAACTGTCATCAGGTATTAGCAGATGCTAACTTTTTAGTTCATTTTAACCGGATTGTAGTCTAAATATCTTTGTAAAGTAGTGAACCTTCCCTAAGGATTGTATCATTTTAGGTCATTGTATTCTAAGCAGTGAGCTCTAGGCAGTGTGCATGTGCATTCCCCACTGTAATATTTATCCATACTATTGTAGAGTATCATCTCATTGTGGGTAGGTTCCCACTGTGGTTTTTCCCTTGACCTGGTTTTCCATGTCAAAAATATTAGTGTTATGTGTGTTGTTGTTATCATTGAACTATATTTCTTTTTGTTGCAATTGATCAAATTTGAGATTGTGCTTGAATTGTTTAATTCGGTGAAAACTAATTCAACCCCCCCCCCCCCCCCTCTTAGTTTTCCTTTTTTGTTGTTACCAACAACCTTTTCCATTGTATAACTCAAATTGAGGGACTTTCATATGCTTAGGAGGAACCGCACAAAAAATGCCATCAGATAGTGGTATCTCTACATCAAATGTGGGAACATTGAACATGGATTGAGTTTTGGAAGCCAATTGGTGTTGCAAGGATGTAACAATTTGGGCTAGGTTATTGATGGTTGCTTTGGTGGATAGATTGAAATTGGACATGTTGGATTGTGATGGAGGAGTAACATTGTTGTGTGTATGTTGGTTAAGAGATTTGTCCCTTACTTAAAATTGTAATGTATACTTTCTTTGAATAAAAATATGACTCTTGCACACCCCTTTATGAAAGGAAACAAATAAATCAACAATTGGATGAATCAATTAAAAATCCATCCTTTGCGTTAGAGGGTAGCTCCTCGTATGATTTGCAATGAATTTTATGTAGAAAACTATGAAACAAATACACTTTTAACCAGAAAGCATGGAAAGGCCTTATCATTCATCCATCAACACAAAGGAATGCTTTTAACAAGAATATTTCGAAGATCAAATAAGAGCTCACAGACTCCAATTTTCACACATGTTCATTTCATAATTTCAAAGCAAAAAGCAAATGCATAGTAGAATGAACTCTGATCGAGTCTCTCTCATGTCTCACAGGACAAGGGGGATCAACACATCTCAATCCACAATGAATTTACTTGCAATTAATGGTAACAATGAATTCAGAAAAATATGGAAATAGATGATAATAAAATGATATCATGCACATTAGTTGATTTCTTAAGAAAGATCGCCAACCCTTAAACACACAGAATCAAAGACTGCACACCATAACATCATTAATAAACCAATCATTCCATTTTCCAGAAATTCACTGAAAACATATATTGTTTGTTCCCTGAAAAATCACCATTTTTTGGACCCCAACACAAACTAACTTCCTAGCTTAAACAGCTTCCAGGCTCATAGTTTGTTACATAATCATTAAAACTTTACTTTAGTCGAAGGTTAAAGAAACTATTCACTAAAAACAAGAGACACTAAAATAAACAGCCACAGAAAGGTTGACAGCTCATCCCCTAATTAATCACAACTCCACCATGGCAGAGGGAGCCACTGATCTATCCTACTTTTCCACAAAATTGTGCACACCACGCCATTCTAAATGTGTTGTCGAGAATTTCAAAATGACCTAAAAGTAGGGGAGTCCAATGTGCTGGATTCGTTGCTTCCAAACCTCCTTTTCCATATTCACTTGTGTCACCCTTGCCTTGTGCGCTTCCAGATGATCAGAACATACCATGAGCATTGACTCAATCCTGGCTACTTTAGAGAAGTCATCCATAGTTAAGGACTTTGTCTTTTGAATGAGTTGTATCCTTTCTGGGAAGATTTTTGTCATCTATGTGGCAGCTTCGATATCTGGGCATCATCTTTCATCAGCTAGATGTCAATGCATTTGAGATCCTTTTGCATTGTATCAATTAAATTTGTCAATCCTTTTAGCAATTTGGTGGATTCTTTGTGGCTTGTTTGATAATTGAATTACGCCACTCCACATTTTTCCTTGACACATATAACACATTATCATCTAGACTTTCCATGGGCTTTTGAGCCAAGAACTTCATCACTCCATATTTTTGTATATCATTCATCTGTGCAAAAGCTGCTACCCATTTGGTCCTTTCTTTCTCCCAGGTAATGACCTCTAATTCTAGTTCTTTGCTCACGGTCACAACATCCTCGTATACCTTCACCAAACTGACAATATAGTCTAAACCTTGTTGAATTATAAGATCTAGCTAGCTATTGAACATCTCCGCAACCATTCTGTTTCTTTGGACTTGATCCAACATCTTTTGATTTACTGGAGATTTGGGATCAAATGATACTGCCACTTGTGACAAGGGTTGAGGATTTGGATGATGAATGCCATTGATGTACTCAACCATTTGAGTGATGATTTGCTACAACTCCCTTTTATCTTTCTCATCCTTTCATGTTCTGTAAATCATTCTCTTCGTGGAAGACTCCAAATGTTTAACATCAATGGCTCACAAAGCAACCCCCAAATCAATCTTTTCAATTGTGAATTCATCCTTGATAGCCTTGTCTATGTCTCTATCTGGAATAGGCTTGGCTATCTCAGCCATCCAATGACCTGTTGTTTCATCCACCTCAATTATTGTCTGCGTCTTGAGTCTTTTCAGATTGGATACCTTTCCAAAACACTTGTTGACCATGTCTTTTATACGAATAGTAATTGGAACCACACTTCATTTCTTCCCAACAACATCTTCCAACCATCGCGGTGTGCTTGCAAGTTCTTTAGGTGGAGGAGTTGTCTGAGTATCTAGTGAATTGATAATAACCAGAGTGTTCATGGGATCCAATTCACTCTTTGTTTCTTTACTTGTGTCCATTTCCTACACCGCAGGTTCACCTAAATCCTATTGTTCCATTATTACTTCTACCTCTTCACTGGGATCTAGGTCCACAGCAATATGGCTCAATGTTGGCTTTTTGCTCTTTTTCTTGCTCCTTGATCGAGTTACTCAGGCTGCTATAGAACCTAATAGTGACCTTCCCGATCTCTTGGGTTGGATTTTTTCAACACTTGCCTTTGAACCACCTGCAACATCAACAATTTCATTAGTGGAAGAAATAGGAAGTTGAGTCACAGTATGTGAATCAACTCTTGGCTCATGGGAGGATATGAGCGATCCTTTCTTAAACTTTTGGTCTCTCAACCACTTCTCAGTTCTCCTAACAACATTGAAATTTTTAGCTTGAAAATTATCATCTTCTTTTTTTTCCAGTCAATCTCAAGGATTGGCTTTCCTTGAACTTCCTTGTCAAATTCTGGATCTAGAATATCTTCCCCTATTTCCTCCTGAACTCCAAATACATTGATAGGAAGCTTCATGGTGATTATCTACTGTAGAGTAAATCTTGACCACAATCTCCTTCTTACCTCATATTCATCAATACAATTCACCCAGTAATCATCCAACTGGGGTTCATGATGGAAGTGGTCATCCACATTTAGATTTTCCACGACATAACCTCTGCTATCAAACCTACATCTTGCAACATAGGGTTGTAGGTTCATCCTCTTAAATTCCAATTCCAAATTTAGAGCATCAGATACAAACTTGCAACTATAGTATCCAAGTTCAATGGGGAAAGCAACTTCAGATTCACCTTTTGCCCCCAACTTTTTATTGATATGGGCTAGTTGCTTGCTCACCTATATAAGTACATAGCTATTGAAGGCATACCTTGGTAGCTTGAATGGTTCGCCCTCAAAACCACCTACCCGAAGATAGGTGAACTTGGGAAATTGAATGAAGAAGTTGTCGTATATACTTATCAACTCCATTGCTTCAGTTGACATCCTCTTGTTCACATCACCCTGAAGTTCAAAAGCAAGTCTCCCTGCGAAGACACCATTTCATCTGGCAATTTGTTATATATGTTTTCATTTTTGTAACAAAGGGTAGTAATCATACACCTTCATGCCATCCACCCATGGTTCATTGAGCAAACCAGTCCAATCTTTGGTACAAGCTAGTATGTAGAAAAGATAGGAGGACATATAAAAACTAGACATACTGACAAAGTTACTCAAACCTTCATGGAGTCTCTCCGCAATTACCTCGGCCTAATTAGGATATTTGTCACTGGATAATAGCACTTGAATGTAAAAATACATCCAATCTTCCCAGTAAAAAGAGTGTGAGTTCCCTTTTAGCCTATTCAGTAGTATAACAATGTCTCGCACTTCTGTGATGAAGTGCTCTCTACTCAGGGTTTTTGGCAGTCGTGACCCTCCTTTTTGAACCCTAAGGAGCCAGTTTCTTGCAATTACACTCCTATACATACTCTTTTTCTCTGAAAAGAAGGTGTATGAGGTCCCAATATAACAATCCTCATATGATTCCTTGTGTGGGATACCCATCGCTGCCATTATTGTCTCCATGTTGATACCAACTAGTAGCTTACCATTACTGGTTCTTATGCATCTATTCTCTGCATCATACCTATTCATGCAAGCAATCACCAAATCTGTACATGGTGTGACAAGTGGAAATGCAACAGCTTCAACAAGACCACTTCTCACTATTTTCTCCATCATTGAACCAAGTTGAGGGTTCTTGGTTCTTTCTAGGAAGTCCCCTAGATTGGCGTGAGCCAAGGAAGTATCATCTAGCTCTGGTAATATGCTCACTAAACATGAAGTCCGACCAAGCTTCGATAATACCGGCCTCATACTACCTATCTATACTTTTAATCAAGCAATTCTAAAATAGGGTAGAATTCTATTGCAACAAGCTAAAGATTTTCTTCCTACACTGATAAATCCTCAAAACTAAAGAAATACAACATAGGGGAATCGTCTGAACTTACCCGTTACCACTATGAATCTGGAAACCTTCTCAGGAAAGTAGAGTTGAATTTACCTTCGACGCCTCCAATTTGCTTAATTACAACAGTTTCAACCCTTACAAATTATGGAAATAAATTCGTATATCCCCTTTAAACAGACGGGAAAGTACCAAGAAAACCGCACATGCTTCATAATGATTCACTTAAGTGTGTGAAGTAACAGTGAAAAGACTGAAAATCTGACACCTTCTTAATTGCCCATCACTTCCGCACAAATAGTTAACGTTCTCATGATTACTTTCCAAATTTGGAATTTTAAACTATTAGATGTTGAGAATATTCCTTCTTTCCGCGCCACTTTTAGTGTTTAACAAAGTCTTAGAATAAGCTTGAAGTGAACCTTATGAACCTTGAACCATCTTACAAAGAGTTCAATGGTTCAAGTTCACCCGGGAAGAACAACAATGAACTAGCGACTCAAAACAATACCGGGGACGAGCAATAAACATGGCTAACAAGCAAGAACTTTGAACCTTTGAACCATTGAACCGAAAAGATAATTGGTTCAAAGTTCAAGTTCAAAGTCGACTTAAAACATGTTGACACTCGCTTGTCAAACAACATTACATAGCCGCAACTCACAAAAGAAAGATGTTTTGAACCTTGAACCCAAAAAGTTCATGGGTTCAAAGTTCAAAACGCATAACAATAACACACTTTCTTCAATGGAGATAAAGGCCGCTAGAGACATTCTCTTAAAACACGCTTTGAACCTTGAACCTATTGAACTGTTTTTAAAACTTCAACGACTTTGGTTCAGAACGAAAAGGTACAAAAGACTCAAAAGAAATAAAGACACCAAAAGGCAACCCGCAAGCGTGAACATTCTAAATGAAAATTGTAGGGGGGGCTAATAATGTAGATGAAGGTTGAGAATAAGGAGGGGGAACATTGTGGTATGTTGGTATGGGAGATGGTTGTGAAACAAATGGAAGAATCACAGAAGGAGGCATGTAAGAATATTGATTGATAGGATTTCCCCCATGACTAACATGTGTAGGATTAACATTTTGTGTGGAAGTAGTCATGATAGAAGATGTAAATGTGGGCACGCTAGGCAAGGATGTAGGCATAGGAACAAAATGGTTAACTTGGCTAGTGGGTTGAGAGTAACCAAGGACTTCGACACAACTTTTGATTAGTATAATATTAGTATCAACAATATGAGCAAGGCCACTCAAAAAATCCACACCTATCTTATCATTTTGCACCATTCTTTTTAATCCTTCAATCAAGGGGAATGGCTCACTTTTCGAGTATTGTTGACTCGTCTATTGCTGAAGATTCTCAAATTCATTGTCAATATTCTCCAATTGGTCAATGGTAATGTTGGCAATATTACAAGGATATTGAGAAGGTTGTTGATGATTATGGACATAACTGATTAAAGATGTTTTACTATCTTGATATTATTATTTTGTCATTGATGTCAAGAAATTGATTTTCTAATTCAGTATGATGTTGCCATATCTTAAAAAATATGATATGAAGATTAAAAAAAGTCGGTAAAGACACAGGAAAAAATATGATGAATAAGGGGATAAGTTATTCAATGGGCAACTCTACCGAGTCAGACAATGATGAGATCTTGATGTTTTAGATTGTTTTAACATCATACATATGTTGTAAAATGTAAAGGTTAATACTATACTATGTTATCAAGCAAAGAACCTAGTCGGTAAACCCTAAGGTTATCACAGTCGGTTAATGAAGACAGAATGTCTATCGAGTGAAGTTTAGTATTCACTGAGTTGTAACCGAGCTATAACATAATGCATTAAATGTTTACATGTGATATTTAATGAAAAATGTTGATGAGCTGGAGCGGATCAATGATTGGCAAGCCGTAAAAGAAGTTTGTTAAATGAATCTAAGGCAATGGAAAGTCGACAAGAAGATCTACAACTCAGATTAAACCGCATTACCCTAACACAAGTTCCAAGGTGATTGTGCAAGTTCCAAGGTGGGGTAAAACATTTTCAGATCGAAAGATACAATGAACCTGGACAAGATTGAAGATCTGATGGCTATGATTGATCGTGGGAAATGTGATCAAGGAGATTAAGCGGTTAGAAGATTGTTTATAAATACAGAACTGTTGATAAACAATGTATGCGGGCAAGTGTATTAACATAGATGCTACATAGTGATTACTGAGCACAGAAGCTTGAAGACCTATTAGAATAATAGAGTATTGATGCCCAGTAGATAGACAAGATTAGTTCTATGTCTAGATTGTATTGAACAAATAGGAATCTGCTTTAGCATTTCAAATGTGAAGTTGCAGATAGATTGTATTACTGTTATTTTGTGAAAGTGATAGGAAACCTCTTAACCGAGTGGACTTAACAGTCTTATATGTAAATCCTGTAACAAGGTGACATTCTGATTGAGTGTTTGAAATCCTTTGACAAGGTCACTTCTAACAAAGTGAAGATTCTAACAAATTTGAGGGAAATCCCTTAACCGGGTCACATCTAGCAATGTGTTTGTAATCTTTAACAAGATTTGCTTTTAACCGAGCATACTCTAGAAGAGTATATTTCTTAGTGGGTCTGAAATCCCACAGTGGTTTTTCCCTATTTGGGTTTCCACATTAAATCTGGTGTTATGAGGTTTATATTGTTCATATGCTTTTGAGTTTTCATGTTTGACAGTTTTTTATTATATGACTGATATATGTTAACGAGGTTGAATCTGATGTTTTTATGGATGATTAAGTTTGTATGATTCACCCCCCCCCCCCCCTCGTCTTGTTGGCTATTGGATCTGTACTTATATTAAGTATCAGAACTATCAATTGGTATCAGAGCTTTGGACTCCGAAAGGAAAGTTTAAAGGCACTTGAGTTAAAGATCCAAAGATGTATAAGAGGGATGCACCTAAGCTAAATAAGTCAAGATTCTCTACATGGCAGAAAATGATGAAGCTACATCTATCAGGAGTTGAAGAATATGCTATATACTATCTGGAGAATGATTTTGTTGCACTGAGCACCTATCCATTGACTATGGAAGAGATAAAGGTGAAGTAAGAACATATTCAAGCAATGATTGAAATAACATCTGCATTGACCGATTCTGAGTTTAATGATCTAGAAGGCTGCAATGATGCAAAGGCAATGTGAACTAAGCTCATATCTATATATGGAGGAGATGAACATGTTCAAAGAACAAAAGTTGATAGTCTAAGAGGACAACTTGAATCTATGAGGATGAACGAAGGTGAGAACATAACCCAGTACACTACAAGACTAAAGGAGATTGTAAATCAAATCAAAGGAGCAAGAGGAACTATTAAAGAAAAGGATGTGACAAGTAAGTTGTTAAGAACCCTTCTACTTGCCTATGAAATCCGAGTCTCTGGAATCAATGAATTGAGGTTTGTATCTAATATGTCAGTTTCCTTGGATGCTACTATTGGTAAGCTACATGCATTTGAGTTAAGTAATTTTGATAACAGTGGGTCATCAGTAAATAAAGTTGAATATGCATTTATTTCTTTTCATCTGAATGAATCTAATGATTACAATGAAAGAAAGTATAAGTACTCTGAAGGAGATCACAGTGGAGCAAGTGAAAGATTTCAGAAGAACATGGAGGAGGTACACAAACTATACGAAGAAATCAGAAAGCAAGAAGAGTTTGAAGCACTTTTGGCCAAAAGGTTACCGAGAGGCAAAGGTAAGTATAAAGGAAAACTACCTTTGAAATGTTTCAATTGTGATAAGATTGGACATATGGCTTCTAACTATCCTGACAAAGATTTCACTGAAAAGAGAGATTACCGAGATGACAGACAGAAAGATAATCATTACAGAGGACACCGAGACTTCAGAAGAAGAAAGACATGCTTAATTGCTGATGAGGAATCTGAAGATGATAAATCAGATGAGACTGATATAGAGGAAGTTGTTTATGTGGCTATCAAGGATGGATCAGATGAAGAAAGGTATGAAGAAAAAGCCCTAATATCTCACATAAACACTAATGATTCTTGGATTATAGATAGTGGATGTTCACATCATATGACAGGAGATAAACACAAATTTGTTATGTTAGAAGATTATGATGGAGGCTATCTTAGATTTGGTAATGATGCACCATGTCCGGTAAGAGGTAAAGGATCCATAACACTTCTTGATAAAGCAAGATGCAATGATGTTTATTGGGTTGAAGGTTTGAAATATAATTTGTTGAGTGTAGCACAGCTAAACAACACAGGTTACCGAATAGAATTTCAGAAAGGAATTGTCAAAATTCATGACAAGAATGGAAAGTTAGCTACTACCAGGACACAAACAAAAGGTAATACATTTCACCTTGACTCAACTCACAATAAGTGTTTGCATGCAAAGATTGATAATACCTGGTTATGACATAAAAGGTTTTGTCATGTTAATTTTGATAATCTGATCAAGATAAGCAAGAAGCACAGAGTAAGAGGTCTATCGAGTCTTGAAAAACCTGAGAATGCTATGTGCCGAGGATGCCAGATGGGTAAGATGACAAGATCCAACTTTACAAGTAAGTCCTACACTTCTAAGGGAATTTTAGATCTTGTGCACACTGATCTTTGTGGTCCTATGAAAGTTCAAAGTTATTATGGTGATAAGTATTTCATATTATTTGTGGATGATTATTCAAGGATGATGTCAGTGATGTTTTTAAAAGAAAAATCAGAAGCTTTTCAAATGTTTAAGTGGTACAAAGCTAGAGTTGAAAATGAAACAGGAAGACAACTGAAATGTCTTAGATCAGATAGAGGAGGAGAGTTCACATCTAATGAGTTCAACCTATTTTGCAATGATCATGGTATTAAAAGACAAGTCTTTGCATCAAGAACTCCACAGCAGAATGGAATAGCTGAAAGAAGAAATAGATCTATTGTGGATTGTGCTAGAACACTGATGATTGAGAAGAAGGTTCCACAAACATTTTGGAGAGAAGCAATAAGCACAGTCATTTACACCTTGAACCAAGTTCAATTGAAGAAAGGTACTTTGAAGACACCTTATGAAATCTGGTATAGCAAGAAACCTAATGTAAGTTACTTTAAGATCTTTAGAAGTAAATGTTATGTTCATAAAGATGATAGAAATGACAAGTTTGATCAGAAAAGTGAAGAAGGCACATTTCTAGGATATTCTTCTAGAAGCAAAGCATTTAAATGTCTGATCAAATCATCTAACAAAATAGTAGAAAGTGCAAATGTGAAAATTGATGAATTTGCAGAAAGAACTGATAAAAGGAATTCCAAAGAACTGGAAGACTATGATGAATTTGTCTATGTGCAACCAAGAAGTCCTACCGAGATAACTGTTGAAGAAAATGAAGAAAATATCCAGTTACCGAGTGATGAAGAAGATCATACAGAGCCTACCGAGCCTGTATTAGCCAAGTATGTCAGAAGACACCGTGCACCAAGTCAGATTATAGGAGATAAGGATGATCCAGTGATGACAAGGAACAAACTGAGACAGAACACATGTTTGATATCTGAATTTGAACCGAGAATAGTGAAAGAGGCATTTAACAGTGAAGATTGGATAAATGCTATGACTGAAGAGATTGATCAAATCAAGAAGAATGACACATGGACACTGGTCCCAATACCGAAGGACAAAAATGTAATCAGTACAAAGTGGATCTTCAGAAACAAGCTAAATGAGAAAGGTGAGGTCATTCAGAACAAAGCAAGATTGGTTTGTAAAGGTTATGCCCAAGAAGAAGGAATTGATTATGGTGAGACTTTTGCACCTGTTGCTAGACTTGAAGGAGTTAGAACATTGTTGGCATATGTTGCTTTCAAAAACTTCAAGGTATATCAAATGGATGTCAAATCTGCATTTCTGAATGGAATATTAGAAGAAGTTTTTATTGAACAACCTGAAGGATTTGTTGATGACAATAATAAAGATCAAGTATGTAAATTGAACAAAGCTTTATATGGTCTGAAACAAGCACCTAGAGAATGGTATGAAATATTGCACTCCTATTTGATTAAGATTGGTTTTATAAGGACAAGTGAGAACAACAACATGTACATGAAAAATGATGAAAATGGAATACTAATCTCAGCCATATTTGTTGATGATATTATATTTTGTGGAAATAACTCTTTATGCAAGAACTTTGGAAATGAAATGAGCAAAGAATTTGAGATGTCATTAATTGGTGAGAAAAAGTATTTTATAGGTTTATAGATACTGCAAATGAAAAATGAGATTTTCATTACTCAATCCAAATGCATAAAGGAAATCTTGAAGAAATTTGGAATGGAGGATTCAAAGCCAGTAAGTACTCCTATGACTACCAACTGCAAACTATCAAAGAATGATGAATTTGCATCTGTTGATGAGACACTCTACCGATCCATGATTGGAAAACTACAATATGTTGTTCATAGCAGGCCAAATATAACACATGCAGTAGGTATTGTTGCAAGGTTCTCTGCAGATCCTAAGGAAATACACATGACAGCAATCAAAAGAATTTTCAGATACTTGAAAGGCACTGAAGATTATGGCGTAGTATATCAGAAAGGAAATGATTTTGATCTAAAAGTTTATACTGATGCTGATTGGGCAGGCAACATTGATGACAGAAAAAGCACAAGTGGAGGAGCTTTCTTCTTAGGAGAAAGACTAGTGAGTTGGCTTAGCAAGAAACAAGGATGTGTTTCTTAGTCAATAGTCGAAGCTGAATATGTTGCAGTAGCACTGAATTGTACCAACATTGCATGGATCAAACAACTGTTGGAAGGTATAAATGAGAAAGTTACCGAGCCAGTAACTATATTCTATGACAATACTAGTGCCATTAATATTTCAAAGAACTCTGTTATGCACTCTAAGACAAAGCACATCTCTATCAAATATCATTATCTTAGAGAAGAAAGTGGTGTTGGAATATGTCAACACAAAGGAGCAAATAGCTGATATCTTCACCAAGCCACTACCAAAGGACACTTTTGAACATCTCAGAAGTAAGTTAGGGGTCCTACCCCTATCTTTTACTCACTGACCAAGTTCGGTGAAAGCATCACTTCGATGACTCTATTGAATATCTTTTGGGGAGATAATGCTGGAGTGATACACTTTAGAATGTTTTTCTGAAAGTGTACCGGAAATAATACTAGGGATAATATAGAAAATGATACAGGGAACAGGAATTGTAAACAAATGCTCTGACCGAGACTCAATTGATACACAACAACAGGAAATAACTTCTTACAGAAAGAAATTATGTTTTAGTTCTATTCTTTTTGGCATTGTTGTCAAAGGGGGAGAAGACCAAGAAGGAGAAGACCTACCCAGGGGGAGAAGACCAAGAAGGAGAAGATCTACCAAAAGGAGAGAAGACCTGAGAAGACTGAGCGAAGACTACAGATTGAAATAAAGACTGAAAATAGAAGAGAAGTCTGATGTATGGGGGAGAGCATTTTAGCATTTTAGAATCATAGCAATCCGAATTTTTTAAAGGTCAAATCAATTGGTTTTACCATCTATGCCAAAGGGGGAGATTGTTGGCAATATTACAAGGATATTGAGAAGGTTGTTGATGATTATGGACATAACTGATTAAAGATGTTTTACTATCTTGATATTATTATTTTGTCATTGATGTCAAGAAATTGATTTTCTAATTCAGTATGATGTTGTCATATCTTAAGAAATATGATATGAAGATTAAAAAAAGTCGGTAAAGACACATGAAAGAATATGATGAATAAGGGGATAAGTTATTCAATGGGCAACTCTACCGAGTCAAACAATGATGAGATCTTGATGTTTTAGATTGTTTTAACATCATACATATGTTGTAAAATGTAAAGGTTAATACTATACTATGTTATCAAGCAAAGAACCTAGTCGGTAAACCCTTAGGTTATCGCAGTCGATTAATAAAGACAGAATGTCTACCGAGTGAAGTTTAGTATTCACTGAGTTGTAACCGAGCTATAACAGAATGTGATGCACTGCAAAATGGACAAGGTTAGCAAATGACAAACAACACAAGAAATCGTTAGTGTTAGTCAATCAAAAACTAATCTAAACAGGCATATCAAAAGAGATACTAAAATCATGCTAATACATCTAACAAATGAAACAAAGATAATAAGGCATCTCCAAATGCCTCTTAGCATGCTCTTAACTCCTTCTCCCTTGTTCCTCTCCTCTCCAAGTTTCAAAATAGTGTAGCTCTTAGCAGCTTTTTGCACTATGGATGCTTATGGAGGATTGAGATTTTAGTATTTTGCTCCAAATATAGAATGAAAAGCTAAAATACTAGATGCTATTAAAATGATTGATTTTAACCAAAATAACAAGATTTTAGTTTGCTATGCTAAATGCTCTCTAAAATGCCTATAGGTTAAATGCATACAAGTTTTCAGGATCTAGATTATGAAGAAATGGGCTCTATTTATAGGAAAAATGGAGCAATGGATGGTTGAGATTGAGCAATCTCAACAAGGGTCAGGATTGAATGATTTCAAATTCATGTGATGGCTTTCAACCCAATCCCAGGATGACAAGTGTCAATGTGAGATAGGTTGAGAGGAGAGGGAATAAGCATTAAATGCTTGATATGACCTTGGGAGTTAAGGTCAAGGTTAGTTGAATGAATAAACTCTTTATTCAAATAATAAAGCTTTTATCCAATGGATAAACTCTTGTGCAAAGGGCAAGAGGGATAAACATGGTCAAAGCAATAAATGCTTGGGGAGACAAGATTGAAATAACCATAAATGGTTATGTAAGAGCCATAAATGGTCATGTAAGAGCCATTGGTCGTTTTAGAAGACTTTGGAGATTAATTTGTTGAACACACAAAGCATTAAATGCTTTTCAAAGACTTTTTGAAGTCTTTGAGAAGTGACTTCATTTTGCTTGGGAATGTGACAATAATTAGGGGATGGATTAAGTTAATTAGGAAGGGGTTTAGAAAAATCTAGAAGGGGATTTAGGAATGCAATTGGATTTGGTGGGTGAGGGAAAATAGGATTTTATTAAAATAAAAATTCATTTATTTCAATAAATGTGTGCAAGTTGCATTTGTAGGAAAATGCAAGTGGGGGGGGATAATGATTTAATTAAAATAAATTGAATAATTTATTTAATTAATAGGAGAATGTTTGGAGATGAATTAATTAAATATTAATTAAATTAACTGATGGCTAGTGGATTTTTAATCAAATAAATAGCAAATATTTATTTAATTAAGCTAGACAGATTTGTGTGACTACAGAATGCATTAAATGTTTACATGTGATATTTAATGACAAATGCTGATGAGCTAGAGCGGATCAATGATTGGCAAGTCATAAAAGAAGTTTGTTAAACGAATTTAAGGCAATGGAAAGTCGGCAAGAAGATCTACAGCTCAGATTGAACCGCATTACCCTAACACAAGTTCCAAGGTGGGATAAAACATTTTCAGATCGAAAGATACAATAAACCTGGATAAGAGTGAAGATCTGATGGCTATGATTGATCATGGGAAATGTGATCAAGGAGATTAAGCGGTTAGAAGATTGTTTATAAATAAGGAATTGTTGATAAACAATGTATGCAGACAAGTGTATGCACAGGGATGCTACATAGTGATTACCGAGCACAGAAGCTTGAAGACCTATTAGAATAACAGAGTATTGATGCCCAACAGATAGACAAGATTAGTTCTATGTCTAGATTGTATTGAACAAATAGGAATCTGCTTTAGCATTTCAGATGTGAAGTTGCAGATAGATTGTATTACTGTTATTTTGTGAAAGTGACAGGAAATCTCTTAACCGAGTGGACTTGACAGTCTTATATGTAAATCCTCTAACAAGGTGACATTTTGATTGAGTGTTTGAAATATTTTGACAAGGTCACTTCTAACAAAGTGAAGATCTTAACAGATCTGAGGGAAATCCCTTAATCGGGTCACATCTAGCAATGTGTTTGTAATCTTTAACAGGATTTTCTTTTAACCGAGCATACTCTAGAAGAGTATATTTCTTAGTGGGTCCGAAATCCCACGGTGGTTTTTCCCTATTTGGGTTTCCATGTTAAATTTGGTGTTATGAGGTTTATATTGTTCGTATGCTTTTGAGTTTTCATGTTTGACAATTTTTGATTATATGACTGATATATGTTACTGAGGTTGAATCTGATGTTTTTATGGATGATTAAGTTTGTATGATTCACCCCCCCCATCATCTTGTTGGCTATTGGATCTGTACTTATATTAAGTATCGTAACTATCAGGTAACCCTAGCTAGTGATTCATCCACATCATGAGAAGTATGGGGAGAATGGGGATAAACGATGTCATTTGTTAGATTAGAGGAAACACCAACATTCTCATGGAACACGTTATCCAATCGAGGCTCCATATCCTTAGTGTTTAAACCTTGGGAAGCCTTAGTCTGCAACTTCTTCTCACTGGAATATTTTATGTAGGACTAATGGTAACAAAACTCATGCACAAAAGAAGAAAAAATGGATGCAAAAACTATGATTAAGCAATGCAATTCTTCGTAAAAAATTGATTTGATTAACCAATTAATTAAGAAAATTGAATTGTGATATTGAATATTAGATGCCTGTAATTCTAAACATAACATGTCATAATAATCAGATCTGAAAACACAATTGAAAAATTATGCAACCCACAAGTCAATTTTAGAATAATAAATTAGGCTTTTTAAGAAAATTAACCACTAAATTTATGTAAATTGAAAATAATATTTATGAGTGCAAAAATTAATGTTAAAATGCATACAAATCAAATTTGAGACAATAAATAAAAAACAAGCATGAAAGAAGTCGGGTTCACCAAAATGTATTGGTATAAATTTGGAATTAGGGTTTCAATTAAGATAATAAAACCAATAACAAGCCAAACTATCCCAATACATTGGAAGAGGGGTGAGCCTACTAGATATAGTGGCAATCCAAATAAGGAAAGGGTTGAAAGTATGATTAGATTCACTAGTTGTTAATATTTATCCTCTTTCTTAGTTGAAGATGGAAGGTGATAGTTAAATGAAGGTAAAACAATGAATATCGAAGTAAATTATCGGAAACAAGTTGCTACAAATGCCACAAATTGAGATCTAGGCAAAATAAGATGTTTAGAACCTATTCCCAAAATTTTAGCCTGATTTTTTAGGACCAAGTAGTACAGATTGGCTCTAGTCCATCTAATTTTGCTCTATCGAAAGCTAAACTTGTTTGTTATTGTTGACTCTGTCAGAATCCCCGAGTACAACTCCTGAACCTATTTCTTGCACATAGAAAGAGAGGAAAAGATGTTGGGAATAGGGGTTTGCCTTAAGTCAAACCGTAATTTAATAATTAACCTTAAAACTGAGATGAGGATGTGCTTTCCTTGGCCCTAACACTCTTTTTCAAGTTAATGTTCTTTCTAGATTGTTTTCAGTATGATGAGATGTGATATGCAAGAAACAATAATTAAATTTTGGCTAGAAGAATACTCTACATTCTTCTGTATTTGAGAATTTGATATTGTGGATTTGGAGATGATGTGTATGCTTCATAGACATTGCATTACTATCTTTTCAAGTTCCTAGTATTGCAGTTGATGTAGCTAGTGATTGTTGTTGGCTAACAATTTGACAATCTCTTAGAAGTGGATTTGATTGGTACAGAAAATACTCCACATTTATCCACATTAATGTTTTAAGTGTTGGGACTAGGAGGATATGCTTGTAGTTTGTGCATTATTTCAATTCTAGTTTCAGTTGTTAAGGTGTTCTACGAGAAGATTTATTAAGTTCTATATAGGACTGTGTTTCGTGGCATTTTGGCAATGAAGTGTTAAGTATCTATTCATGTTGTGCTAGCATGTATAGATATGACAGTGAGAAAGAAGCATTTGGGATCGATGTTGGATGTTCTAGGAATGTCCTTGTGTGCTCAACATGATGTTCAATGTTCAGGTTGATGTTGCATTGTGTCTGATGTTGTCTTTTAGGGTAATTGATGTGGTTTGGATGACAAAGTTTTGTTTTCCAGCTTTTGCTATAATCTTAATGATATTTGTCAACTTTGGAGAGTGTGTTAAGTTGTGTTGTCCTCATTTTCATTTCGCGTAAAAACAGAATAACCCCTACAAATTTTTCATAATTCGTCCTCTTTTCTTTCAAGTCAAGTAAATGAGGCATTTTGGTTGTCTCATTTGTCTTTGAATACTTGATATTTGATGTTGAAATTCCCTCATTAAGTTAAAATTTCAAAATTTTAACTTAGAAGTTGATTTCCATGTTTTGGTGTAAAGTTGGGATTTATCTTCAATTTTACACCAATCTTTGATCACTTGGTGTTAAATTAGGTTTTAACTCTGACTCTACACCTTGGTAACCAATTTTAGTGTTAATAGGACCTATAGGTCTGATTTACACCTTTTTGGTCATTTAAGTGCAAATCGGACCTATAGGTCCGATTAACATCTTAATGAAACACAAGTTTACATTTATTGATTTTAAGAGTCTATTTTAAATTGAGTTTCTTTACCCATTTATTTACTGATTTGTGCCCTAATAATCCATTATTATTTTTCATGGAGTTGTTGAGAGCTCGATTTCTTTCAAGCCCGATTTGCAGAATTTGTGGTATGTTATTTGCCCTACCTTTCTAGATTTTACTTTCAAAAGCTTTGTTTTGATAAGCTTTTGATTTATATTTTCATATTGTCGTGCCCTATTAAATTTTTGGTATGAATCGGGTTTGCAACCTGACACATACCAAATATTTATTTGATATGTGTTGGATTTCATACCTAGTCCTTATCCTTTTTTTTTTTTTCAAGTTTTATGCTTCATGGTGGATGGTGAGACTATATGTCCATCACACACCATAGCATGCGTCATGGTATGTCGCGAACACACATCCCCGCCATCTTCACCGCTTATTATTATCCTTAGCGATATTATTGGGTGGGGATATTACCTTGAATCCCCACCATAGTCTATGGCTATGGTGGTGATCGAGTTCGTATCCTCGACCCACCCTTTCTCTATCTTTTTATTGCAAAGTGTTGGTGGTAGTCGGGTTGGTAACCTCGACACCCACCACACTCTTTGAAGTGATTGGTGGTGGTTAGGATTACAAACCTAACCATCACCAATATTATTGTCTGTGCTTTCTTTTTACACAGTGTCGGTCAAGGTTGTAACCCCACCTAACACCTCATTTCCTCCTTTCTTTGATTGGCATTGGTGGGGGTTCTAAGCCCGCCCGACACCATGTTTTTGGCTTTCCTTTGAATGGTGTTGTTCGGTCTTGTAACCCCGGCCAACCCCTGCCACTTGATCTTCTAGAATTGGTATCAGAGTTTTAAATCCAATATGCACAAACAAAATTTGATGTGTAAATCGGGGGTATATTACCAAATTACACCTACATGATATTTGTTGCTCCTTGATGTATTTTGGGGATATAAACCCGATATACACCACTTTTGGTTTATACACTTATATGAAGTGCAAATCGGACTTATAAGTCTGATTTGCACCTAATAGACACACATACAAATTGATGATTTCTAATCAATTTGTGATTGATCGATGGTTCAATCCTCTCAAATGGAGATTGCTATGAAGACTAATTACTTCAAATGATGATCTTTTTGCATTGTAGTGCATTTATTGCAAATGACAAAGCCCTCATCTAGCAAAAGAAAAATGAAGATCAAGAAACAAGAGATTCATCCAGTTTTTCCTCCTTCATCTGTGTCCTCCAATATTGATAATATCAGAGATATAGAGATTGGCCATGTGGATTTCAATGAGTTCTTGAAGAGAGTGAAAGCAACACCAATGTCCTACAAAATGGAGCCCACAGTCAACAGTGAAATACATTTGGTGGCAGCCTTTCCTACGTCTACGCAGAATCTAGAATTTGTGTTGGCCCTAGCCAACATGTATGATCCTACCACTAGGTCAGTCAAGGATGCTGATGGAAAGAAGACACTCATCAAGCTTGATGAGGATTTCTTTGATACAATCTTTAAATGTTCACCTATAGATCAATATGTTGATATTGACATGCAATCAGTAGTGGCTTATTTTTATAAAAACTTAGAGAAATGCAGGAAGAATATGAATTAGAATTGGTTAAACAACCCTAGGCCTACAATTTCAAGATGGCTTGAAACTCTTCCTCGCAATGAATTCATTGAGGAGGTCAATGATCTCATTACTCTTCTCAACAGACTAAAAGGCCTTTCGACTTCCAATACTTATCACAAATGCATGTATCAATATATTCATATCATCTGACATAATAATAATAAGATCTACTAGGGCAAGCAAATTGCAGATGCTCTATGTGAAAATTTGACCAAGGTGCCTACCACCTTGAAATTCTATATGACTTCTTATCTTGTCTATGCAACTACCTCAATGAGGCATTTTCCAGGTCTATTTGCTACAAGTGACATGAGTCAAATTATTATTTACAAGTACTTCACTTAGTTAACTCTCAAGGAGAGTTCACACCATTTTAGGAGGGTAAATGATGCCTTGTTTGCTCGTTGTATATGCTTATCTGATAAAGATATTCAGAACAAGGGAGTATCAGATAAGGCACGGAAAGTGGTGAGTGAATATGGTTGCATTTTCCTACAATTCCCCACATTCACATATGTCAGGATTGGATGCTTTGATGGAGAACCATTCATGCTCCCACGGTATTTGTTAGATAAGATCATCCTTATGGAGATGGCTCGCCAAATGATATCTATCCATGATCATCAATCTAGAGCTCACAAGACATGTCTCAAGTTCTCCATCACTAGAGGGAGATATTCCATCTACAAGGCTTGTGCCACGAAGGAAGAGATGAGTAGGGTGACTATGAGATTCTTCAAAGCCAAAAAGTTCTTCAACTATAGGGGCATGAAGAATAAGATTAAGAAGAACTGCACGCATATTCATTGAATTGAGGATGTATGGGTAGATTGCAAGATTGAAGAGGATGTGCGGAGAATGGATTATTATCATCTGACAGTAGAACAAATTGAAAATTTCAATCTTGTCGATGTTCCTAAAGATCTTGAAGAGGATGCAGACATCCAAGATCTTATATATGAGAGAAACAAAGTTGCTAGATTACCTCTGCCTCTCATTCAATCGTACCAAAAAGAGAATACTTCTATAAGGGCCAGGTTTCAGAAGATTCTTGATAATACCATTGTTTGGTTGAACCTACATGGTGTTCAGTTGAAGCCTTTCCAAACTGAATCATTTGAAGAGGATGTTGTAGGGCTTAAAGGAAACAATTATGAGTTAAGGACTAAAAATAGATAGGATCCTATGACTCTTAAAGGTTCAAAATTCAAAAATAATTATCAGAAAAAGGTAAGAGTTGAGGTGACTCTTCAACTCAAGTGACTCAAGCTCAAGAAGAGATTGATGAAGGCGATGAAGAAGAAAATGAAGATGAACAACAACAAGAAGATGATCTTGAAAAGGATCAAAAACAAGAAGAAGGAGAAATTGATGAGGAGGGAGAACCTGAAATCCCAAGTACTTCCCATTCTCAAGAAACACATGAAAGTATTCCTCCTACATCATGTGATATCACAGGTACTCCTTAAGTCTCCTTTACTGATGTCATTCCTTTGAGATCCACTATGTCATTTTATTCACAAACTCCTCAAATCCATGTTATTCCTTCCACTCCCACTGGTGAATCGATCCTTAACACACCTCATGACAATCTTGATACTATTTTCCTTCCTAATTTGTTTAAGGTTACTTCTTCCATGTTGGAAGATTTTGAAAGTTTCATGTCAGAAACCAAGTTCCTCCACAAGTTTCTACCATCACAAATACACCTGCCATTGTTACTTTCTCTTCACCCACTGTTACTACTAGTGTTCAATCCTAGGAATTGGCTACACAAGTTTTGACTGTTGGAGTAGATGAAGATTCATCATTGCTACCTTGGTTAGTGTCTAACACTCCCAAGAGGAAAAAGCAAGTCGTATCTCCAAATGATTTTGATTTTAATCAATTGGTGTCTATTAAACCCAAGGGTAAGAAAAAGGCTAAAAATCTATCTAGGGTGAAAGTAGATGAATCAAAGAACAAATATGTGGAGATGGCTACTCCCCCTCCAGACACAGATCTTGATAGAGTGCAACCTACTAATTATGTCATCAAAAGAATTGATTTGGGCAAAAAAACACACGAAGGTGTAGTTGAGGATGCTCAAACTTCTTTCCAACATCTTCTGGCAATGCCAGTGAAGATAAGGTGAAGAAAGATAAGTTAAAGAAATAGGTTGATCAACTCACAGAGGTTTTGATTAAGACTACCAAGTCATCAGAGGTAATTGAGTCGGTCACTTCTTTTGTGGATGAGAAAGTTGTTAAACAAGCTGAACAGGTAAGTTCTCATGGGAGAATAGTGGGCGAATGGATGGATATATTGTTGAGCCAGGGAACTCATCTCCTACGTTCAATAGTTACTCTTGTCAACAACTTGGAGGAGATAATAGTTGAAATTGATAAGACTTTAAATTTGTTTTCAAATGAATTAGAAATGCATGAGAAGGACTTCAACTCTTGGCTGAAGTTAGAAGATTTCCAGTTAGATGTTCTAGTTGATAATAGAGTGATCCCTTCAAGGGAGATGTATATTGAGAAACAATAAATAGTAGAACATCATATGAACACACTTGAGGTGCTTATCAAAGATTTGAGGAAATCACAGAAAGAATGTAATGATAAATGCAAAGACATCATCAAAAATATTTCATCTCTTCCTTGCACTTTCCTTGATGAGAACTAGAAGCCCCTTCATGAAGATGCCATCGTCAAAGATTTTAGTCTGCTAATTAGTGAAGAGGTCAACAAGCAAGCTTTCTCATTGTTCTCAATCGATAAGTTGATCAATATCCAAGTAAACCTGGATGATCGAGCCTTGCTTCTAAAGAAGTACAAGAAATGTTGTACATGAGCCTCATAGATTCTATTACCTAGGTCAAGGTCATCACAAGTCACACTAAAGGACTCGATCAGGAATAGATGAACGCAGTTTTGCAAAAGTTCGACAAATTCATGAAGCAGGATCAAAATGGAGTGTCTTATGATACTTAGTAATTTTCATAGTAGATGCATTTTTGAACAAGACATTGACACCTCAAGTGTCAATTTTGTATTTAGTTTTTGCACTTAGGCAATGCACGAGTCCAAAGTCAATTAGGACTCTTCCTTGAATTAGTCATAGTTTTTTCCTAGTTTCATGTTGCACTTATCCTATATATATATGAGGTTGCTCATTGTAATAGGGATCTATTATCTTTAATCTATATACCAAAACTTTGTTGAAGTGAAGAGCAAAAAAGTGAAACTTTGTGTTCCTTTTGTGATTTTACAAACTTGATGAAATAAGAAGAAAGCTTTAGCATCCAGACTTCGTGTTGGATTCATTGGTATTTTATGGTGAGAGTATTCTTATTTTATTTTCATTATAATTTCTTGTGTTGATCAAGTAAACGCATGTTGAGACAATATTGTTGAAGTATAGATGCAATTGTTAATTTGTGAACTTTGAGTCATATTTAAACTATTGTTAGTAAAAATAGAAATTGGAGAACATCATATCATCATGAAGACTTTGTGCTTCAAATTGATATTTTTGAGATAAAGATAGTTGAGATATATTAAGGTAATGATTTGAAGACTTTGTGCTTAACTGTGTTATCTTGGAAAAAGAAAATTGTGATTTCAAGACTTTGAGATCTTTTCATTATTTTCATAAAAAAATTATGAAAGAGATATAATAAGAAATCAATATAAAGACTTTGTGCTTTATTTCGGTTTTCTAGACTAACACCCTGGGTTACAAAAAAAGTTATTTGAAGAAAGGTTGATAGGAGGGCAACGATTTTAAGACTTTAAGCTTATCACTCTTTCCCGTCTAGGAGAAGCAATGGATGACTTTAGGCCTTCATAGAAACTTTGCTTCTTTCCTTATTTATATTTTACTTGTTCTTGCATTCTGAGTTAATTTGTGACAACAAATTTGTAAGAACCATCAATGCTCTATATTGTAAATTCTTTCCTAAAGTAAGAGGAAACGAATAATATCTTCCTTGAAGAAAGAAGATAAGATGATGCACCACCTAGGATTAGAATATAATTTAAAGGTTATATCTTATTTTAATAGAATAGAGTAGAAAGTTAAAGGGGGAGCCTCCCCTTAGAAGACTAGGAGGGATTAAATCACATGTGTTGTGCTTGAAACTATCATTTGTAAATTCACCTAGTTTACAAAATTTTGAACCAACAAGTTGTATTTGGGTCCTACCTTTGGCATGTGGAGATCTGCATTGAGCTTATTCTTTTGGATGCTATATTTTTGGGCTGACTAGTTATGTGCTACATTGTTTATCTACACATTACCTAGCTGACGTCCTTGGATGATATGCACTAGTGTGTATATTATTTGGAGCTACTTAGAGAAGTGTAATATGATGTTTTTAGGTCCTCTCTATCTCTTGGAGTATATCACATTCACCACAATTATGTTTGGTAGCTAACTTAATAGGACCTATGCTTATCCTTTATTTTGGCCAGCATGATTGATGTTTGTGATGAAAAAGATGTTATATATAGAAGATTAATTTGGAGCTGTGAGGTGAGGTGGTTGTGATGTGAGTGTGTAAATCATGATATGCGTGAATTTATTTTCACGATCATATCATTTGCAGAGTGTTGTGATGCAAAGATAGTGAAAGTCTAGTGGTGATTATTGTTATAGTTGGCTACTTATGACATTGGCTCAAGTGTAGCTCCATATTTAGAGAAGACTTTATCTTACTATTTCAATTATTGTAATATTGTATCTTTCCCTAGAGAAGTGATCTTCAATTTGCAAGTCTTTGTGTCTTTCCCTAGTCAGTGAGCTTCAGCCTACAAACCCTGATGTATCTTGCCCTAGAGAAGTGAGCTTAAGCTTGCAAGTCCTTGTGTATCTTGGCCTAGGTTAGCGCATCTCACACTGCAAGTCTTTTAGGTGGCAATGAGCCTAAAATAGATTTGTAATCATTTTATATATTGTGAGTTGACTCTCATTGTGGTTTTTCCTTGTTTGGGTTTTTCATGTAAATCTGCTGTTCTATTGTGTATTGTGTTCTATTTCTCTATTATTCATTATTGTTGATAGAGTTAAAGTTAAGTTGATTATGTTTTTGAAATATAAAGTTTAAGGTTAAATTTTTTAAGGTCTGGACTGCTTCAACCACCCTCTTAGTCCTAAGGTGTGTTCAACAGTTGGTATCAGAGTTGAG
The DNA here is from genome assembly GCF_030272615.1 of Cryptomeria japonica. Taxonomy (NCBI): domain Eukaryota; kingdom Viridiplantae; phylum Streptophyta; class Pinopsida; order Cupressales; family Cupressaceae; genus Cryptomeria; species Cryptomeria japonica. Next base: position 439,354,343 of record NC_081412.1, on the reverse strand, counting down.
TTCCTCTAAAAGAAGCTTAACTGCTTGAGGTAGATTTGAGATGGTGTAAGATGGATCTTACAAGATTCCCCAAGTTTGATGGCTCAAACTACTCTTTCTAGAAGATGAGGATGGACTCACATATGAACTTTGTGGTAGATGGTTATACAGCTCTTTCTACTCCGCTTGCTACTTTGAATGAGATTAGGGCACATATGAACAATGTATAGACATGTAATGCAATTATAAGTGACTTTTTGATAATAAGATCTTGAAGGTGATGGATTGCAAATCCACCAAGAATGTCTAGGAGAAACTTAGCAGTATATATGAAGGAGACAAGAAAATAAAGAAAGTCAAGTTGCAAAATCTCAAAAGTAGATTTGAAATCTTAAGAATGTATTTCCAATAGCTAATTGATGCAGTGGGATATTGTCATAGGAGGGGTGTCTACTAAAGGGATTTGAAGGTAAGATGTCTGAAAAAGCCGCAATTTGTATTTATTTGTAGGGTTGTGGAAAGACATATTTAATGATAAATGAACAAAATGATTTTTCAGCCAAAAAATGTGCTTCTGGATGCTAATGGAAACAAGATTTTTTTGATTTTGGTCTCAGTGCCTTATCATAACAGTTGAGGGTATGTATACAACAAATAATTGACATAATTTGTGAGCAGTTGCATTTGAATGGTATTTGATGCCATTGTAATTTGATTTGATTACTAGGTAGGTCCAAAAACTATTTTATTTAGGGCTTTAATGTTTCAGTGGAGTGAAAATAAAGCGACGAACAAAGAAAATTTATTCTAATTTGTGAGTATTTAGCTTATTTATTTATGGTGGAGGGTTTATATCACCCACAAGATCTCTTTCTACAAGAAAATATGTTAGCATCTATAAGATGTAACTGCCTAACTTCATGGTTACACAAAAGGAAGCTTAGAATTTTTAAGGGGAGGGTATTGCTTGGACATTTATGGAAAACAACATTAGGTAAACTGGTCTCCATTGAAAATTAAGACTACACTACTCAGAACAAAATTTTCCTAATCTCTTTGAAATATGTAGAGAAAGCTTACAAATCTCTTTGAAACATAGATAATGTATAAAATGTTTAGAACCACATGTTGCTTTTGTATGGTAATAAAATCTCCCAATATTTCTTAACTGGTGGTATCTTTCCAAGATTTTTAGCTAGAGATTTGGCAAGTTCCTTTGTAGCCTAACTCTCTCTGGCTTTCTTAGGTTCACACTTGCACAAATAAAATTGTAGTAGTAGTACCCTCAAGGAGACACAAATTGAACATTAAGTGTAGTGATTAGAAGTTACCATTGAATTACTTATCTTATGAAATTGATGGAAGTGTTTATTTTATAGTTTATGTAAGTTGTCTTGTTTGACCTTTAGAATTGTTAAGGAAGTGAATTTAGTTTATGGTCTTTTGGCATCAAGCTCACTTAAGATATTCACTTGGCCTTGTACGTTGGGTATCTCAACAACAAATAGTTTATCTAATTTAATTATTTTTGGGAAATTGAACATTGCTCTCCATCATGAAAGCCTCAACGACTTAAAATCTACTTGATCTTGTTCCATTAAACAAATTATTGTTGATAATCTTTACTGCATTTTTATTGTATTGTAGGTTCTGTTTAGTGAATGTGGTCTTTAATGTTGATGTGATGGTTTGTTAATTTTTATGGTTGGTCTAAATTATCATGTATCATTTTTTTTGGATATCTCATGGATAATACCATGCATCATAAGGATATTAACTTTTTTCATATCTCCATGCAACACACCAAGTAATAGCCCCCCTAGATGCTCAATATTGTTTATTGCAAATTCAAAGGTTAATGTTTGTTGGATTTATAAGTTAATGTTTGATACATCGATAAATTTAGAACTAGATCGGCTTAAATTATGCATAAATATATGTTGTTTGAAGCTTGGGTTTTAGTTCAACAAACTCTTTTAAATGTAAGATTAGTATGCAATTAGAGCTTTACTTTGTGATTTTTTTGTCAATATTTGTAGAGTACAATTTAATTAATAATTACATAATATTGTTTTGATAATTAGTTCTTATTTTATTATCTCAAATAAATATTTAATTTTATTTAATTTTCAAACCATTAGAAAATTAAAACTTAGTTTAGTGCTAGAATATGAAGTGATTTGCATGAAAAAGAAGAAGAAAAAAATAGAATAGAAAGTTGCTTTTGATCTAAATTTTAGAATATGAAATTATTTTCATATAGAAAGTTGCTTTTAAATCTAGATATTAATCTTTAACTAATTCTAAAATTGTAATTAGTAATTGTTGATTTATATTTAAATACAAATATTATTCTATTTAATTCATTTGTATTAGATAATCACTATAATTTAATTATTAAAAAATAGATAATAAAGCTTTTAAGAATTTAGAAATTATAATTTAGTTTAATTATATAATAAAATTCATATTTGAAAAATATTGTGACAATTTCTTTCTTTATTTATTACATTATTATTTATTCACATTTAAAGGGCAATACAATCTAATTGAACATAAATGGTAACTAAAATCTAATCCTAAGCATAATCAAACATTGATCAAAATTGGATTCTAACCCTAACACTAATCATACCATAACCCTAGTTGAACAATACCCTAACCTTAATCCCCATTGAACATTGATTCAATTGTAACTCTAATTAAAACCCTAACTATAATCACAACCTTAATCCTAAAACTAACACTAATAGTAATTCTAACTTTAACCCTAATCGTAAATTTAAATCAAAGATATCTATTGGCCCACTTGGCATATGTTTCTCTAAAAATAGTATGCTAGTTTCTTATCTATATTTATATTCAATAATGATCTTCATTGTCCATTCCAAGCTTCAACATTTATACAATGGACTAAAAATATTCTTCAACACTAAATTCTCCATTCCAATGTCTAGAAAACAATTTGGTTTTATAAATTTATAGAAACTAACACGATCACAATTGAAAAACATAATGACAATTATCAAAATGAGAAACAAAATTCTATCCAAAAAAAACATAAAACAATCATATATTTGATCCATCTATCTTATTAACATTTATAACCCTTATTAAAAAAATCCTTAGAAGGTGGTTTATTTCCTTTCAATAATAAGTCGTTGATCCACTCTTTTGTCCATGACGGTTACCATTGTGTTGACCTTTTTATAAATAAAAACATATTCTCGAATTATTTATTTTTATACCTTTGGTTGATTAAAACAAATGAAAATATTTAAAATTTAAAATTTAAAATTATAAGAATAATCTTAAATTTTTTTTCATGAAATTATTTGAGCTTTTAAATAGCCAAAAGAGGTATGTACTCCATGTGAACTTTGGCTCGGCCGGGTCTTTGATGAACAACATGCATTTTAGGCGGCCGCAATTGGGCTGTGAAATATCCCCGTTCGATGTATTTAAGAAATAATAGCAATAGACTCGGGAAAGAAGTAAAAGGAGCACAGAAGGGCACTGGTGTTGCAGGCAAATCCCAATTGTCTCGATTGTTCATAATCTGACAAAGTCAAGCAGAACAAAAAGTAGGTCAAATAAGAGGGAAGATCTTAGGAATCAAGATAAATTTCATCAAACAGCAGGGGAAAAGGAAGGATTTGGAAAAAAAATATTGAATAAAAATGCAGGTAATGAACAGACTTAGGCAGCTGGATGCCTATCCAAAGATCAATGAGGATTTTTACAGCAGGACTCTATCAGGCGGCGTCATTACCCTCGTCTCCTCCATAATGATGGTCCTGCTTTTCTTATCCGAGTTGGGTAAGTTTTGTTCGTCTTCCTCTATCTTTATTTTAGCTCATCTGTTTGGTCACAATTGATTTAATGGGATTCTCATGGAATCTAAATTGGTGTAATAGAAGAATTGTTCCCTTTGCACATAGTTGGACGTTGAGTGGTTTTAGTGATGACGAAATTGAATTTTTTTTTGCTTGTTGGATGCCGAATAATGGTTTGCTCGGGAACGATTTAAAGACTAAATTGCTAAAAGTTTTGTAAGGGCACAAGACCTGTTACAGTAATACACAAAAAAGTTTCTTTAATATATTAATGCTTTTTATTTACTTTAATATTGTTTGGCGAATTCCCGTAATGCATAATCGTCTCTTCAGTTGTCCCAACCGAGAGGTTTCTTTTTATGTCAAATTAATCCGAGGCTTGTATCTGGCCTAGTTCATTGAATATGCCATAAACGTCGTGTTTCGATGTGGGATTTTATGTATTTTTAATTCTTTGGCATGTCTTTTATAGTTTGATTTTGGTCCTCGATTGGAGTGCTGCTGTTGTTAACTGTATTGAGGTGACATCCTTAGAACGCATCTTGCCTAATGTATTTTGTTGCTCATCTTTATTTGAACCTTAAGCTATTTTTTTGTTGAATATGGTTGCTTCTGAGTTCTGAGAGTACTCACTCTTTATATACATCCAAGGGTGCTTCTGAGTATTCTAATTTGATGTGCATGTGCTATTTGTTTGTTAATTGTACTTTTCATGGCTGGTCGATATATGTGAGGATATTTTTATTCTTGAATCAGATGTTAGGGTTTTTCATTTTTGCCTTTTCAAATTGTCAATGATAATAAATAGTTGAGCATTCATTCAACCGTCTGTTTTTAATGTTACAGCAATGTTCCTCCATCCCGTGACTGAGAGTGAGCTTATTGTTGATACATCAAGGGGAGAGACTCTTCAAATCAATGTGAGATTTTCTCTTTTCTTCCAACAGATTAGCTTAATCTTTATCAGACCGTTTCTTTGTTGCATCTGGAAAGTTCAATCTAACTTGATGATAACGTTTAATTGTTTGTTAGTGATATTCATTTAATTCCTAATGCCTTCCAAACATAGTAATATATTAAATTATATGTATGTGCATAAAAATTTATGGTGTGGCTGCAAGAGATGCACAGTCACATTCTCAATATTTTTCTTCTCTTCCCTCTCAAATGATGCTGTTTACTTGTCTCAAGTTATATAATCCTAGTTGTTAGTAGTGATATTGGAAAAAACTTCTAGAATTCATCTTATGCTAGGTATTTGCAACTCACATGTAGATATTGTGGAGTTGTCTTTTTCAGCTATCTTCCACCTCAAATTGATTGCTCTTTACTTGGAACAAATGCCAGTTGCTATTTTAAGGCAATTACTTAGCTAAAGCTGCCTGGGACATGTGGTTGCTCTTATTTTTCTATTAGGCATAATGTACTGAAGTGAAGCGCTGGTGAAATGTACAAGAGTTCATCGAGCAATTCAGTAAACCACAACCCTGGTAACAGCAAGCTCCCATATAATTATGCAGTATTAACTTGTTCTTGAAAGAGGAGCACACAGAAGAAGATTTGACTTATTGAGAATATTTTATTAACTATGTGACCTAGTTTTTCAGATATCAAACCGTATTTCATAAAAAGAAGGCTCAAAGGTGGACTTTGCCAAGTTGAAATTAGAGATGGAAAGTGATGAAAGGCAGCGGATGATGTAATGTCCCCCTTATGTTAATACTCAAAAATAAGGGAACAATTAACTTGAAAATCAATTGCAAGGGACTTCTTTCTTATCCAAACCTCAAATTCCTTATGAATATCGTATCTGCTATGATTAGTGCAATGTAATCAATGTTGAGCATGGATAGAGCATCTCTGTTGTCTTTGATATGACAGCGTAAACTACGTTGCTTAGTTTTGCTGTCTCTGATTAAGACTGTTGATGTATGCAATAGTATACTGTATTGGTCTGATAAGACCTTCAATCTATGAATGCTTGTCTGATATCTATGATGAGGTAGTGATTCTATACAACCTTCAGGAATGAATGGTTGCCCCTTTTATCTTGTGACTTATAGAAAATCAGATAGGCTATGTGCCTGATATGTTTCGCTGGTAAATGTACATCCAAATGTCAAAGGCTGCTTGCTCCATGTGAGCGAATCCACAAAGGAATGAGAAATAAAGATGTTCGATCTATAAGTGTCGTTGTTTCAGATATTCACATTTAATGGCTTATGCGATGTATGGATAGTTGTTTCTGATTGAATTCACTATGGATATGTGACCTGATCTTCTATCTGCTAGTGGATAACCTCCCCTTGAATCTGCATACTCCGAATTCCATGATGATCCGGATTGAATGAATTTGATCTGCATTATATACTTTATTCTGTCCTCCCGTTGATAGTTGTGACTCTTCATTAAGAGATCATGACTTTCCATTATGAACTAATCGTATATCTTAACATACGTTTAGCTTGCTGGATCGGGTTATTAATCATGAGTTTAATATTAAATATTTCGTCTCTCATTGATGACTGCAATTCTTAAATCGTAGAAAATTATTGTTGTGAATTGAGGGGATGACTGGGTATTGATTGACTTCCTGTGAATCTGATGTTCATGACATCCTCTTATCGGATTATCCCTTATGTTTGAATTGGCCAATCGCTGTCATAAGATCTATAATGTCAATGCCACCAATTGTTTAATGATTAATTGATGATATAATATTCTCCTTGGTTTGATGGCCAATTTCAATATCTTTTGCTGACTTTCCTAGTAGGTTGAGATATGCTGATACAAATATTGCTTTAATGATAACACATGGTAAGGATATTACGTCAATGTTTTCTTCCAAGTCTTCTTCCTTGTATTCGATAGCTACTATGGTTCCATAATATATTTTAGTCGCTATCTTTTGTTTATCAGTCTCCTTTATTATTACTTATTTATATTTATTTTCTTTTAATTTTAGTTTAATTATTATTTATTATCCGATCCTTAGTTCAGAAATGGGACATTACAGCCCTCCCCACTCAAGATTGCTTGTCCTCAAGCAATTGACAGTTTTTTTAAACTGAGTCATTTCCTAAATAAAATACAAAGTATACATAGGAATATATGAAGCAACACAAAATATACACATGAATGCATGAAGACACATAGAATACACTTAAAACACAGAGTATACACATGAAACACGAAGTATACATGAAGTAGTCACATGGATAGATACAAGCATACATATGTAGATATGTTTTACTTAGTCCACAAGAATCAGGAACGTCCAATCAGGACTAGAACCGTCTCTTGGGCCAATCTACTTTATCCACAAGAGGCAGGAGCGTCCAACCAGGATTAGAACCATCTCTTGTGCCAATTTACTTTATCCACAAGAGGCAGGAGCGTCCAACCAGGACCAGAACCATCTCTTGGGCCATTTTGCTTTATCCACAAGAGGCAGGAGCGTCCAACCAGGACCAGAACCATCTCTTGGGCCATTTTACTTTATCCACAAGAGGGAGGAGCATCCAACCAGGACCAGAACCATCTCTTGGGCCAAAAAATTAATTCAATTATATGTAATATCTTTCTTCTTTAATGGTGTTCATATGGGGCTTGTTACATATCTATGTGGTGTTTAATAAAAAAGTTTAAAACCGCCAGGTTAATAATTTCTTGTGGATGCAAGGGTGTTATAACAACTAGATTTGTTCCTCCACAAAACTCCATGTGTTTCCTGTCTTTTCCCTTTGTTCACCTTTTTCTTCAGTTGATGTGGTTTCTATTTTATGGGCTTGGCTTCTCTTCCTACATTTATGTCCCGTCTCCCACCTTTCATTACATCTGTAACACAAGTCTTTTTGCTTAAGGTTCTGCGGATTACAAATGTGCCCATGTCTCCATTCGTTTTGGCATTTGTAGCACACCTTTTCCTTGCTGGCTTCATCTTGCTTACAAATGTGTCCCTTCCTCCATTCCTTCTTGCAATCAAAGCAAAGACCTTTCCTTTTTAATTCCATCCGATCATTGTAAGAAAGATATGGTTTCTTGCCTTCATCTTCCTCAATAAAATGACTATCTTTTGGTGGTACTCTCTTGTGGTGACTTCTTTCCTTTGTTTGGGTGGAGTCAAGCCTTGTGGCCTTAAGAATCGCTTCTTGTAGTGTAGCAGGATCCAAGGCGCTTACTAATCCGCGAGTGGTGTCTGATAATCCTTCTACAAATAGGTAGATGAGCCTATCTTCAGATATCCCAGGGACCATAATGGCTAACCTTTGGAATTCTGAAATGTATTCTTCAAGAGTTTTCCTCTGTCTTATCCTTGTGAGCTCCTTAAAATGTTTTTGAGGATGGATGTGGTCAAATCTTTCAATAAGTTTTTTGATTTTCTTGAAGTCACCATAGGTTTGAACCTTTTTATGGTCTTGTGTAACTAGGCCATGATGCCACCATTCATGTGCTGTTCCTTCTAGGTGTAGTATGGCAAATCTTATAGCATCCCTTTCTGTCATAGGGCAGAGGGTGAGGAAAGTTTCTAATTTTTGAATCCATGAGTGGGCTGAAATTTTCTCATTACCATCGAAGTTGGGGATATTCATTTTTCCCACCTTGTTTTGTATATCCCTGTTAGGCTGTGTCCCACCTTTCCTATATTTCTTTTTGAATCTGCTTCACAGAATTCAGAGAAGGGAATACTTCTTTTGATTTCAGGATCTAACCTTGTGTATTCTGCCACAAGCTCCCTTATGCCCAGGATATGAGTCTCTTCCCTACATCTGGAATGTTCTTCTCTAATTAGGAAAGTTGGTACATTGCTCCTAGGGGTAGACTACCGAGTGGTCCTACCATCACTTTCTGATTGACCAGGGGGCCTTTCCCTTCCATTCCCCTGGTTTGATCTAAGATTGTTTATGGTGGCTGTTATGTTTTGTAGTGTCTGAGTAGTTTGTTCTATAAAAGTTCTAAACTCAAGTTCCATGGCTATTGTTGCTTTCTTTTTTTCTCATTCTAGGGCCCTTAAAGTTTGCTGACTTAATTGCATCAACTAATCCCCTTAGGCTGGCAGGAACAGGCTCTGATACCACTTGTAATGTCCCCCTTATGTTAATACTCAAGAATAAGGGAACAATTAACTTGAAAATCAATTGCAAGGGACTTCTTTCTTATCCAAATCCCAAATTCCTTATGAATATCGTATCTGCTATGATTAGTGCAATGTAATCAATGTTGAGTATGGATAGAGTATCTCTGTTGTCTTTGATATGACAGCGTAAACTACGTTGCTTAGTTTTGCTGTCTCTGATTAAGACTGTTGATGTATGCAATAGTATACTGTATTGGTCTGATAAGATCTTCAATCTATGAATGCTTGTCTGATATCTATGATGAGGTAGTGATTCTATACGACCTTCAGGAATGAATGGTTGCCCCTTTTATCTTGTGACTTATAGAAAATCAGATAGGTGATGTGCCTGATATGTTTCACTGGTAAATGTACATCCAAATGTCAAAGGCTGCTTGCTCCATGTGAGCGGATCCACAAAGGAATGAGACATAAAGATGTTTGATCTATAAGTGTCGGTGTTTCAGATATTCATATTTAATGGCTTATGCGATGTATGGATAGTTGTTTCTGATTGAATTCACTATGGATATGTGACCTGATCTTCTATCTGCTAGTGGATAACCTCCCCTTGAATCTGCATACTCCGAATTCCATGATGATCCGGATTGAATGAATTCGATCTGCATTATATTTATTCTGTCCTTCCGTTGAGAACTTGAGAGTTGCGACTCTTCATTAAGAGATCCTGACTTTCCATTATGAACTAATCACATATCTTAACATACGTTTAGCTTGCTTTACTGGATCAGGTTATTAATCATGAGTTTAATATTAAATATTTCGTCTCTCATTGATGACTGCAATTCTTAAATCTTAGAAGATTATTGTTGTGAATCAAGGGGATGACTGGGTATTGATTGACTTCCTGCGAATCCGATGTTCATGACATCCTCTTTTCGGATTATCCCTTACGTTTGAATTCGCCAATCGCTGTCATAATATCTATAATGTCGATGCCACCAATTGTTTAATGATTAATTGATGATATAATATTCTCCTTGGTTTGATGGCCAATTTTGATATCTTTTGCTGACTTTCCTAGTACGCTGAGATATGTTGATACAAATATTGCTTTGATGATAACACATGGTAAGGATATTACGTCAACATTTTCTTCCAAGTCTTCTTCCTTGTAATTGATAGCTACTATGGTTCCATAATATGTTTTAATCGCTCTCTTTTGTTTATCAGTCTCCTTTATTATTACTTATTTATATTATTATTTTTTTTTTATTTTCTTTTAAATTTAAATTTTATTATTATTTATTATCTGATCCTTAGTTCAGGAATGGGACATTACAGATGATGTGTTAAGGACTCTGTACCTACACTATTTAGTATTAGCTACGTTATGTTTAAAATTAAAAAAACATCCAATTTGGCAGCTGAATTGAAAAAAAAGAAACAGGAAAACGAAGGCTTTATTAAAGTCAAAGCATTCAACTTTCTTTTGCTACAGGCATCAAGATGACCTGGAATATGGGGATCTGAAACTATCTCAGACTTAGTTGTAGCAGTGTGAAAATCAAATAGAGAACTTAAATTGTCAAGGCCTTTACAAAATATTTAGTGAGAACATGTCTAGTCAGAGGACTCTAGTGTCTGATGCATACACAATGTAGCATATCAATCATTTAATGCCTAAAGAGTAAAACAGGAATGACATTCAGGAAAGCTAGTGGATACTATATCTTTTTCTCAAATTATAATTTTCATGTGCTTAGCCCTCAACGGGAAAGTAGTAAAATACTCATGGAATACACATTAGCAGCTTAGGGTTGGACAGGTCTATCCAGGTGTCCAATTTGCCTCCAAGCCCAAGAATCTATTGATTGCTTACTAATTGACAGTTCTTTTCCGTAGTCTCATGCCCAAGAATCCATTAATCACTTGTTAATCAACTGTTCTTTTTCTCAGTCCCAAGCCCAAGAATCTATAATCACTTACTAATTGACAGGTCTTTTCCTCGTTTCCTGTGGAAGAAGTTAGCATACTGATTATTCCTCATTTGTCACATGGCATTAGATTTTTTTGAAGCTACTCTTTCATGCTCACATATTAGGTCAGGATGCCACACATTCAATCTTTTGATTGTAGGTTCCAACATCTCTATGGCAGAAACTCTGGGTAGACTGAAACAGAGAATTGCTTAAGGGAGGAATAGAGGTTTTTGACCAATACTACAAATCTATTATGATGTTAGATTTATAGGCTTAATTCTTAATTAGGGTAGCTCATTGTTAATCATGAACATGTACAACATAGATGTGGATGGTACCTTCTTGTTACAAGACTCCAAGATTTGTAATTCAGTTGTGAGGGGTATGCATGCTGCCACAGAAATGATATCACAAATCTAATTTTGATTGTGCAAGTTCATATAAATCAATTAAAATCTTTGTGCATCAGGGGTTGAATGTGAGACCACAGGAGAAATTTTTGCATTCTTGGAATATGAAGACATAGCACCAATAATTTAAAGAAGAATGGTCTTTACTCCAAAATAGTTTTTTTAGCGAAGAGTTAGGTTCATCACAACTAGTCATTAATAGAGTTTCTAATCTCATAATATCCCCAATGAGTAAAATTCTTCAAATTTGTTCTCTTCTCTGTGCTCACCCCCGCATCTCAACGTTGAAATAAAATTTAATCCAAAAATCCATCTAGCCATTTCCAATTTTAAAAGTTAAAAAATATATAACACTGGTCAAGGATGAAATGAGTCGGGCAATTTCCTAGCAAAGAAAGTTATTAAGAGGGATTTAATTGGCACAAAACAATTGAAAGAACAACTCCAACCGTCACAATCAAGCTATGAGTTAATTGCAGGAAAGGGATGTAGATTCATTGTGGTCTGGAACTTCACAGAGTCCAATATATTAGCCAAATCTATAAGACAGATTGTGAAGGTCCTTGGTTAGACAACTACAGACTTATTTCCCCAGTGGCGGGCAAGAGGAGGGGACCTGCACAAGTGAATATTGGCAATGAGATTCTCATCCAGATTTAGCAATGAAACCTCAACTTTTGTGAAGATATTTCTTGAAACTTGCCCAAAAATAGGCCACAGTTTGTTTCTCAACCGATTGTGCTAAGTGATGATGGACAAGGGCTTGGATCTCAGATACATCAAACGTCCAACTTTACTCCAAGTTGTATTGATCTGGGTTTGGCTGGAAATACAGAGGTTAACCCACTGAAGTGTTGGAATTAGATGTGTTACAGGAGGGAGCAATTAATTACAACTGTTATAACATAGAAATAATTTGATTATTAAACCAAATGTAAATCTACTTAGTCATAAATTCACACTGTTAGATTTTGGTAATCAGATTTGCAATCGCTTAACATATAGGTGCAGAAGTAGATAATGTACAGTAACAGAAATAAAGCACATAAATAGAGATGCACACAACACAAGACTACCCTGGGAAAACCTCCCCCTTGGAGGAAAAACCCAGCAACAACAGATTTTCAGATCTGATTATAATAGGCAGAAATTATAGTTACAAGTCTGACCCAACTAAGGCACAATAACAGCAGAGGACAATAGATAGAAGCCGACTTATCTCAGTCCTTCAGATGCAAGGAAATCACAAGACAATGAATTCGCTTTCCTTCGATGATGGTTCACTGTGCTTCTATGATGATATGCTGCGCTGCCCATCAATGATGTTCACTGTCTTCATACAATAGATGCACAGCAGATGGATTTCACCCAGCAGATGTAATTTGCACCATACAATGACAATTCGCTGTCCTCCTAACTGAGTTTGCAGACCTTCAAGGATAATTTGCACAGCTGGAGATTTCGCACCTAGAGCAGATCTGAATCGCACTTTTGGAGCAGAGGTATTTTGTGAACTTGCTTGAATAGTTTCCTTCCAAAATGAATCTGTATTTATACAAGGTAGAGGGAATGCATATAGGGTCGGCCCAATACATTTTGGCGCTTAAACTCACTTTAATTCACACGCCACATAATGAGGATGGGTCCACACGTTAGCCCACACGTTTGGTAAATAGGTCCATGCGTTTTGAACATTATATGTTAGGAATATAAGGGAAGTAGGGCCCAGCCCTATAATGATCCGAACAAGATTGGAATAGGGCCCAGCCCTATTTGTTTTACATATTAGATTGAGATAGGGCCCAACCCTATTTAATCCTAACGGATTCGAATGTTGCCTTTGGCAATTCGAATCCATTATAAATATTTTCCAAACTAGTTACAAAACAACACTCCCTCTTAACTAGGGAGGAAAATAATTACATAATCTGATTTTCATGGACATTATCATGACATGAATAATTACAATGTTTAAGATTAGGGCCCAGCCCTAATAGTACAATCAATACGCAATTACAATGAACCTTTACATGATCTTCTCTTGCAATGCTTGCAGAGGATGAAGCCAACGCTTAATAACTTTACACTTTCTTGGGGACCTGCATGTAACACCATGATCTTTCATCATGCACATCCGCAGAGGATGACAAAGACCTTTCCATATGCACACCTGCAATAATTAATTCTCAAAGATATATATAACCATAAATCATGCACAACCGCAGAGGATACATAAGCTTCTTTACTGAGAAGAACAACCTATCACCTTGTACATTGTAGAGGGTGAACTCACCTTGCACTCTGCAGAGGGTGAGAAATAACTGCCACCTTGCACTCTGCAGAGGGTGGAAGGAACTGCCACCTTGCACTCCGCAGAGGGTGAGCGAGCACTGCCACCTTGCACTCCGCAGAGGGTGGATGAGACACCCAGTGTATCATAGAATATAACCAGAACACTTGTTAGTTTCAAGATAGAATAAAGGAAAACATTTGCAATAATCAAGTAACACATTTATCAATTCCATCATTAGAGCAAAAGATCACAATGATTAGAAACCAACAATAAGATTTTATTGAGATAAAGAGTATATCACGAGACTCCCTCTAAAACCCTATCTAGAAGATAAATCCACAACAAATTTCTGACTTAAAGTTGGAACCAATCTTAAATCTAAAACAAAATTTAACTAAAGGATGGATCAACAAACCAATAGATCAAAGGAGGAAATCTTCACAATTGTGAGGATTTGATACTTCATTTATGTTTGCATCTTCTTGCTCATCCTGAATTTGACAGTCCCTTGCAAAGTGGCCACGCTTGTTGCATCAGAATCATCGGATGTGGGATAAGTCTCTTGGTCTTTTCTTTGAAGGAGGGGTGGAAGAGCTGAAATCTCTGTTTCTCTTGAAATCATTCTTCTTCCAATGGCTGCCTTCCTTCTTAGCCAAGAGGACATGTTGCTCATCATAAGGGTTCTTAATTTTTCCTTTCGCAGCCAGTCGAGACTCTTCTTGAATGCAAACTCCTATTAATTGATCAAACTTAGAAAGCTCAACTTTGGCATAGATTCCTTGAACAAATGGTTCCCAAGAGGGAGGAAGACCATTTAGGGCAGTCATAGATAAGTCATTGTCTTCAATGCTCTTTCCAACGGTGGCAAGCTGATCTCTCAGCTCAGAGATTCTCATGAAGTAAGCAGCAACAGGTTCTTCTTTCGCTAATTTGATGTAGGAGAGCTGATTCCTTAAAGCAAGGATGTAGCTGGTATTGTTGACTTCGTACATCTTTTCCAATGTAGAGAACATCTCCTTAGCGGATTTATTCATGGAGATGGATGGCGCCAAATGATTTTGGACGGAGTCTATTATTATCCTTTGAGTTTGGAAGTCCTTCTTCTTCCAATCTTCTTTCTCACTTGCACCCTCGGGTTCCTTAGCATTCTTGCTAACATATTCAGCAAGATCATTCAATGCCATCATGATCCTGATCTTCCAAGAAGAGAAATTTGTGTGACCTTCCAACCTATCTTCAGACCTGATATAAGAAGCCATGGGGACTAAACTTTTGAACAGCAGGTTAGAAGGAAGCACAAATCTGATTACAGCCTCTATACAGACCTAGGGCTCTGATACCATGTTAGATTTTAGTAATCAGATTTGCAATCGCTTAACATATAGGTGCAGAAGTAGATAATGTACAGTAACAGAAATAAAGCACATAAATAGAGATGCACACAACACAAGACTACCCTGGGAAAACCTCCCCCTTGGAGGAAAAACCCAGCAACAACAGATCTTCAGATCTGATTATAATAGGCAGAAATTATAGTTACAAGCTTAACCCAACTAAGGCACAATAACAGCAGAGGACAATAGATAGAAACCGACTTATCTCAGTCCTTTAGATGCAAGGAAATCACAAGACAATGAATTCTCTTTCCTTCGATGATGGTTCACTGTGCTTCTATGATGATATGCTGCGCTGCCCATCAATGATGTTCACTGTCTTCATACAATAGATGCACAGCAGATGGATTTCACCCAGCAGATGTAATTTGCACCATACAATGACAATTCACTGTCCTCCTAACTGAGTTTGCAGACCTTCAAGGAAAATTTGCACAGCTGGAGATTTTGCACCTAGAGCAGATCTAAATCACACTTTTGGAGCAAAGGTATTTTGTGAACTTGCTTGAATAGTTTCCTTCCAAAATGAATCTGTATTTATACAAGGTAGAGGGAATGCATATAGGGTCGGCCCAATACATTTTGGCGCCTAAACTCACTTTAATTCACATGCCACATAATGAGGATGGGTCCACACGTTAGCCCACATGTTTGGTAAATAGGTCCATGCGTTTTGAACATTATATGTTAGGAATATAAGGGAAGTAGGGCCCAGCCCTATAATGATCCGAACAACATTGGAATAGGGCCCAGCCCTATTTGTTTTACATATTAGATTGAGATAGGGCCCAACCCTATTTAATCCTAATGGATTCGAATGTTGCCTTTGGCAATTTGAATCCATTATAAATATTTTCCAAACTAGTTACAAAACAACACACACATCAGCTATGCTGCTGCATATCACTTGTTTTACTCCAGTATCCAATATCCGTCAAAGAGAGATAGAAAGAGAGAGCTATATGTAAACAAGTTAATGGAGTGTTGATATGCAAAAATACTGTGTGGTGCTAATACGATACGTAAAAGGTGCCAACACCTTTTTAATTTATGGCCTCTATTTATGTGGCACAGTTGCTGTTATGGACTTCTTAAAGAGGGCCTTAGATGAGTTAATATAGTACATGTGGTATATACTTTATCCATGAATGAATTTAGATAAATATATACTAAAAGGGGGCAATATTTGAGAGATGTAATCTGTTAGTTTTCAATTACTACAAAATGGTAGCAATCTCTGTGAAGGGATGTTAAGCTTCCACACTCCACTCCTCTTCATTTCTTTTCTGAGGCAGTGACTAGGGACCTCCCTCTATACGTGCTCTGTGTACAATTGCGTGTGTGCAGTTGTTGGGGAAGAGTAGATGAATTAATTCTTGTATGGGATCAAAAGGTCCAATGTAGAAGATCTGGATTGTCTCAAGAATATAAAAATTCCATGTGACAAGTGCTTCCCCCACCAAGAAATGAAGAGGATTTGTCATCAAGTGGGACTCATCAAAACAGAATATTTCAGGTGCTTAGATTGCAGGTTTTTTCACACATTTTTGTGATTCACCTTTTCTTTTCTGCTCTCTGGAGCAATTTTTGGGGAATTTAAAACTCTTAGCGATTTGGTACTTGGCACCAAGGCATCTCTTGAGTTGGCTAGAACATCTGATGCAGAATTGCTGTCCTTTGTTCCTGCAATGAGAGCCTCGGGAACTTATGCTGCTGGGTTTTCCTGATCTCACATTGCCACACAATGGGGCACATAACTATGTGTTGAGCTTCTCCCTATATCAAGTTTTCCTTCTCGTAGAACAATGCTCTTCAATGTGTCAAGTTTTGGGATCAACCACAGAAATGTCTTCTGTAGAATGGATGAGCTAACCTGCTTTGACAGCTTTATATAGAGGTGTGGGTGGATTTTGGGCATGTAAAAATTGTATTCTGCTCATGTAAAAATTGTATTTAATCAAACTCTTTGCTTAAGATGTAGGATCTAAGCTTAAGATAATTGCTTAACTTGATAGCATCATACTTCAGTTGTGTTGTCTGAAGTTGTCTTTTTGTTATTTTGCACACACATCATTTTCATTTTGGTGTTAGAAATAGATTAAAAAATATATAAATTTTGTAGCGCTATTTAAGTCCATGATTAGACTCTTATAAGCTTTCTGACCGTGCAATTACGGTTTAAAAGTTTTGTATATCTGGTTATAAAGACTATCCAGTTAGATATCATCTGAGCCAAGATTCTTATTTATTCTTCATATCTATGGTTTTGCAGTTTGATGTGACATTCCCAGCACTGGCCTGTTCTATTCTTAGTCTGGATGCCATGGACATCAGTGGGGAGCAGCACCTCGATGTGGTGAGTACTAGATATCTTTTCTCTGTGTTTAAGAGTTCTGTTCACATGATATCACACAATAAGAGAGAATGGGAGAAATCATGCTGATCAAAATGCAGGGCATACAAATATTGTGAAAAATAAATTATTGTTCAATTCTTAGTCTGGATGCCATGGACATCAGTGAGAAGAAGCACCTTGATGTGGTGATTCGTAGATTCTTTGTTGTTGTGTTTTCTTCATTGTTTAAACCATTTTATGCATTACTTCACATAATGGAAAAGGAACGAGAGGAATCATGCCTAAAAAATGCAAGATATTAAAGTACTTGAATGCTTTTTTTTCCTTATGCGAACTCTGAAATAGCAGTTGGCATCTCCTTTGTCATAACTTATGGAATTCTCAAGTACTTGTAGGGTTGAGCTATTATAAAAACCATGTCTTCAAATTGACAAAAGCATTTAAGTTGCAAAGATGGAATATCATATATAATCGATGTAGTAACTTTAGATTAGCATATAGCAATTGATGATCATGTTGATGCCTGGGATAAAAGACTATAGTTGCAACCATAGCTTATAGAAATCCAACAATCCTAGAAATTATAGGAAGGATTGTAGCTGTGGTCATTTATTCAGGTCTTCTGCATAAATGATTTAAAAAATATCCTGTGTTTCTAAATTTTTCTTGCCTAACAAGGTATTCTTTTCTGATTTCCCATCTGGAAACGAGAATGTTTCTTTTTTCTTTTCTTTTGATTCTCTTTAGTTTGACTTAAAATGGTGATTTTCATTGCCTGAAAAAATAAAAACTAGAGAAAAATATATAAATTGGTAATGCTATACAGAAAGATTAAAGCTGAAAATGAATTTTATAAACATATTTGCATGATTGTGTAAAGAAGCCAAATTAGTTGGTTGCATTCTGTGCTTGTTTTTATGATGTTTGGTTGTGCTCATTTGTCATACAGTGCTATCTATGGAAAATAAATTAGAAGGATAGTGAAATAGAATCAAGAAACAGAATTATTGGTAAATGGTCTAATTTTTTTGTTTTTATTCTTATTAGTGTTACCTAAAATGGTGATTTTCATAGCTTGAAAAAATAAGAGTAGAGAACAATATTAAATTTGGTATGCTATACAGTATACACGAAGAAAGCTGAAAAATGAATTTTATAAAATGTTTGCATAATTATGTGAAGAAGCCAATTCAGTTGGTTGCACTCTGTTTATGGTTTTATAGTGCTTGGTTATGCTCATTTGTCGTATATTGTTACCTATGAAAAATAAATTAGAAAGAAAGTCAAATAGAATCAAGAAATTTTTTTTTTTGGTGAATGGTCTAATAGATATTGACCAAAAGAATGTAACTGAACACACAAATAGGGAGGCATGCAAACATGCATCTGTAGGCATACACATACATATAAATGTCTACATTATTGTATAGATATAATCATGACATATCTTATCCTGGGGTCTCTGGAAATCTGTTGTACATGCACCATTAAATATTTTATACACATGCAAGTATCTCTATCCAGAAAACTGATATAAATGCTCAAGCTCTCTATTAGGGTTTTATCGGTAGGTTGCATCTTGATGAAATTGTAATTTTTTTAGATTACTATGAAATACCATTTTTTAGAGAGAATTTTCTGAAGCTATATTGACAAATTTGAATATTACAGAAGCTCATTTTGATAATAACTAGTTTACTATGCTAATTGAGATATATTAAATATCTCAAAGCATTTTGGCAAATTTGGATATTAGAGAAGCTAATTTTGGTAATAACTAGGATGTTATGGTAAATCATAATTGAGTAATTTGAATGACTTTTCTCACTGATCCTGTATTATCAAGATGAGTTATCAGTTCATAGAGTAAACTGAACAGAAGTTTGCTTGACCTTATGTAAATCTCTTACTTGCAGAAACACAATATTATCAAGAAAAGAATTGATTCGCATGGAAATGTCATTGAGACAAGGCCTGATGGAATTGGTGCACCAGTGGTGGGTTCTTGTTACCTAATCATTGCCTAACTATGTGTGAAGCTGCATTTAGTTGATTTTGATTGAATATTATGGATTATTAATTATATTAGGTTATTTTCTGCTCCTAGAACATTTCCTTTATAAAATTTTCTGTGAATAATTCAGTTTGCTTGATGTTCTGTTTGCTTTGGTGGCTTATCTTGCCAATTCCTTGTATGTTTTTCTGTTACTACATTCATGCATAGGAAAGTTCAGTGCACGAGAGGATTGGATTCAATTAAATTGATTACATGCAGTATATGTGAGAATGTAAGTGTTCAAGTATATAGATTTTCATGCTAGACTTCGGAAAAGTACAAGGTAATATCAATTTCCTAAACATCATATGAATTCTAGTCAACACAATTGATTCATCAGAAAGTTTGTTACTTTACACAGGAGAAATACAGGAAATTTCAGTTAACACAATTGATTCATGAGAAAGTTTGCTACTATATTTAGGAGAAATACAGTAAAATTATGGAACCTTTGAATAAACAGTGTTTGATTGTGGCAAGTCTAGGAGCATGTGAAAATAGGATCTTTATATATTTTTGTCGGGTAGGAGGGGATTCTAAGAGTCTCTCAGGTTCTAATTAAAAAATATAAACATCAGTAGTAGTGTTTTCGTAGTTCAGAACCAGCATGTGAGATGGGATGGTCCAATTCTGAACAATATTTTGAGCTTTGTTGTATCTTTTGAAGGCTAGGCAGTGATAATATTATCCTTGTATCTTTTAGCTTGAGCATTCTGAATGTGATTGCAGTTCCTTTCTGAGTGGGTTTTGGTTTTATGTGATAAATCGCTAGAAAAATTTAAGGAGCTACCCGAAGCTCTTATTTTGATGCAGTACAGATCCTTTTTTTTGGGATTTAACCAGATAAAGCACTCGTTTATTTTGATGTTGTACAGATCCTTATTTTATGATTTTACCTTGCAAAAGGCACCTCCTCCTTTGCAATATCTAATGAACAAATTTTATACATGGTCAAGAACAATTTAAGGATATCTTAGGACAGCATACAAACTCTCCCTAGGTATAGTGTAGAAATCTGAATGCAAAATATCTTTTCTCATGATAACCTTGAAATAAAAAATTTGAACCTTCTTCCCAGGGCCCATATATTTGTGGCTCTCGATATCTCTTGCTTGAACCAACTAAATATTAAGGAAGTTAAAAATATGAGATCTTCACAGGCAATTTTCTTTTATGGTGTCATGCTTTCTCTCCGCTATTTGATTTCACGTATACCTGTAGTTGAGAGTCCTTTTATGATGAGTATATCCATAGCTATTACTTTTTTGATTTCAGCTATATGTAATATCTCCACCTCGAAAATAAAATAAGATTAACCCCAAGAAATCTTACACATAAAGACTAATGAAGAAGATTTAAAATAAAATAGACGAATTTAGTCATATGATTTCTTTCAGGAAGAATTAAGTAAAATAATATTGGGGAATTATATTAATAAGAGACATACAAATAGTTGCGATTCTTAAGGGAAAAGGGCATTTAAAGAAGACCAAGTAAGGGAGAAGGATATCATGGAAAATATGTTTTATACCTGATTTTTATTCCTAATGGAATGTAGAAAGCAGTTAAGCAAATAGAGGACGAAATCCCTCAAAGACCAGAGATTTAAGGAGGAAAACCCTTAATTTCTCTTGCCAAGTTAGTGGATGAAAACCTCTAACATTAGGAAGAAATTTAGGAAACATTTCAAGACAATTATACAAGTAAAGGAGCTGCAGATTGAAGGAAAGATTAGAGCAGAATATAAGTTTAATATTTTCAGATTTGTAGTAAGCTTTAAATTCAAAGTTAATAATTATCAACATTATAAGTTTGAAGTCAAATTAATATTTGTAATTAATTATGCAAATACTATTGTTAGTGTGGAATATCTATTTAAGGCAAAAATAAGGATTTTTTATCAAGGGACATTACACTATACCCTTAATTATTCCTTAGTTTCCAGGTATGCCCATAATTTTGGCCATGCCTCCATGATTGTTGCTTATTATGGCAACATGGATGTCAACATGTCATATTCATCTTGCTTGGCTTCAACGTGCTCTTTTGGATCATAAATAGATGTCATGAAACATTTGAGTTTTCTTTATTACCAGTGCCCTATTACTGTTCACCTTTGAATTTTTCTTTTGTTGATATTGTTGCTTTTCTATAGATTCTTCTTTGTGCTCATATTTATATTCTTCATCCTTGCATTTTTTAACATCCAGTGAAATCACCTTCTTTTCTTGTGCCATAACTTCATGAACTTCATTTTCACATATCCTAGAACAAAGCCAAAGGATAATTTAGAATAAAATTCAAATTCCATGGGTATATCATAGAAATATGAATGCAAAATATATTTGTCTGTAGTTACATTCAGATCCACAAAAATTTGACTCTTCTCCCTCTATACTTATGGCTCCTTGATGTTCCTTTCTTGAACTTGCAACTGCTTAGCCAAGTTAAAGTTGAAAAATTCATAGATTGGCTCAATCCTTAAGTCAATTTTGACTTATACTCTTGAATAGTATAGAAGCCAATTTAACCACCAATCTATTAGCTTGAAAACTACCGTGGAGCTAACCCCTTGACTGGAAGTTGAGATGTGGGGCACACCAACAGCTTATCACAAAGACAGCATGACTTTTAACTTGGTAGAATTTATAGCCCAGAATGGAGATAAGATTGACCACAAGTTTCTCATTTATGATTTCATTAATTTCCAGAAGGGGTCCAATGAATCATTCCTAGAGTTAAATAAACTTTTTGTGAGAATCTTGATGAACATCCTAGAATATTTTAGGCCCAAAGAGCTCATTTGCCTGGTCCTATATTGTCCTTTGCTTCAGGGATCAGTTTCCATCCGAGAGACAAAAATCCTACAAATCTTTTAGAGGTATAATACATGTCATAGAGGGTTGACTAAAATGTCATGGTTTCTGGGATGTGGTTGGAGCATGTGGACATGGAGATTGGTCCATCTGAGGAGTTCATCTTATTAAGGTGCATCCTATTGTTAAACAATTAGACAAATTGATGTGGGCCCTAGTGGATTTATCAAATTGAGTGGGATATGAGAGAGATTTTTTTTCTTTGGGTTCTAGAGAGCATAGTTCAGAAGAGTCACGTCTTGTTGATAGACCATGTAATCAGGATGAATTGGAGAAACCTGGAAGCAGGAGAAGTTAGAACAGATCCCCTGTCTGATGAGGGAGAGTCTTTATTCATTGAGGTAAATTGTAATATTAATCTGCAAGAGGAATTTCCCTTCTGTACCACATGCATCCTACCTCGTGCTTTATGTTGTGGATGAGGCATCTATAGAACGGGAAGCTGAATATGAGGAGTTATAGGAAGAAGACAAATTTCACCCTGAAATGGAGCTGGCTGTCTGCAATTTGACTATGATACTGATTTTTGTATTAGACAGTCTAAATTACCTGTATATGATGTCACCTATCTGGTGCAGGTAATGCATCAGAAGTACATGAATAATACCTACCTAGAGGTGCACAAGATGATGAAAATCCCATTTCTAATATGGTGACCAATATTTCTACAGGCTCTTATGATTCAGGGCTAGACCCTTACATGGGTAATTGATGTAATCATGTAATACAAGTGGATTCATGATATATTGTCACAGGTTGCAATGCTTTGAAAAATTGATTGCTCAAAATAATCGGATTAATTATTCAACGATATACAACCGTATATAAAGAGTTTACAAGTCGGCGTTCTAAATTAAGAACTAGTCGTTTAAGTGAAAACTAAAAAGCTAAATAAAGCTGAAAAGCTTAAAACTAAAAAACAAACTATGTGTTCTTATAAAAGAAACAATAGTTGACTGATGACTAACTAAATGACCATTAATAGAACCATAATAGAAGGTAACTGACTAAAAGAATTAATTATTCTAATACCCTCCCTTAATGGTCATTGTATCAACTAAGTACCTGACAGAAGACATTGTAGGTTTTTTGATCATAAATGGAACACAAAGGACACTATGCTGCTACGAAGACCCTCCCAGAATATGCAAAGTGTTAATGACCAAGAATAGCTGATTTTGGATGACCGATGTAACCCTCACAGGCGAATTATAGAACTAGCACACGCGAGTTACAAAAGCTTGACACCATGATTTTGAGGAAAAATCGGCAAACCCTTTTGTAGAAGAGTACCAAGCACTGTTTGCTCCAGCAACTCCAAAATAGATTGCAAGATACCACTGTTGTAGATGTTTGCCCTGACAGTGCGATCCGAAACTGACTGCAACAAAGCACGATTTTTGAGGAGAAAAATCGATCAAAACCAGAGAACTTCACGAATCACAAATCCCACGCGAACTTTGTGTGTTACAGATGCTTTTTGAAGAAACAATTGTAAAAACCAGCAAACAATTTTTTAAGAAAGAATTGTAAAAACCTAGAAATCTGAGGTTACAAAACATCGTTTTTGTGGAAAAAACGGTAAATCCTAGATGACCAAATCTTATGCGAAAATCGCGGATTACAGATGAGATAATTTTTAAGGGAAAATTATAAACCCCGCGAACAATTTTTGAGGAAAAAAAGGTGAAAATTGTTGTCATTTTATGACACCCTTGGTCCATCAGTGAGAATCGATCAAAGATATGTTCTATGGATCAACGCTGCCTTAGTTGATCAAAGAGAAAACAATGGAGTCATGAAGTGTGAAGTGTTGTCTTGCCGGAACTCCGGAACCCCCAGGTTCCCAAGTTCTTAAGTCTTCAACCTCGGAACTTTGGAACCCCCAGGTTCCCAAGTTCCTAAGTCCTTGACCCTGGAACCCCCAGGTTTCCCAAGTTCCTAAGTCTTCTCTTCCTCAACCTCTGAACCTCCAGGTTCCCAAGTTCCTAAGTCTTCAACCCTGGAACTCTGGAGCCCCCAGGTTCCCAAGTTCCTAAGTCCTTGACCCCGGAACTCTAGAACCCCCAAGTTCCCAAGTTCCCTAAGTCTTCTCTTCCTCAACCCTAGAACTCTGGAACCCCTAGGTTGTTCCCAAGTTCCTAAGTCCTTGACCTCGGAACTCTGGAACCTCCAGGTTCCCAAGTTCCGAAGTCCTCGACCCCAAAACTCTGGAACCCCCAGGTTTTCAAGTTCCTAAGTCTTCTCTTCCTCATCCCCGGAACTCCGAAACCCCTAGGTTCCCAAGTTTCTAAGTCTTCAACCTGTTGTGACGTATTCACACATCGCCCCATTGCAAATGGGGACCCCTACTTTTTTGCTTTTTGGGGTTTGCTTTCTAGGTTTTTAGGGTTTGTCTGTTAGCCTTTGCATTTTGAGTGTCACCAGGGGATCACTAGGATGGCAGGCTCTCCTTGAGTCAGGGTGAGTCAGCAGGTGCTCCAGATTAGGGTTTCTTTGAAAGTCTCCCTTAGGCCAAGTTTTGCTCTTGTTGCTGTGTCTTATTTGAGTTTGAGGAAGTCAATGAAGCTTGGTGAGTGAATATCATCTTTGAAGGTCTTATTTAAGTCAAATTGGTGAGTGATGAAGTCTGGAATGTCAACCTGATCTTCAAATGTCCTGAAATTTGGCTAAGTCTGGAATATCATCCTGATCCTGAAATTTGACTAAGTCTGGAAAATTGAAGAATCCTCCAAAAACTAGATCTTGCATTATAACTCCTGGAGGTCTGAAACCACTCTCAAACATCCTGACAGTATATATAGTATATATGGAATATAACTTAAAGTATAAGTCTTATACTTAAATGTTATATTTCATATATGAATCTTGACGGAGAGACCAAAATGTCAAATTTCGCTCTTGACCCTTCCAAAGGGTCCAAAGCGAATTTCAATTTCGCCCCTGACCCTTCCAAAGGGTCCGGAGCGAAATTCTCCATAAGACATTCTACTTTGACCCAAACTTAGAACTAACTCATTCCCAGGCATTATTGAGGGCAAAACACTTGTTTGGATGAAGAAATGTGAGAAATGAAGTCAAGATTTGAGCCTAAATGTGAATTTCGCTCCCCTTCCTAAGGGTCCAGAGCGAAATTCTCCCCAGACACTATTTTCTCCCTTGTTTGGGCTAACATCCTTGTTCCTTGGACATGGTGGGGGTAGATTGATATGTTCTTGCCTTAGGAAGTGATTGAAAGCATTGAGGAATGAAGATTTTGACCTAAGACATGGATTTCGCTCCTGACCCTTCCAAAGGGTCCAGAGCGAAATTCCTATTTCCTCTATTTTGCTCTTTAACTTGACCAAGTTTGGAACTTCTAAGGCATGGTTTGGAAGACTTGGATGCTTGGAGAGGAGGTTTGAGGTGATGAAATGATGGAAATCAACTTGGAAGGAGAATTTTGCCCCTGACCCTTCCAAAGGGTCCAGAACGAAATCCTCCATTTGACCTTCTTTTTTGCCTTAGGCCCTAGGCTAGCCTTGTCTAGAGCTAGTTTGATGGTGGATTGCCTTGATTATGATGAATGGACCTTGAAATTGATCAAGTTTGAGAGAGAATTGGATAAATGAAGTGGAAAATCAACCAAGAATGAGGATTTCGCTCCTGACCCTTCCAAAGGGTCCAGAGCGAAAATCCCCATAACTCTCATTTCCTTCCTAGTTTTGGCCAAGTGTTGGTTTCTAAGGCATGTTGGAAGGTGGATTGGTATGTTCTTGCCTTGGGGGGTGATTGAAGGCAGTAAAAGATGAGGATTTTGCCTAAAGGATGAATTTTGCTCCTGACCCTTCCAAAGGGTCCAGAGCGAAATTCTTTATAAACCTCATTTGCTTCCTTGCTTAGGCTGCAAACCTTGTTCCTTGGGTGGAGAGTGATGTATTTTTGCCTTCCAGAGAAGATTGGAGTTCAAAAGATGAAGAGTCAAGCCTAGAGTAGGAATTTCGCTCCTGACCCTTCCAAAGGGTCTAGAGCGAAATTCCACAAAACCACTCTTTTCTCCCAGTTTTGTGCCAAGTCAAGTGTGGGTCATGGTGAGATAGGATTGGATATGTCCTTAGGAATGACTTTGAGTTGCTAGTGATCAATAAATTTGAAGGAACTGAGCAAAAACTAGGATTTCGCTCCTGACCCTTCCAAAGGGTCCAGAGTGAAATTCCTAAGATCACCTATTTCCCTTGCAAATCAAGTCAAACTTTTGGTTTTTATAGCTTAGGGAAGAATGGAGCAGCGTTTCCTTGACCTTTGAGGTAAGTTGAAGTGAGAGACATGATAGAATTTGTCCTAAAATGCAAATTTTGCTCCTGACCCTTCCAAAGGGTCCAGAGCGAAATTCCAAGAAGACACCCTTTTCTTCCTTGTTTGGACCAAGATCTTAGTCCCTTGGGCGTATTTGGAAGTAAATCAACATGTTTTTGCCTTAGTAAGTGAATGAGGGTGAAGGGAATGAAGAATCAAGCCTAAATCTTGAATTTCGCTCTTGACCCTAGAAGGGTCTAGAGCGAAATTCTTGCAAACACCTATTTTTCCCTTGGAGAAGGTCAAATCCTTGGTTTTTATGGCGTGTATGGAAGTGAGATGATGTGTCCTTGCCTTTTGAGGTGGATTGGGGTTGAAAAAATGAAGAAATGTGCTCAAAACTAGAATTTCGCTCCTGAACCTTCCAAAGGGTCCAGAGCGAAATTCCCAAAATCCCTCTTTTCCTTCCATTTTTGTGTCAAGCTAAGTGTGGATCAAGGTAGATTGAGCTTGGAAGGACCCCTAGGCATGCCTTTGAATTGATTGTGGCCACCAATGGCCAAGATTTTGAGCTAGGACAAGGATTTTGCTCCTGACCCTTCTAAAGGGTCCAGGGCGAAATCCTAAATAGGTCCTGTCCCTAGCCATGATTCTTAGCAAAATTCTCCTTTCTAGCCATTTTGAGGGTCAAGCAAGTTTTGCCATGTTGAGAGAGGGGTTCAAAAATGGAAGTCCGGGTATGAAAAGTGAAAAGAGTAGAATTAGGTGAAGGGAAACAAGCAAGTCAAGAATTTCGCTCCTGACCTTTCTAAAGGGTCCAGAGTGAAATTCTCAATTTCACCTAATTTGCTCATGATGAAGGTCAAGAGATGGATTCGTAGGCCTTGGTGGAGAGAAGACTAGTGTATGCTTGTGTTGAAAGATATTTTGGAGTAGAGAAGTGATAGAACTTGAGCCTAAACAAGAATTTCGCCCCTGACCCTTCCAGAGGGTCCAGAGCGAAATCCTTAAAGACTCCATCTTGCTCCAATTTTACCTCAAACTTGGTATTGGTTGAGATTAAAGGGATCCTTAGGCATGCATCTAAGCAAGCATGGTCACAAAGTGAGAAGAATTTAGGCCAGGAATGCAAAATTTGCTCCTGACCCTTATAGATGGAAGAAGACCAGGCCGGGGCAAGGACGACCTCTTCTAGTCCATCATCATCAAAGACGTTCCACATGCACAAAGGGAGGATTCAAGGTGCTTTGAAGCATTGGAAGACTAGGGGTGTTCAAGGAGTTCAAGTTAGCCTCAAGACCTCATTCTACCGCAAGATGACAAAGAAAGGCTTTGCTAGCACTTCAGGGCGAGATATGCTACTGGAGAAGGAAGCCCTGACAATAAGGAAGCCTCATCAAGCAAAGGAAGTACATCATTCATCACGTCAGAGACAGAAAATGATCAACTAAGTCACAAGCGTTAGACAAGGTGGCATCCCAATCATCATTCCTTCGGTCGGATTGGTCCACCTCAGCATGACCAGATTCAATGTACCTAATTTAATTGGAGGCGGCACAAACTTCGGTGTACCTACCCTTGCTTCCTATTGGTCCTCGCTCTGGGAATGTAATTTTCTAATTGGCTAAGGAAGTTTGTTGTAACAAACCCTAATTAGGGTTTCTATCTTGTAATCCTAGCCATTGGTTCGAAGTCAATCAGAGCCATCTGTTTGTAAAGGGTTTTCTTTATAAAGCCCTGGCTCCTCATTTGTAAAGGATAATAGTTAATAGTTAGCTAATAGGGAAGAGTCAGAGAGTAGGAAATAGTTAGAGTAGAGTAGAAAGAGAAGGCAAAGATTGTTGCCAAGATATTGTTGCAAAAGACTTGTAAACTTCATTGAAGAAATGGTGAATTCTATGGGTCGATTCAACAATTTGCATGGTCTCTATACTTCTCAAATTTGATTTCATGTTATTAGGTGAATGGAAGAAATTTGTATGATCAACGGTGAAATTCGTATATCCATACTACTAGCGGTTTGTTGATTGCAGACTTGCCTTGCATAGTCAACTGGAATCATTCAGCTTAAGCTTAACTTCAATTATCGCTTCTTCATTGATATGCATCAACCTGACGGTGTCCATGCTTGTAGCGGTGATCTAAACATCATAAAGCTTTCCTTAGAAGATCGCACTAATCTTGTGGAGATGATTCTAGGATGTCAAAAAAAGACTTAGTTAGAATTTCATCAAAGGTCGTTCAGTGCTCTTACGTTCTTAGTGTTAGAAATAGATCTCGTTCCAACCCTTATCCTTTTTCCTTTTTTCAAAATCAAGGGCCGGTGAAATTCCACGTTCCAGTAATATCCAAAGCAAATCAGATGTTCAGGTCGTCGAAAGTAAGTCCCCTTATGATTCCAGCAAAATCACATCGTACCGCAAAGAGCTTATCCACACGTAGAGAACCTACATATCAGAACCTTGGAGTTACTCCGACTGATCCTTCGGCGAGATCTTCAGTAGTCGGGAAACTTTGTTCAAGAGAGGATAAGGTACCTTTAGGTATTTTATTCTGTGTTTGGTCCTGTACAAAATACACATCAACACAACCCCAGAACTCCGGAACCCCCAAGTTCCCAAGTTCCTAAGTCTTTGACCCCGGAACTCTGGAACCCCCAGGTTCCCAAGTTCCTAAGTCTTTGACCCCGAAACTTTGGAACCCCCAGGTTCCCAAGTTCCTAAGTCTTCTCTTCCTCAATCGCAGAACTCCGGAACCCCCAGGTTCCCAAGTTCCTAAGTCTTCTCTTCCTCAACCCTGGACCTTCGGAACCCCGAAGTTCCCAAGTTGCTAGTTTTCCCCAACTTCGGTGACCCAGGTCTCCGAAGTCCCCGCCAACTTTGGTGACCTAGGTCTTTGAAGTTCCCCCAACTTCGGTGATCCAAGTCTTCGAAGTTCCTAAGTCTTCTCTTCCTCAACCGCGGA
Source organism: Cryptomeria japonica (assembly GCF_030272615.1). Taxonomy (NCBI): domain Eukaryota; kingdom Viridiplantae; phylum Streptophyta; class Pinopsida; order Cupressales; family Cupressaceae; genus Cryptomeria; species Cryptomeria japonica. The sequence goes on along the minus strand of NC_081412.1, from coordinate 439,324,845 downwards.
ACTTCGGAACCTCGAAGTTCCCAGGTTCCCAAATTTCCCCAACTTTGGTGACCCAGGTCCCTGGAGTTTTCCAAACTCCTTCTGGCTTGCAACACTTCCGGATGCTGTGATCGACACTCAAAGCTTTAAATGCTCTGATGACTTTTGTGACTTGTACACTTGCTTTTGTGGAGCCACAGGGGTGCATTTAATGTTTTTGGCAATATTTCTATCAGGAGAGGTACGAGGCCATGCTTGTTGTGGTGACTTATGTCATGTCTGCATACTCTGACTTTGAAAGGTCAGTCAATCCACCCTTCTTAGAATTGCCTTTTGTGGGTATGGCTAGGTTGCTTGCATGTACAAGTCAAGTGCATGCTCTTCCCTGCACTCCCAGACTAACATACAGGGGTCATGATCACTTTTGTAACCATTTTTCTATATAAAGGCTGTTAAGCCTCATTGTAAAGGGTTCTCTCCCTGCTGCCTTGAGCTTTCCTATGCTCTTTCTCTTCTCTTGAAGACTTGTAATTATTTTTGCATTTCTGCAACTGTAAGTTTGGCCTTGGCCCTTTGAATGAATTGAAATTACATTCTTGCCTTCCTTCAACTTATGCATGTTGTGTATGTTTCCTTACCTTCATCATAAGTGTATGTTTTGTGGCTCTTCTCTCCATATATGCTGTGTTAACTTGTTTTTCTGAGTGTGACTTGTGGGAATCCTTCTCCCGTCTTGACACTTAGCTAATTGTAACCTTCATACATGCGTTTGGGTCACTCATGCAACCAAAATTTGTGCATCTCTTGGGTATTTCAGTTGATTCCTTGTGCCATATCGAGTGGGGAGAGGAACAATCTCTTATCTTGGTGCATCACCTCCTTTGATTTCAAGCATTTCTCTCTTCCCTTTACCTCTGCAATTTGTTAGGATAAGCCTAAGAGTTAGTTTTGAAGTGTTGAGTTGGTTCAACACTTGCACTTGGATTGATATGGAAGCCGGCCTTCTCCGGAGATTCAACCCCTTGCGCAAAGTCCCACACTTCGGGGTTGTTTCCATGTTTCACAAGGTTGCTGAGTTGATAGCTCAGCAAGGGTGCGAGCTTTTGTGATAACAAAAACCAAAAAACAATTTTTTAGGAAAAAATTGTGAAAACCCTGGGACCTGTAGAACGAGAGCTCTAGCCTAAATCAATCTGATCAAGGCAACAATATTCAAATTTCGTTAACCGAAGCACGAAACCCAAAGCATGAAACATTGGCACACAACCCAAGGCATGAAATTCTGGAACAACCCAGAAAAAGTTTCTTTGTTTAGTTTGTAAAAAAAACTTTCCAAACCCTAGGCGTAGGAGGATTTGAGAAAATCGTGAAAGGACAGGGCCTAAATCGCACCACGAAAATCCTTTTTTTAAAAAATTTTCAGCCACAAGAAATCGCGCAAAAACAAAACTATTTGAAATCACGTCGGCACGGAAAATACTCCAGAAATCACAAAAAAAAAACTAGTGCCCTTGGCGTAGGTACATCCAGTGAAACCCTTAGTGTCGGCACAACCAGCAAAACCCTTGTTGCGCGGGGACAATCCCAATCATAAAAATAAAAAAACGAACCCTCGTCACGCCAAATCCGCAGTTCATTGGAAAAAAAAATTACACGATTTTCTGAATATCGTCAAAACAGATAGCGAATAAACCACGGGGCTGCGAAAATCGCAGGCAAGAAAGTCGCAAAATAAAGAATCGCGTTGTCAAAACATAGATCCGAAAATAAATTGCCGCTGAAAAAAAAGAGTGAGAATCGTGGCTGTGAGAAACTTAAAAATTGCACTTTTGGGAGAACAAAAAAATGGCCCTTGTTGATAAAGACGAACTACCCAGGTCGCGTTGCCAAAAATAACAGAGGTTGTGAGCTGAAAAAAACACCAAAACGGCCGCTGCCAAAAAAAAAAAAAGAAAAATCGCATCTAATCATCTTATGCCGCCACAAAAAAAAGTGACGCCCAGCAAAAACGCGTTCTGGAAAACACGCTGAAGAAATCAGCGATTCTTTGAAACATGTCGCTCAACAGACAATGCTGAAAAAGCCCAAAAAACTTGCAAAAACCCTTCGAATTTACAATCTTCAAAAAATCGGCTAGAGAACAGTGTGCCCTAGCCACAAAACACAAACACAGCCACAATTTTTTTATAATGATAAAAAATTCTGATGAAAAGCCTAGCTTGCATTTTCCAGAAAAAGAAGAGCAATTAGATTTTTTTCATAAAAAAAGACCTTAAAAAAATTTCTGGAAATAAATTCCAGGTAGGAAGGCCTACAAATTTTTTTATTAAAAAATTCGCCAGGTTTTAAAAAATCCCATTGACCCGCTCTGATATCATGAAAAATTGATTGCTCAAAATAATTGGATTAATTATTCAACGATATACAACCGAATATAAAGAGTTTACAAGACGACATTCCAAATTAAGAACTAGTCGTTTAAGTGAAAACTAAAAAGAGTTACAAGATGAATATAAAGAGTTTACAAGACGACGTTCCAAATTAAGAACTAGTCGTTTAAGTGAAAACTAAAAAGCTAAAAAGCTAAAAAGCTAAATAAAGCTGAAAAGCTTAAAACTAAAAAACAAACTATGCGAATATACAACTGAATATAAAGAGTTTACAAGACGACGTTCCAAATTAAGAACTAGTCGTTTAAGTGAAAACTAAAAAGCTAAAAAGCTAAAAAGCTAAATAAAGCTGAAAAGCTTAAAACTAAAAAACAAACTATGCGAATATACAACCGAATATAAAGAGTTTACAAGACGACGTTCCAAATTAAGAACTAGTCGTTTAAGTGAAAACTAAAAAGCTAAAAAGCTAAAAAGCTAAATAAAGCTGAAAAGCTTAAAACTAAAAAACAAACTATGCGTTCTTATAAAAGAAGCAATAGTTGACTGATGACTAACTATATGACCATTAATAGAACCACAATAGAAGATAACTGACTAAAAGAATTAATTATTCTAATATGCTTGAGAGGAGAAAATCCTCAGCACACAAATGGATTGATTTCTTTCATGGGACAGATGCCACATACTTCTTAGTTTCAACAGTTTATCATCTTCCATTCAACGGCTTCACTCCACGGTCACTAGTTTCTTAAGTTGTGGGTTGGTTGTTAAGTTGGCTTTTATACCAATCATGTCTTTAATTTTACGAAGATGTTATTGTGGCCCCATTAAGCCCAGCAGGTTTACTGGAATTTATCTCTTTTTATCCTGTCAAATTTGGTATCCTTTCTTAGTTTTGTTTATTCTGTTCTCTAGAAGACACAATTCATGTTTCTTCTGTTATGTAATATATGTTTTGGATCATCACAAACTTTACTAAATCAAATAGAGAGTCTAATTATACTCAGTTGCCCTATTTCTGCATGGACATTCAATCATAAATAATCATGATGCCCTTTTTGGTTGTTGCCTGTTTGTAGGAGACTTAATGTTTTATGCAAGTACTTTGTAGCTCTTAGTGCCGACATGATGGGAACATCGACATGATGTGGGTTGACTATTTAAGCTTGCTAAACATTATTCATACCATAGAAACAATAATCGTTTGGGGAATTAATCGGCAAAACAAAAGTATAAGATTTTTTCAAAAAATCGGGAAAAAATCGGGAAAAAATCGGATATACAAAAAAACATAAAAAATTGCAGAAAAACAATCAAAAACTACTTTTTTAATATATTTTAGGGTATTTCCATGGCATAGAGATATTGTAGGCAAATAAAATAGACACTTGAAAACATGAATTGCAAGAAATAGATTTTCGTTGCTTATATTCATATCACTGATTACGTTCCACAAAATATACTACACCATAAATAATATCTAGATGGTGATAGATGTCAAAATGTCAATTACAATATAGTTTGTGACTTTGAACAAAGTCAACCTGTAAATTAAGTACAAAATTCCAAAATCTCAAATGTAGGCAATGACATGCTAGAGGGCAGGAGGCCCTGATGATGAAGCTCCTGGGCAAGAGCCTGTCCTAATTCCTTCAACCCATTCAGGACGAAAGTTGGCTTGCCTCATGATATCAAAATCTTCAGACACAAGCGGACGATCAGCAACAACATAATCATCATCAACATCATCATCATCATCATCAGCATCATCAGCAGCAATCAACTCGCACTCTGGATATATCTCATCGAGGTCAATTGGCAAGCATTCCTCAATAGTTCCTGATTTTGCCCATGTAGAAATTAGTGTTTCCCTTACAAATGAAAAATCAATGAATAGTGAATACAATTCAAAAAACTGCAACTATATATTAATATTCTCACCTTGAGCTTTCCTTATCTTCAAGCGGAGGTTGTGATGAACAAATACCAAGTCATTCAGCCGTTGTTGTGATAGGCGGTTGCGTTTCTTAGAATGTATGTGTTCAAACACACTCCAATTACGCTCACAAGCTGATGAGCTACATGGTTGGCTCAAAATACGCACCGCCATCCACCTTAAATTTGGTATTTCATCTCCAAAAGAAGCCCACCATGCAGCTGAAAAACACATTATATGGAGATGATATTGTAAGACTAAGAATATCTTATAATCTTAACAAACTTAGTGGTTGGCAAAATAAAGAGATTGTCAAAAGTTTATAGAGTCTACCTGGTTGAATTGTCTTTCTGCTTTGTATAGCAGCCCTAGAAGAGAGAAAGCCCTTAGCATGCTTGTACATTTCCAGCTCTATCGTAGCCGCATCAAATTTTTCCAAGTCAGGAAACATTTTTTCCATGCACTTGAAGAAGCCTTGTTTGATCTCAGCATCAATTTCTAGGAAGTCAGTCTTATAGAATAACAGAGGATTGAGAAAATATCCTGCAGCATGGAGAGGAGTGTGCATTTGTCCATCCCATCTCCTATCAATTATGTCCCACAACGGCATATACTTATCCCTGTTATTTTCCAGCTTACTCTTTATCACCTCCTTGGCCCTATCCATGGCCTCATACACATATCCCATGGGGGGTTTATCTCCATCCACTAGTCTCAAGATTTTTACTAAAGGCTCTGAAAATTCTACAATTTGTTCAATAGATTCCCAAAATGTGGTAGAATACATATACTCTGCCACTGCTATGCCATTTGCTTGAGTTGTGAAACCAGACTCCATCCACTCAGCTGAAACAAACATTCGCCTCAAATTACCTTTTTGTTCACATAATGTTTGTAATGCAAGGAAATATGTTGCAAATCTTGTCACTCCTGGTCGAACTAGCTCCTTGCCACCTGTGAAAGAGCGCATTATAGCCAAAACCCTTGTGTGATTATAAATAAATTTGGTAACCTTGTGAGCTTTCTGAAATGCCGCCTTAACCCATTCAATTTTTCCAATGTCCTCTAGGGTTAGATCAAGGCAATGTGCTGCACATGGTGTAAAAAACATGGAAGGATATTTATCTGTCAGAAGTCTCCCTGCAGCAACACAAGCAGCAGCATTGTCTGTGATAAATTGAACCACATTTTGTGGCCCTACATCTGTAACTACCACGTCATACATCTCAAACAATGCATTTGTGGATTTCATCATATTAGATGCATCCACAGATTTCAAAAAAACAGTGCCAATCTCACAAGAGACAAGGAAGTTAATGAGAGTTCGGTTCCTTCTATCTGTCCAACCATCTGACATGATGCTGCAACCAGTTCTAGCCCACTGCAATCGATGTTGTTTAACAACATCTTGAACATCCTCTACTGCATCTTTCAGCATACCAACCCTTAATGATTCACAAGATGGGGCTTGAAACCCAGGACCTACAGCTGCAATAGCATCTATCATGGGTTGCCAATATGGATTTCTGGAAGCATGAAATGCCGTGTGAGAGGAGTACCAATAATTAGCAATTGCCTTCTTTGCTTGTTCAGTGACAGTTTTCCTCCATCCTGTACTCTCCAAAGTGGTTTGTGATCCTGCTGTGGTACGAGGTTGGAAGAAAGCATTAGTGTTTCCTCCACCTGTGTTTGGTCCACGTGCTATAGAATTATGTGTCGACCCAGATTCCTTGAAACTCCCATCTTCACCATCCTCCTCACCCAAATGGTTCATCGTGGGATCTGCAGAACTAGAACCTAGTTCAACCCCAATTCTTGCCTTTTTGGCCTTACTCTCAGCAATCCCGTCAAGAGATTGCTTTGCCTGATACGAGACATCTGCAGGGCATGCCTTGCATATCACGGTGTTATTTCCTCGTTCTTTGGACAAATGCCATTTGAAACGATAAATTCCACCACTGATCTCTTCTAGACACCAATTGCACTTGACCTTCGTGCTACCCGGAACTGCTGTGCAATGTGTCCATGCAAAGTCTTTTTGATGCGGCATTATCAAGAATCAGATCTGTAAAAACATTACACTCAATCTTAAACTTTTGAGGGATATACAGTTAAATTTAATATACTGCTAAATATATACAGTTACTAAATTTAATATACTGAAAATTTATACAGTATATTAAATTTAACTGTATATATTTAATAGTATATTAAATTTAATATACTGTTAAATATATACAGTTAAATTTAAAATACTGTTAAATATATACTAAATTTAACTGTATATATTTAACAGTATATTAAATTTAACTGTATATAAATATATACAGTTAAATTTAATATACTGTTAAATATATACAGTAAATAAATTTAATATACTGAAAATATATACTAATAAATTTATACAGTATATTAAATTTAACTGTATATATTTAACAGTATATTAAATTTAATATACTGTTAAATATATACAGTTAAATTTGATATACTGTTAAATATATACTAATAAATTTAACAATTAAATTTTAACAGCATGTTAATATACGTAACAGTTAAGTTTAATGTAACAGTATATTAAATTTAAAAGTTAAATTTAATATACTGTTAAATATAATTCTATAAAACAAACTAATAAATTAAATTAAACTATATTTATTATATAGTTTAACTTTAACTGTTAAATTTATTAGACAATATACAATATATTTAATAGTTAATATTTAACTATTAAATATACTGTATATTGTATAATAAATTTAACAGTTAAATTATTAAACAGTATATTTAAATTTTAATATATTGTTAAATATATTTAACTGTTAAATTTAATAAAACAGTATATTAAATTTAACTGTTAAATTTAACAGTATATTTAACAGTTAAATTTAATGTACTATTAAAACAAACTAAGAAATTAAATAAAGTTTAAACTAACAAATTAAATAAAACGAACATAATATTAAATAAAATCTATAAAAACAAAATTTGTAAAACAAAAATTTAACTGTAAATACCCTACCTGGAAGGCTCGATGAATGCAGTGATGGCGCGCTAAACTGTAAGAAACAGTCCGGCTTGGTGATCTCCTTCTCGGACAATCAATCTCGGAAAATCGGAAGCCCGAATAATTACGAACGGACTTCAAATTTCCCACCTGCAAACTTTGGACGAAAAACAATAGGGAGGCGGCGTCCATTTGTAGATTTTTTTCCGAAACTTTTGCACCTTTTTCGTGTTTTTAGGGTTTTCGTGCAAATAATTGCGATTTTTATTTTTTCCGATTAATACCTGTCGATTAATCGGGCTTAATCGCGTTTAAAAGGGAAAAAATCGTTGACCCGCGGTCAACGCGTATTTCGCGATTTTTTCGGGGAAAAAAACGCGACCCTCTGCGATTCCCGATTAATCGCGATCGATCGCGATTTTTTCCCGATCATTGTTTCACTGATTCATACCAAGTTCCAACAATATATATGATGATGTTTTATGTGTTGCATTTTATCAACATGATGTGGGTTGACTATTTAAGCTGGCTTAAACATTATTCATACCAAGTTCCAACAATATATATGATGATGTTTCATGTGTTGCAATTTAACCTTTCGAATTCTCCAATTATTTTGTGTTTTTGTGTTTTGTTTAACTTAATGTTATTTCATAGCGATGGATTGATTGTGTCTTCCATTCTCCTGGAGGTACAATTGGTTTCTTTATGAGTTTACTATATTATGAACCCAAAACATCTCATGAGAAGTGCAAAGATGCGAGTCAAATCTAAGATTCATATCCATGCACAAAAGGAAAAGATCAAAAAGGGTATTAGATATATTACCCCTGCAAATAATGAATATGAATAGAATTTGGAAGACATAAGGTTTATTTTATTCCAGGGAATTAGAATATCTGAATAAATGAAGGCATGCAAAGGCTATAAATACATTTGTTATGGTAATAATTATATTTTTTTCTGGTCAAGCAAAGTTTAGTTATTTTTAGATTGTCTTGTGATGAAGCAAAGGTTAGTTGTTTTTAGATTGCTTCATAGCGAGGCAAATGTATAGTTATTTTTAATGAGGTTTCCTTGCCTATATGAGAAGGTTATTTGGATTGTTATTAGGCAATTTCATGTATAATTGAAAACTTGTTTTCTTTAAAATTGGGAAAGGCTCACCTATCAGCTTGAACTGTTTTTTTCCCTGTTGTGATCAGAATAGAGTTATTCCCAGCATAAATTTCATTTCTTAATCTGTTTCCTTTCACATTTCAGAAATTTATATTTTGGATTTGACAGATTTCTTTTTTCAGAATGTTAAAAAATTCTGTTTAATTTGTCTAGGCATGTAACATGTTACATTGATTTTGGATCATCATGGTTGCTGCCAAATGAAGAGGAGTTTCTAATTATATTTGGTGACCCCAATAAAGATCGATGTTTCTAGTCATTGAAAATTATAGCAAATTTTTTGTTGCAATTTGATGAATGGAGAAAATAAGTGATTAGTGAGGTCTTTCTAGTCCCCATCAAATACATCTTGTGAATTTAAAAGTAATTGCCTAAGTAATATAATAATAAAGATGACCAGTGCTTCAGGTTATAATATTTGAGTCGTTGACTTGACAAGTCACCCAAGATCCTCCATAAGATGATTTAAATCTAAGAGAATTGCAGTAAGGGCTTTCAAATCCACAAAGAAAATTTTTGCCTTGGAAGTGGCAATAATGGAAGAACTAACTGAGTAGGTATTCTGAATGGGTCAGAGGAAGTAAAAGACAGATTGGTAACTATGGTAGCAGGTACATGGGATGATTATGTACCTTACCATACATGATATGCCCACACAGTATACATGTCTTCTAAAAGACTGTTTAGGCTTCAATTGGGATTACATGCAATGCCCCCTTTTGGGATGACCCTAAATTTTGCCCTAGGATCACAAGTTCAATAAAAACAATGAACATGATATAGTTAGAAATATAGTTTACGCAAAGAATGTAAAAGTAAGATAGATCCTGGTTGATACCCAGCAATCATGTTAGATAGTTATTGGAGATACAATTCATAAAATTGATTACTGCTAGGGTTAAAGAACATATATCCACAATCATCTTCATCATACAATATCTATAATTCATTATTTGGGGTTCAAGCATCACATGCTCGGATAAGGAGACATGATAGGGTGCCCGAAGTGATCCTCATGCTAGGCCCAAGTGTGGATATACCATCACTCTTGCCTTAATGTGGCCTCTGAGGTGGTGTACCTAGTGAGGAAGCTTGTACCTGCTCCAACTTGCTCTAGAATCCTAGATGCAACATTAATAATATCCCATATTGAGTTGAATTCTTGCAAGGTTTTAGCGACTGAACTGAGTGCTATAAATATTAGTTCATTTCTCATTCAAATGGTCTTTCATTTGTCCATTTTCATGCAATCGCAACTCCAAGAAAAATCTAGGGTTTCAATCCTTGTACGTCTAGCCCCCATTTGAAAAATTCATTTTGTAAATCATGAAGTAGAAGGTATCTTGTACTAGATGTTTGTAATATCTCTTTGGATAGTTGTGGATCTTTAGGAAGACTTCCAACCAGTGTTCCACCGGCATTGGGGACGGGGGGACCAAGGGCCTAAGTTTGGGGATGGTGGCGGGGTGGTGGTGCTGATATAGTTATACATATACATATAGTACTTGAAAAACTAGTTTTGAAAAGATGTATGACAGTGTAATAGTATAAGAATTACATTTCAAATGAAACTATAGGAAATTTGAAATACTAAATCTAAATACCAATATTTCTTCAATGCTAATTATGTTGTTATATGGAGCCTAATCAGACTCGGAGGTTAAATTTTCCCTACTTCCATCAGTGTGGTTTCCCCCTATATTTTTCAACGGGGGTTTGTGGGCAGCGCCCCCAAGTTGGGGTCAAGGGGCAGTGCCCCTTGCGCGCTCCCTATCGCGATACAAGGCGGGGTCAAGGGGCAGCGCCTCGCGAGGCCAAAAATACTTTTATTGTTTTATAAAGGCATTGGGTGTTATTTTTCTATTGGCCCACGTCCAATTAGGGTTACCCCTTAACCCCCCAAAAAGTCAATTTTTAAATTTTTTTTAAATTTCAATTTTAAACATTGCATAAATGTGGGGGCGATGGGAGACGTCCGAGTGTCTCCCCGTCCCACAAGAGACGTCTGCACGTCTCTCGAAGGACGGAGAGAAGTGGAGATCCACGTCTCCTTGGGAGACACGGAGACGTCTCCTCGTCTCCGGCGGCACTTGGGTGGCAGTGGTGGGGGGGCGTCGCGTCCTTGTCCTCGTCTCCGAGACGTGGCCCAAAAGGGGGGGGGGGGGGACGCATCCGCGTGGAACACTGCTTTCAACTGATGAAGTGTGACAAATTTTTCTTAGCTTAGGGTTTTCTTTCACCACATTTTCTGGTGTGAATGTAATATTGATTTGATAAGTGTCACAACACTTTGATACGTTGCAGACATTGTGTGTAATGGCCATTTCCTTATTGCATGTAAGGATGTTTGGAAGGCGATTATTAAGCATGTTCAATTGCTGATATCATATCTATTTTGGTCATTTCTATGCGCTCTCTTCTAGTTGAATGTGACTTTGTAACTGACTACTAGTTATTGGTCCTAGAAGTGTTGACCCTTAGTGCACCATTAAAATGAACAAAATCATTAACCAGTTTTCAGGGTTAAGAAGTTATTTTATATGCATTTTCATGATCCAGCATCATACTGAAGGAAAATAGTTGAAGCGAGACATAACAATTTTATCCTTAGAGGATCACATCTTGCAGTAGTTTACTCATTGATCTAGTAACAAAATTTGGGTTCAAAGTGCACATCTGGATACCTTTGCAGTTTGTCTATCTTGTATATTGTGATTAAATTTTGTTAAAGGTTATCTCTAGGAACACCCTCTTGGGTGCAGTTGAGCCCAAAGTGAAGGAGAGATTATCCACTCTCAACAACTAGCTTGTCATCACATGCATTCTGTTGATGAGCCGGACTATCCATCTTCAGGATCAACATATTGTTGGCCTTGAAGTGGATTTACCTCTCTAGAAGTGTGAGCAACAATTTCGAGACCCAACATATTTGAGATATGTTTTTAAAATTGTAGTTTTGTTTTTCTATATTTATCAATAGTGGGTGTTGAGCTTGCATATCTCGAGTTTGTAGATAATTGTGAATCTTGGCACGAGACTCGGTGGGTCTGCAATTTTGGTCCACAGCCTTGTTGGGGTCACCTCAGACCTAGACTCATGAGGCAGGGCGAGGACTTGGCCAGTGTTAATAATTGCTCAAAGATACTTAATTGAAGTTGCTTGAATGCAATTTTTAAGACAATTTGCATGGATTTTTCATCTGAAAAAAATGCTCCATGTTTGATAGCAAAATCACCAATCATTAATATTTCAGTAAGTGCTTCTATTGTGCATTCAAGATCATACTAAGGATTATGTAAATTTGAAAAGAACCATAGGGATGACTTGCAAAGCCAAAATGAATATATCTATAGAGAATAATGAAGAGAAGAAATGAAGTGCTTAAAAAGAAAGAAATCACAAAGAGAGGTAAGATATTGGATAGATAAGAGGAAGTAAGAGATATTAGGCATGGGGAAATATATTCACCATGCACTAGCAAAGTTGCCAATTATATAGACAAGTGGTTTCCTTGGAAGGTGTTATCCCGTTTAAGCATTTGTTCAGAAATCTGTTACTGTGTAAAGATTTTGGGTTTCAGATTTGAGCATCCAATCCCTTATCTTGCCATTGATTTCCACTATTTGCACTTATATGTGTGGACACTTTCACTTAATGATAGAAGAAACACAAGAATAACTTTCAAAGCCAAGAAGAATGTATCGATAGAGAATAATAAAGAGAAGAAAGCAAGTGCTAAAAGTGCAAGAAATCACTAAGAGAAGTATGATTCTGGAAGGATAAGAGGAAGTAAAAGATACTCTAGCAAAGTTACCAATTGTATAGACGAGTGGTTCCTGTGAAGGAGCGATCCTGTTTTTACATTTGTTCATTGGTAGTGTGTTTTATACATCTGTTCTGTGATTTTTTGTGTACACGTTGATGCATTGGTATTGCAAACTTGAATCTTGATTGTCTGATTTTTCCTTCCAACTTAAACTTTGTTTCAGTAGAATCATAGAATTCATTTTCTATCCCTCATGGTCCCATAGCACCTCTTGTTTATTTTGTGATTGTTTTTTGCAACGTGAGGTTTATTGCAGTCAACTTTTAGCACTAATATTCAAGTTCTCATTGTGATCAAGGGTTTCTTCTATTTATTTTATAATTGGTCTTCACAAGTTGAGATTTATTTGAATTAAATTATAGCATTCATATTCAATCCTTTTTTGTCAAAGCGGTTGATTAGTTTTAATTGTAACATTCATGAGTGGCATGAGAGATTTGGGGAAGATTCTTTAGTAAAATGGAAGCAGGATGGATTGGGATTGAATCAGGAAAAGATTATGAAGGCCATTTGGATGATAAGGCCAGCTATTATAATTTGTACTCTGTACTGGAAGAAACTCCAGACTTCACAGGGATAATTTAAATTTGGTGTTAAGCATATGAGAGAAGCTAGAGGCTTTAATATCAGAATTGATCAGTTCCTGGAATCCCAGGTTAATTAAGAAAACCATAAGAAGATGAGGGGATCCTAAAACGATAAACGTTTATTGGGATACTTGTAAGAACCCTTACTAACTTTGCCCTTAAATCATTGATTTCTGCCCTTGGGAATTTTGTCAAACACTTGTCTTGCAAAGTCTGTACTTGCTGTTATGAGTTTTCTGTTTGTATTGTTTAGGTCTTGTACACTGCAATTAATGTTTTGAATGCCTCTAACCATGAAAGATTGACTAACAATGTCATAGAAATGATATGCCAATTGATTTTGATGCATATAAGTAACTAAAATAACAACTACAGCTGCTTGACAAATCATCAAACACTTGGCATGCAAACTAGAAATTATGTGGCAGCAGCATAATGAAGTTTTTATTAGTTATTCTCACACCAAATAGTTACAAAGGTATAACATGTAATTTTCAAAACTTATGACAGCAAAATTAGAGAACCTGATATGTAAAATGCTTGCTGCAAATGATGGTCTCCACTCTTCAATGGGCTGCCAATTAAACACGTTCCTGCTGTAGCTACGAATAATTTGCCAATTAAATGCCTGTTTCCTTAGTACTGTAGCACGTCACTATTCACGCCACTGTAGCGTTTCACTATTCACGGATTACTGTAGCGCGGGTACTGTAGCGTCTACTGTAGCGCGGTTACTGTAGCGCAGTTATTGTAGCGTTACTGTAGCGCGGGTACTGTAGCAGCAATTGTATTTTGAAATGATTGCTTCAATTCTGATTTTTAATGGCTGCCAAATGAAACTGTAGGTCTGCAATTAATATATATTCGAAAATCTGCATACCCTAGATGTCTTCCCTTCTTTGAAAAGCCCAAATAGAACTCTAGAATGAAGCTCTCCTGAAATGCCAAATTTAGTGGATATTTCACCACCTCAAATGGTTGCAACACTGAAGAATTGTCGCTCTCCAATGGCTGACTGAATCAGAAACCCTTGGCTTCTTCTCCCAAGTTCATAACAAACAAATATCAATTCTCTGGATGGATGATATAAAATGAGCTCTTAAGTCCCTTTTTATTCTTTCTTATGAGAGTTCGAACACTTTCTTGGCCAATGTGGGATTAAAGACATATTCACACATTATAATATTAAAGTGACTTTATTATTATAAAGTTACTTTATAACTTTATAATAACATTAAAATATTTAAATAAATCACTTAAGTCACTTTTAATTAAATTAATTAAATATAAAGTCACCTTTTTTAATTTTATTTTATTTAATGACTTAATAAGAAATTAATTTAATCAATTTCTCCTTATTTCTCCACTTAGCCTTCAGAGAATGTAAAGGCTAAGAACTCCAATGAGATGCTAAAAAGGTGGGGACATTACAATACTTGATAGTGGCTTTCATGGGCTTGGAAGCACCTAAAGACGTGTTGAATAAATCTCCAAAAGATTAGGTTAAGCTCAGGTTTGATGGAGTTGAGAAAGAAAATCCAGGATTAGTAGGAGGGCATGGGATCTTCAAAAATGATAATAGAAAACCTTTGTTAATGTTTTCTGTATGCTTGGAAATGATTGCAAAACAATAAGGCGGAATCGATTCCTCTCTTAGAAGGAAAGTGGATGATCAAAACTTAAGGTAGAAAGGAATGCGATATTGATTATTGAAGCAATCAGAAAGGGGAAGTGAATTACTGATAAATAAACAAAATGAAATTGAGATGAAAACTCAAACTTTTATGTCTTGAACCAGCATATTAGAATGATAATAGAAGGGTTGCAGATCTAGTAACCAATTGGGGAATAGAAGTTGGGAAAGTTGGTTTGTATTCTTCCTTTTTCCTCTATGGTATTGGCGTTAATATCAGAAGACTATGCCAAAGAGGGAGAGCTTGCTCTTCATTAAAAATTGTAAAACTTGTATCAAAAGGAACAAGATTTTGTGGATAAAAGATTGTATGTGTGCCCTGTTGGTGCCTTATCATATTTGAATCAAATAGACAAGAATGATAAAAGAGTGATTTTTGAATTCCTCATATTTTCACTTTCCCAATTTGATTACAGAACACTAAATGGGATTTAGCATCTCTACCAACAACTTTTCTTGGTCTAGGGTCTCTTAACCCTAGGTATCTTAATTAAGATTTTTATAACTGTCATTTTCGATAACTAAAAGCCAAAATCGTTTACCACAAGAAAAAATTAACATCTTGAGAATAATTATGTCTGTTTTTGGGATGAATTGCATTGCCCATTCAATACTTGCACATAAGCGCCTATCTTGTTAAATTGGAAGATCATTATACTTTTTTATAAATATCAATTTTCACACTCCTACATTACTACTGCGTACACATATGATAATAATATTTACATATCAAATTATAAGATAAGAATAAATGGGGGAACGAATATAGTGATATTATCATATTTATTATCTTATTCACATTGAATGTAAAGTAAGATAGAGGTGAATGAATATAATGATGTTATTTATATGCAGTTTAAGAGATACTTTCAATAGTGTGTGTGTCCTATCAAGGAGAAGGATACATTTTGTGTAATGATCATTAATAAGTAGTTGGAATATATTATGCCCTCGTGTTGGAAATGTTTCGACTTCGAAGAACCATGAAAAATGTGATAATCAATATGGCTTCAATTAATATCTATAGTAGTAGTAGTAATGCATAGGAACAAGATCGATCAATACAAGATTAATCTTGATAAGCATTTAGTATGTGTTGACCTCCAAAGCCTTTTGCTTATTATGAGGGCAGTTCGGAAGTTTCACAGATGTGGGACCAGATGCGATATGTGAAACAACCTCCGGGATTTTAGAAGATGATTCTTCATTATGCTTTGGGGGGAGGAGAAAAGGGAGAGAAAAAAGTAAGCATAAGAAAACCTAATCTAAGGTGATGTGCCAAAGCTCTTTCAACACCTTAAAATTCCCCTTTAGAAATAACAAGAAATGCACAACTCCAAAGAATTGAGCATTGAGCGCTGCAGACTCTTCATGGTTGGAAAGAGAACAAAATGCGTAAGGTTGAAATATACTAAGCATAAAATTCAAATCTTCCCGTGAGGAGCACCCACTAAGGCTCGCTAGAACTTGAATGTTTCTATTATTTCACTTGAACAGGTAACCCTCTATGAATTTTGCTCACCAATTGGTATAGTCTAATCTCTAAGCATAAACCATTGCAAAAAATAGAAGAGTACTTGACATGGTCCAAATTCCACAAGCTTACACTAGAAATCACACAAGCCAAGATTCTTAATCATCAGTAAATGGGGCATAGAGCATTAAAGCTAAACATTAAACAAAGATGAAACACACAGAGAGGTGAATTTGGCACAGTTTGATATGTTTGATTTCTATTAATCATAAGAACATAACATGCTAAGGTTCTGAAATGAGATAATGGCTATTGATATTTCTAACTGTTCACTTTTTCAAAAAAATCTTTAACCTCCATTACAATGCCAATTCTGGCTTATATAGAAAATTTCCTCCTTGTCGGAAATGATGGCTGTAATTGAAAGAGCCTCTGCATACGTGCCACCTGTGAATTGCCATCATGAAGGCCATTGCAACTGTTCTTGAGCTAATGATGTCTACGCCATTATTCTCCCCTTTGTGCGCACCGTGTGGACAACACCTGAGTCACTCACTACTTTTGTTGCAATCTCCTTAATAAGAGGACAAGACTTTACTTATGCTGTCGAGGCGCTCTGGTTGGACACACCGAATCCCTTTACACCTTACTGCTTCTATAGTGACCAATGGTGTCCCTTTAATTCAACTCCGGGCTCAACAAAACCTCGGATCCTTGCCTTGTAGCCAAGTGGCGACTTCTAGTTGCATAATGAATTTCTTTTGTCTTTACTTTTAAACTAATTGCATCTTGGACACGTGGAATGCCGTTAGGACTCGTTGAAGTTTTTCCTTTTGTTCTTCTCTCAATAAGCCCGTGGTGCCAACATGTGGCGCTTTCCGTAGTGAATGCGCTTTTAAATATTAAACATTTATAACATGTGGGGCCGTGTTGATGTGTATTTTGTACACGACCAAACACAGAATAAAATACCTAAAGGTACATTATCCTCTCTTGAATAAAGCTCCCGAATGCTGAAGATATCGCAGAAGGATCAATCGGAGAAGCTTCAAGGTTCCTGTTATGTAGGATCTCTACTCGTGGATAAGCTCTTTGTGGTATGATGTGATTTTGCTGGAATCACAAGGGGACTTACACTTGACGACCTAAACATCTGATTTGCTGGAATCATGAGATTTCACTAGCCTAGATTTTTTGAAAAAAGGGAAAAAAGGATGAGGGCGAGGGAAGGATCTAATTCTGACACTAAGAATGTAGGAACAATGAATGACCTTTGATGAAATTCTAACTAAGTCTTGTCTTGACATCCTAGGACCATCTCCACAAGGTTAGTGCGATCTTCGGAGGAAAGCTTTATGATGTTCAGATCATTGCTACATGCATAGACACCATCAGGCTGATGCATATCAATGAAAAAGCGACAATTGAAGTTAAGCTTAAGCTGAATGATTCCAGTTGACTACACAAGGCGAGTCTGCAATCGACAAACTACTAGTAGTATGGATGTACAAATTTCACCATCAATCAAACACATTTCTTCCACTCATCTAATAACATGAAATCAAATATGAGAAGTATAAAGACCATGCAAATTGTTGAATCGACCCATAGATTTCACCATTTCTTCAATGAAGTTTTACAAGTCTTTTACAACATCTTGGCAACAATCTTTGCCTTCTCTTGCTATTCTACTCTAATTGCTATTCTATCAATTGACTATTCACTATTAGCTAACTATTCACCTACTATCAACTATTGACTAACTATTAGCCTTTACAAATGAGGAGCCAAGGCTTATATAGCGCCCTCAATACAATTCAATGGCTCAGATCAATTTGAGATCAATGGCCAAGATTTTACAATGAAAACCCTAATTAGGGTTTGTTACAACAAACTCAATTCTGGCCAATGAAATAATTGCATTATTTGGACACATGTCTTCTCTGGAATATTCGACCAATGGAGAACCGGGGTAGGTACATCGAAGTTTGTGCCATCTCCCATGAGTCAGGTACATTGAATCTGGACACGCTGAGGTGGACCAATCCGACTGGAGGAGTGATGACTGGGATGCCACCTTGTCTGACACTTGTAACTTGGTAGATATTCAATTTGATGTTGCTGAGAAGCTAGCTTTAATTAACTCTTTTGAAACTGTTTGTTTCTTCAACGAACCCTTGCTTTAACTTCCTTTGTCTTCGATGTGCAGGATGGATGGTGTACCTTTCCTTCGAATGCTGGACTAGAAGAGGTCGTCCCTGATGATGCTGGACCGGAGAAGGCTGTCCTTGATGATGCTGGGTTGGAGAAGGTCGTCCTTGTTGATGCCGGACTGGAGAAGGTCGCCTTTTAACTGCAAGACAAACAAAAAGATGATTAAGGACACTTAATATATTTATTCTAACATAGCATTTTATACCTTAAATCATCAACAAGAAGACATCAAAATTAAGTTTGCTCAAGAGTCTTTCTAGGGACAGGGCTTATAAGAATTTCGCCCTGGACCCTCTAGAAGGGTCAAGAGCGAATTTTGCACTTTTGGACAAATTCCATCATGTCTTTATTCCAAAATACCTTCCAAGGCAAGCATACACTAGTCTTTTCTCCACCAAGGCCTGGGAATCCATTTCTTGATTGTCATTGTGAGCAATTTAGGTGATACTGGGAATTTCGCTCTGGACCCTTTGGAAGGGTCAGGAGCGAAATCCAAGCTTTAGGTCTCAACTCCTCATCTCCTTCACTTCAATTCATCTTGCAGGGCAAAGTAACATCATTTCAACCTCAACTACGCCTTAGGACTCCTAGTCTTGACTTGACACAAGGAGGAAATAGGCAGATGAAGAATTTCGCTCTGGACCCTTTGGAAGGGTCAGGAGCGAAATTTACCTTTTAGCTTAAAATTCACACTTTTGAAGGTCAAACATCTTTCCAAGGCATTCCAAATAGTTTTTCTCACCCTAGTCTAGGCTTGACTTAGCACAAAATTTGGAGGATAAGATGGTTTTAGGGTTTTTTGCTCTAGACCCTTTGGAAGGGTCAGGAGCGAATTTTTTGCTTGTAGCTCACTTCTCCATCATTTCAACTTCAAATCACTTCACAAGGCAAGGAAACACTTCTCTTCTCTCATCCAACTCCAGTTTGACTTAATTTTGCAAGGAGAAAAAGGTGATTGAAGAATTTTCGCCTTGGACCCTTTGGGAGGGTTAGGAGCGAATTTCTTTCTTTAGGCCAAAATCATCATTTTTGGAGACAACAATCAACTCAAGGGCAATCTCAAGGGCATCTTTCACCTTGGCCTAGGCATGGTTTAGCATAAAATTGAAAGGAATATGTAAATTTTAGGATTTTCGCTCTGGACCCTTTGGAAGGGTCAAGAGCGAAAATCACTTTTTAGGCTTATTCCTCTATCATTTCAAGTTGCATTCACCTCAAAAGGCTAGAAAACACTTCTCTCACGTCCAACCCAAGTTTGACTTGATTTTGCAAGGGAAAATAGGTGTTTGAAGAATTTTTGCCCTGGACCCTTTGGAAGGGTCAGGAGCGATTTTCATCATTTGGCTCAATTCCTTCAAACTTGATAATTATTGACCATTCAAGGACATGCCTAAAGACACCTCTAATCTTGACCCACACTAGACTTGGCATAAATTTGAGGGAAAAGATAGGTTTTGAGAAAATTCGCTCTGGACCCTTTGGAAGGTTCAAGAGCGATTTTCAAGTTTTCTAGCATGTTCCTCCATCATTTCATCTTGAATTCACCTCACAAGGAAAGGAAACACATCTCTTCTCTCATCCAACCCAAGTTTGACTTGATTTTGCAAGGAGAAAAAGTGATTTTAAGATTTTCGCTCTGGACCCTTTGGAAGGGTCAGGAGCGAATTTCCTATTTTGAGCTTGTTTTGGCTACTCCATTACCTCAATCCAATATTCAAAGGCAAGAACACATCAAAGTCCACCTAACCATGCCATAAAACTCAAGAATTTGACCATCTCCAAGAAGAAAATATGAGTTTCCAAGAATTTCACTCTGGACCCTTTGGAAGGGTCAGGAGCGAAAATCTTGTTTTGAGCTAAAATCATCATTCTTTCAACTTGAAACTTCATTGCAAGGTAAAATCTAATCTCCCTTTGCCCTAGGAACAAGGTTTTAAGCCTAAGAAAGGTCAAAAGTTATGCTTGTAAGGAATTTCGCTCTGGACCCTTTGGAAGGGTCAGGAGTGAAATTCACCTTCTTGGCTAGAATCCTTCGTTTTTTCAAGGCGTTCAAACATTTCCAAAGTCCAAACATGTCCACACTTCCCTTCAAGATGCCTTGCAACTCAAAATTTGGTCAAACTAGGGAGGAGATGAGCCTTAGAAGGATTTTCGCTCTGGACCCTTTGGAAGGGTCAGGAGCGAAATTCACCATTTGGGCTTGATTGTTCATTTTTTAAACTTCAATTTTCTCCTGGAGGCAAATATAGATCGTTTTCCATCAAAGGAGCAAGGTTTCAAGCCAAAACAAGGGAGCAAAAAAGGTTTATGATGAATTTCGCTCTGGACCCTTTGGAAGGGTTAGGAGCGAAATTCATCTTTTGGCTAAAATCTTCATCTTTCAAAGTGTCCAACTCCCTCCCAAGGCAAGAACATACCAATTTATCCTACATCACGCCAACACCTAGCCAAAACAAAGAAGGAAATAAGAGCTACAAGGATTTTCGCTCTGGACCCTTTGGAAGGGTCAGGAGCGAAAATCATGATTTGACCTTGATTCTTGCTTTTTTCAACTCTAATTTTCTTTGGGAGGCAAACATAGACTACTCTCCTTTCATCTCCATCTTGGTCTTGACTTTAGCAAAGGGGAAAATGAGTGTTTTCAAGAATTTCGCTCTAGACCCTTTGGAAGGGTCAGGATCGAAATTTCTATTCTAGGCTCAATTCACCTTCAAACCGACTTGACTTTGTCTTAGACTCGATCCTAGATCCATTTCCTTCCATATCCTTGCAAACTTGCTCGACCACTCTTTGACTTAGGCGAGATCTTGAGTCTTTGGTGAATTTTCGCTCTGGACCCTTTGGAAGGGTCAAGAGCGAATTTTGACATTTTAGCCTCTTCGTCAGGATTATTTTATGGAATATAACATTAAAGTATAAGTGACATTAGGAAATGTCACTTATACTTTAAGTTATATTCCATATATACTTCCAGGATGTTTGAGAGTGGTTTCGGACCTCCAGGAGTTATATTGCAAAATCTAGTTTTTGGAGGATTCTTCAGTTTTCTAGACTTAGTCAAATTTCAGGATCAGGACATTCCAGACTTAGCCAAATTTCAGGACATTTAAAGATCAGGATGACATTTTAGACTTTATCACTCACCAACTTGACCTAGCTCGGACCTTCAAGAATGATACTCACTCACCAAGCAAGACACAATTAGTAACAAGAGCAAAACTAGGCCCTAAGGAAGACTCTTAAAGAAACCCTAATTCTGGGGCCCTGTGGACTCACTTTGGCTCAAGCAAAGCTTGCAATCCAACAATCCCCTCGACAGCACTCATCCTGCAAAGGCTAACAGACAAAACCCTAAAAGACCTAGAAAACAAACCCTAGAGAGCAAAAAGCAGGGGTCCCCATTTGCAATGGGGCGATGTGTGAATACGTCACAATAGGCCGCTACGTTGTGTGCTTGCGGGTCTTCATGAAAACAAAGGGCTGCGGTCTCGCTATAAACTGCAACATGCTGCTACGTGGCGTCCTTGTATCTCTTCTTTGTTAGCAGCAACTAACTGGTCTTAACTTGGCAGGATCATAACTTGTTTGCTCGGTGCTCGAAATCTGAAACTGCTTAAATTGTCGGAAAGATCTTCAAGAGCTCTAATTTCAGTCCCTTAAATCCAATGCCTTCAGCTATTTTATTTAAGGGACCAACCATAGTTTCGATCCTAAATTCCGGTTCAAGGGCCCCTTAAAATGCAAAATACTAAAACGTAGAAAAATATTAAAAATTGGATTTTCGGTCTTTTTCATATCTGTTTGTTCCACATTGGCTCTGCACGGCTACAAATCTCCTCTCCTTTGGACAAATTTTGATATGTTTCTATCAATGCCTTGAGCTTAAACCTGTGAAAATGTAGATTTTATCTATAGTATGACTCAAATTAACTCTTGAGATGCATATACTTGAGTGTTGTGGACGTGGATTCCAAGATTTTTTTAAAAATTTGGGACTAAAAGTTGATGTATATTATTGGCAACTAGGGTTAGAAATTTTTGAATGTTTTGGTCCAAGGAAGAATTTGTCACAATAGGAAGAGTTTTGGCCATGATAAACTTTTAGTTTCTATAACTCTTATTGATTGATGATCTTAGTCTTTATCAAATTTGGAGAACTGTGTTGAGTGTTAACATTCAATAGCTTCATGGTTGGAATTCCCTGTTACAAAATCTTTCATTTGAGACTGATTCATTTTGATTGCTTTATTACCATTGAATTCCATTGCATGATTAGAAGTTTGTTTATAAACATATTAATGTTTGTATTTTCATTATCTTTTTCTATTGGTAATAAAGCAAGAGATTGATCATGTTTACAGTGTCTTTTGGTAATATAATTATTTTACGGAGGTGAATGAATAGAGTTATATGTTATTTATATGCGGATTAAGGGGCATGCTCTATATGACGTGTCTTATCAAGCTGAAAGATCACATTTCCTGGTAATGACCATTAATAACTAATTGGGATTCATTAGGTCTGGTCTTCGACACTTTGACCTTCATGAACGTTCTTTATTCACTTTTGGTCTTTTAGAGCATACATATATTTCCTTGTTTTTTTTTACAAGCATAGCATTTGCACTAACCTAATTTTCTTTTAGGTTCTGGTGTTCTATTCATTTAGCTAGCATTTCATGTTATTTCAGAACTTGTATATCATAATCTGTTTGCTTAGTAGTTGTGAAAATTTTCTTTTGCATTTTCTTATATTATCATCATTACTTTTAGAAATGAGATTCTATTGAGCCTCCTAAAACATTAAGATTTTAGGGCACATCAATTACAATGTGGTGTCCAGTTTGAGAGTTGTAATGGAATTTATTTTCTAGTTTGCTGAGTCTCTTTGTGAATGCAGATTGAGAAGCCACTTCAGAAGCATGGAGGCAGATTGGAGCATAATGAGACTTATTGTGGGTCTTGCTTTGGGGCAGAACAGGTGCATATTTCCCTTTCAAAGAAGCTAAATTGAAAAATTTGTCAAAGTGTGCTAATCTAATTCTGAGAGTGCAATAGATTCTTTGTTAATACTTTCTGGGGACCATTCTTTGTTTTGTAGGGCATTAGCTCTTCTGTTTCATCATTTTGTATCTTTCTTTATTTGCAAATATTGATATAAAAGGAATTGGCAAGTATCACGTGGCTGTAATTTTTCTATCCACTTACAATGCTATAGTTGTAATAATGCTAATTGGTTTTCAAGTCATTGATACTATAATTCAAAAATTAGGTTAATGGTCTGGTGTAACTTCATGGATCAATGGTGAGTGAGAACACTTCATCAGACAGAAACGAGCTGCAACTATATAGGTCATATTGTCCTCAGATTGATTCTTTTAATAAAATTATTGATTGCTTAAGTTGGAGATGAATAACACCAGAAGAATATTTTGCAATTAGGTTACTAAAATTATTTTGGTCAAAGAGGTAAAGTGCATGTCGGTTGTGTTTATTTTAATTTCTTCATTAGAAATGGATGTGAGCCCCTTACAATGAAGTTGTGTATTATGTTCACAGGTTCTGTGCAGGTCTGTGGTTGATTGCAATTTTTTTCTAATTGTTAATATTCAAAGCTGCAGAAAGCTTTTCATATTCAATTGTGATGTGAACCATAATGGAGGAATTGACTAGAACTAAATTTCTGTCCTATTTGGATTTTTGGTAGTTCCATGTTGACAAACATAGACCAAGTTTGGTATCTTTTGCCTTGGGGATATTTCATTGAACAAAAACTCTGGAACTCACTGTTCATGAACAGGTGAATTGTTTTGTTAATTGCATTCTCATCCCAGTGTAGTATGTCATTTATGGCATTGACAGTTGTAGATCAATATTGTCTGTTGTGAGTTGTAGAGATGTGTTTATTACCATGTCCTCAAAATGGTCTTTGAAATCATATGATTTGATTTCTAAAATATATATTGCAAAATGCTACACAAGTTTTACCTTTCATGTAGTATTCATAAGTCATGTTTAGTCAGCAAGACAGGCAAAGCATTGTAAGCAATAGTGGAGTCTTGAAACTGGTTTTGATGATTACTTTCTAGAAAAGTTAGCAACTATGAGTCAAACATTTTAGTACTGACAAGATTGGATATCCAGAGAAGCAAGTGTCTCACAAGTTGAAGCTCTCTGCCCAATATTTGTGCATTTATGCATTCCATACATATTCTGCCCAGAATTGATGTTTATAATGATATAAGTTGTAACAGTCCAATTTGGTATATCTGTAGCCATATTCTTCACTTCTACACGTACTTGATAAAATTGGATCACTTCTAGTCTTAGCAAGAACTATCATGCACTTCTAGTTCTGGCTATTGTTTCTGGAGGGAGAAGTCTTGCCACAGTGGCAATTTGGAAAGGCCAAACTGAATTGTTATTTTCAGGAAAGTTTTAATCATATCTTTCATTTTTGGTCAGTTACCAAGATATAAAAGCAAATTTTTGTTAACTGGTCTGGGGCTTTGTGAAATTGTGAAAACATTCATCAGGATACTAAAAGGAATTTTTTATTAATTGGACTAGGGACTAGGGATGTTTCCAAAACTATCCTTCTTCTTAGGTGTTTATACATATAGCTAGATTAAAGAGGGTTGTACAGGTGCCTTAACCACAAAGAGCAAGCTGTAATGGCTAAATTACAAGGGCCAAATAATCAGAGAAATGAAATGAAAATCTGCTATTTTTATTACCGAAGTACCAGTTTTACGTAAAGTTTAACATGACAGGTCAGCACCTAATAACCCTTGTCTTAAAGTTTTTTCAACCCTACTCAATATTAGCACATGAAATAAACATTAGCCCACAGGTTTCGAATATTGAATGCCCCCCCAAAAATAAAAACGCAACTTACCCCAGTATCTAATCAGCCGGGATATTGGGTGACTCCTCAACCTTGCTTGGCTTTCCCCAGTGTTTAATTAGCTGGGATCTTGGGTGACTCCTCAGCCTTGCTTGGCTCCAGCCTACCATGTTTTTCACAATGCCAAAGATATGCACACAGGTAAGCCACCGGTGATGAAGCAGGTGTTACAAAGTGCGAAGCTGCTTCTGCAGTGGCTGGAGGTCGACCAGAATAAACCATATTTAGTTCATCACCTTGTAGGTTATACTCTTATACCAGTTCTTTCCTGGACATCAGTGAGCCATTGTATAGCTCTGCCAGGCCCGCCCTTTTATTTTCCGGCAGCCTCTTACCTAGATTTTGTAGCAACTTCTCCCTTGTGGCTTAACAGCCTCATGACAATAACTCAGATTTTTATTGGCTTGATGGTAGGGCTTTTGCTATGGTAGTGCTAGAGCTCCTGAGCTTGATACTTTGATTGGTTTGCTTTGAATTGCCACATGTAGATTCCTGATTTACTTCATCATCTTGTAGTTGAGAACCATAGAAGCAATAGCCAATTATCTTTAAGAAATTGTGATTTGTCTTCTGTTATCCACCACACCAATGTTTTCCTGAAGAATTTGTGATAATTTGAAAATCAGTCAAATGAGAATTTGACCAACAAAGGTGCAGTTAAATCCTTATAGAATAGCAACCAGTGATTAAATCATGATTTTCCACCTTTTTGGGTCATTGTTTTTTGGGTTTCAAGGTATTTTGATTTCTGTGGCAATTTATTTGTGATTTTTCCCTAAGTTTAACTTTTTTTTTTCCTTAACAATCCTAACCCTATCCCTATCCCTAACCCTAACCCGTATCCCAATCCTAACTCCAAACTCTAACACTAACCCTTAACCTGAATTTTTCCCGATTTAATCCCTATAAACTGAAACAATCTTTGGTTTGCGGAGTTACTCCTGAGATTTTTGCAGCTTAGATTCAATATGGCTGGAGAATGATCTGAGTACTGCCCTGATTCTTGCCAGTTCTTTCTCTTTGCTATCTTCCTCCCTTTCTTCTGCTTTTTCTAAAGATCCATGTCTTCGATTGAAATCTTCCTTCCATGACAGAATTTCCTTTGAACAAAAAGTCCTTGACACCACCCAATGAAATATGTATCTCGTCTTTAGTAAGCAGAGGAAGGTTTTCTGCAAGTCTACCACTGTCATAGAATTCGTTTGGTTTGCATAGCTGTCTGCAAGATATGTATGTAACTTTTGAGCAGTCTTTTCCGATGGAGGTCAAAGACTTGAAGAATATCTTTTTCTGGTTTCTTAGTCTTTTAGGCAGATCCAAATTGAACACATTAAAGAGGAAAATAAAATGAGAAATGTTGAGGGTGAATGATTTGTATGTAGTGGATGTGAAGGAGCAGACATTGCATCTATACAACCCACCTTATCTCTGCTGTACTCATAATTGCCCTACGAAAGGATTTTGAGGGAGTGAAAAAATTCTTGTGATTAAATATTTATGTTGTATCGATACACGGCTTGGATATGTCAGGTGCTATATAAGGTCATATTCAGTCAACAGTCTAGTAGTATGAGAAAATTGGTAGCATTATTTGATCATATTAGTCACTAATATGATATGTCTGCTTATAATGGTGAAACCGGCTAATTTCTTGATTGATCAAGATGTTAATACTTTAATATCCAATTACAAATTTCACATATCTAACATGAATGAAGGTTAACATCAGATAGAGTTTCAAACAATGGAAAAGTTACTCATTCCATTTAAATCACTAGGAACATCAATGCTTAAATGCATTTGAAGTTTTTGCTATATTAGGCTTTGTAGTGTACCACTGTACCCAATAACATTCTAGAAAAATGAGATGGACAGTTAAGGAAAGAATATATCAACAAGGTATTAAAATGAAAATGGCACTGTTGGCAATTTTTGTGCCAACCTTAACAGGGAGCAAGAAAAAATGTTCTCGTGGGATAAGGTCTTGCGGGATAAGATATTTACTAGGGATGGCCCCATCGCACGATCACCTTACTCATTATGAGCCCCACGTGCTTGAATTCATCACTTTGGTGCTGACCTCAATATCCTAGTTGTGCGGGATAAGCAAATCATATGGATATGTGAGCGGGTGTTATCCTGCGAGTATATTCACAGTGGGTCCTGCTTGCGCAGGATAAGCTGAAAGGCCTATTTATAGAAGAAATGTTATCCCGCAGAGCAAAGAGAAGCATCACCAAGGCTCGCGGGATAAGGCCCACAGAGCAACACAGCGAAGGAAAGGGTTTTCCTTATCCCGCGTGTTCGTGCGGGGATAAGGAAAGGGTTGTGGGATAAGGATGGTCGAAGGATACCAATGGAAAGCTTATCGCGAGAGGGCAAGTAGGGTGTAGCGGCAACGCGCAGGATAAATAATGTAGCAAAGCAAAGAAGAAAACCTTATCGCGCGAGGTGAAGTCGAGAGAAGAATGATGTCGCGAGATAAGAAACATAAAGGTGGATGTGTGTTTCCACTTATCTCGTAGGGTGAAAAGGTCAGCAAGAAAGGGCTGTGAGATGAGAACAAAGGCAAAATAAGAAAAAGCTTATCCCACGGGGTAAAAATAGACCCACAAAGATGCTGCTGGATAAGAACTCAGTGTAGTCGGTGGTCAAACACAGTGAATGGAACGTGGACCTGGAGTGCCATGTCAGCCAATTGCAGCTGTCAGATCTTCATAATGGCCCGATGTCAGATCTTCATAATGGCTCGATCTGACGACCATGTTTTAATCTTCGATTGGGCCTGCTGGGAGCTTACATGGAGAGATCTTGCGCGTCCATCTTTGCGCGAATCTCTCAGATCAACGGTGGACTGTTAATTTTGTAGTGGCCGTTGTGTTTTGAATGCTCTGCAGGCAAGTGGTTGTCGACTCGATGGTCGAGGACTTCTTTGCTCAGTCGGTGCCTGATTTTGGACCCGATCTCACTCCAACCACTAGATTTGCTCACCTTAACTCCAGACATGACGCTGCAGGCCGATTTCAGATGCCACTGTGCCTTTTCAGTGCAATACAAAATTTTTTTGTCCCTGCAAGTGTGCTTTGCCATGCTTGTCAACAAGGATTACTTCACCAAGGGGTGGTTCTGCTCTTTTCTAGAGATAGAGGACGTTTTTCGGAGGCTGTTTTAGCATGTTATCAGATCTGTCGATCTAATCTTCTCCCCTCAGATTTTTTGTAATCTAAATTGGTTAGGGTTAGGGTTTTCATCAGGTGTAACCATCTCAATTATGCCTGAACTATAAAGGCAATTTTGTAACCTATTATCAGGATCTTCTCTTTTTCTCTTACAGTAATCTATGATTTTTGCAACTGTAAAATCACCTTGTCTCCGCATTAATAAAATTTGCCTGCCTTACCTAGTTTCAGTTTATGCAAACTTGTGTATTTCTTTTACCTGTTTGTGTGAATGCATCTTTTCTTGCTTCCTCAGCATCTGTGATAGTGTTGACTCCACTTAGGGTGGCATCTGAGAACATTGTTCGTTCCTCTGCCATTGTTAAGAATTCCAACCTTGACTCACCTTAGAGAGCTAGACTTAGATAGAAATTTGTGTATCTTTTGGGCTGCTTTATGGATGTTCTGTGCAATTACAGGTGGGGGTAGATCAACTTTCAGTCTAGGTGCAAGCCTTATTTCCCTTCTTTCATGCAACCATTCTCTCTCTCCCTTTTCCCTATCTGAACATAGGTTAGTTTTATCAGTGTTGGGTTGGTCCAACACTTGCATCAGATTGGAAAACAAGCTGGCCTTCTCCGGAGATTCAACCTCATATTTAGCAAGGTCCTAAATTTGGGAGGTTGATTCAATGTTTCACAAGGTTGGTGATCAAGGTTTCTTGGGTCATCAAGGGTGCAAACTTTTGTGACAACATGCACCATTGCATATTTTTATTAAAAGAGTGCAGTGAACACATTTTTAATTATTTAACTCTCTCTCTCTCTCTCCCTCTCTCTCACTCTCTCTCTCTATCTATCTATCTATCTATAGGGTAAGTTACAACAAAATATTGTCACTACCCAGGTGAAATGTATTATGCTAGTATGGAGCTCTTTGTGGGAGCGTTAGAACTTTGCAATTCACTTATATTTGTTTTGCCTGTCTTTAAGTCTACATGCTTTTACTAAGCTCATGGTAAATCAAGCCTTGCTACCCTACAACAATTTGGGAGAGGTACATTATACACCTCAGTGCCTCACGACACCTTTGAATTTTGGTGTGTGGGGGTACTCAAATCTATCCATAGGGTAAGTTACAACAAAATATTGTCACTGCCCAGGTGAAATGTATTATGCTAGTATGGAGCTCTTTGTGGGAGCGTTAGAACTTTGCAATTCACTTATATTTGTTTTGCTTGTCTTTAAGTCTACATGCTTTTACTAAGCTCATGGTAAATCAAGCCTTGCTACCCTACAACAATTTGGGAGAGGTACATTATACACCTCAGTGCCTCACGACACCTTTGAATTTTGGTGTGTGGGGGTACTTAAATCTATCCATAGGGTAAGTTACAACAAAATATTGTCACTGCCTAGGTGAAATGTATTATGCTAGTATGGAGCTCTTTGTGGGAGCGTTAGAACTGTGCAATTCACTTATATTTGTTTTGCTTGTCTTTAAGTCTACATGCTTTTACTAAGCTCATGGTAAATCAAGCCTTGCTACCCTACAACAATTTGGGAGAGGTACATTATACACCTCAGTGCCTCACGACACCTTTGAATTTTGGTGTGTGGGGGTAGATGGACAGAGTGGGAACATTGATGGCCTTCTTAATAATAAAAAATGGACAAACATAACACATGCAACTGACCTTATAAATGAACATTTTCAACAATGTAGCACATTGAAGAAATTAATTTATAGTGTTGTCTACATGTGTGTATTATAATAATTTTTATTGTTTATTATATATAAATATCAACCACATGAAAGTGTAAAATGGTAGGACAAGATATGATTCAGAGAAAAGTGTTTAGTACAGAAAAAATATATGGAGTTTGCAAAAGAATGTACATGCACAAGATATGAGTGTGTTTATATTGATTGTTAAGTTGGGGTTCTATTGTAGCCCTCATCACTAAAATATAATAATTCTCTTACAAGGCTATAGATGCCAAAAATTGGAACTTGCTGTCATCCCCCCACTACACAGAAAATAAGCTACACTACCTTGCCGCCCTACACCAAAAAGTAGCAAACAAACCATCCTACTCGATAGGAAAACTGTTGAATGAGGCCAATGGACACCACCGCAAGCCTAGACAAGAAAAAAACACGGTGATACTGAACTCCTGCATGCAGTCCATGAAGAAGATCAGTTCAAAACAGTCAGAGCCTTCCTCAGCCAGCAACTCACACAAGCAAAGAGATCGTCCCTGCATGCACAGCTTCCAAAGGACAACTGCCTTCCACGTCAGCCTCCCCTCACACAAATTGCACAGCAGGGGCCAGTTATGATCTCTTTTTCTAATGCATCAAGCCTTTCCAGGAAAAGAAGGCAACATATAAATGTTAGAATCCCCCAAGCGACCCTTAATGTGAATTACACACAGCTTGCTCTCACATAAATGTTAACTACTTACAATAAGCTCCTAGATCATCTACTTGCTCATAAACTGCCTGAATTTCTTCACACATGCTTTTGGCAGGAGCCTCCACTTGGTGCAAACTTCCCTCATCCAAACTGTCCCTGTCTCGCAGACATTCCATATGTGGTAGCACTGTGGATTATTCAGTCCAAACAGCAGGGTGTGCAACCTGTGACTTAAGCTTTTCCTTGAAATCTGTTGCAATGGTTGTGCGATACTTGAAGATCCCCATGTTTGCAATGCAATCTTGCCCAATTATTTTCATAACATTTTCAAACGACTCCAGATCAGAAACAGAAAAAGTTTCTTCAAGTGTCCATCTCTGATTGCTTTGCTATATAGACTCTCTCCCCTTACCTCCGCGTTGCTGCATTTTCATACTTCCCTTGAAGCTGAGCTTGGTAAATAACCTAGTTCAATAGAAACGTAAGGCACCTCTAGGGAGGTCCTAAAGAAAAGCACAATGCTCTACTTGCCACCTCCACGATTAAAGCCCTTTGCACATGTAGAAATGGACAAAAAGGCAAATGCCATAATTTTCTGTACACATGCAAGCGCTACCATTGCCATGCATTATAAATTGTGCCATCTTAAGCCTTTCAATAATTCCCTGTTGGAAGACAACACATTCTCAACATACCTTACTTTACAATTCCATGCAGCTAAACGTAGGGTACTTTAATCTCATTGACAAGACTTAAGGCAGGCAATGTACTTTAATCTCATTGACAAGACTTAAGGCAGGCAATCCATATTAAAGATTGGGAGATTTTCCTCTCATGATATCAGCTTCATGCACGAAAGGGGTGAATTGAAGCTGGTCTATCCTAGCATTAGCAAGAAATCAGCATGACTAATGCTTTCCGTATAGGAATGAACAAATAAGACCTCTTTGAATTTTATACACAGGCTATTAGCCTCAGCTAAACAATTGATTAATTTTCAATTCACTGTGTCTCCCTTTGCTAGACCTAAAATGACAATGGAGAATTGCCTTCTACAATCAATCTCTTACACTTAACCGTTAACACCAATTTAAATCCCTCAAGAAAAGCTTCCAATATTGCCTCATTATATGTATAGGTCGCCAAAAGGAACAACCTGGCACTGATAAACTTACACAAGTCATCATTAAAAAGGATACTTGAGATGCCTCATCAAAGTTGAGCTTAAAGAATCCATCCACTGGTTTTTTCCATGAAACCAATTATTTGTAATTCTTTTTTTTAATACCCTATTGATGAGGGCATGTTTATATGCGTTTTTTGTTTAGTATCTAAATTTCTTTTCACAATCCATGTTAATGATTTGCAAAGCTTTTGGAGCAAATTGTGTAACAAATTTTGCATTGACATTCTGGGTCACACTCTGTGTTCCATCACCAAGAGAGCATAGGCAAGAGAGTGAAGATTATGGATACTAGTAACACCTATATAATGCTCAAGATGCCAAGAAAGGTGGGTTAAGTGTGGAAACATAGAAGGCTATTAGAGTTGTGATATAATAGTGTATAAACTGGGAGCCATGACAGCCCAATTTATACACCATTATTTCACATCACCAATAGCCTCCTCCTATGTTTCCCTAGGTAAATCTATCTTGGCATTTTGAGCATTATATAAGTGCTACTAGTATCTGCAATCATCACTCTCTCGCCTAAGTTGTCTTGTTGATGGATCATGAAGCAAGATTTGAAGTTATCTCCAAAATATTTGCAAATCAACACTGTCACTGTTTGTTTTTCCTTTATAGAGAAATGGATTCACATGGCTTTCTTGATAAAGCAACGACATCTTTTCTCTATGTTGAGAAGGCTATTGTTGTTGTACCAGTATGTAGTCACTGCTACAACAATGTTGCTATCCATTTTCCTCTTTAAATCCCAATGTTAACTATTTTCTACCAACTTAAGTTTGATCTCATTAAGCATATTTTGTAGGCATCAAGCCTTAATCTTTTTCATATTAAGGACTAATTATATCTGATTATTACTTTAGAACTATCAATTCAAAGTAAAGCTCCAGGGTATTATACTACATAACTATATACCTATCTTGTGTGTGCAAAATGATCTGCACACACAAGATATATTTATATGCATTTTTTCAATTAAGATCTCTACTTTTCATTTTCTTCTACCTTGATAGACGAATGCATTCATATGGGGACCTTGATATTGATAAGTGATTTGTTGTTGTAGCAGTGCCCAGGTGCTGTTGCAACAATATTCAAGTTGGATCTCCTTAAGAATATTTCCACAGGCCTCAAGATTTATTTTTTTCATCATAAGGATGAATTATATATGATTATTACTTTAAACTCTAAAGCAATTAGATCATAATAAAGCCCCAGACAAATGTACTACAGAAAAAATATAGAGAGTTGCAATACAATCCACACAACATGATATCTTTAAATACATTCTTTTGTTAAAGTTTCCAAATTGTCTTTTCTTCTTCCTTGGAGTAATGCATTTGTATAGGGATGTTGATGGCAAGTATCAAATGAATCTAAGTTTTATGATGTCTTGATGAGATGAAGTTCTTTGATATGTTGTTTTATGCAGTTAGATGATGAATGTTGCAATAACTGTGAGGAAGTCCGTGAAGCATATCGTAAGAAGGGCTGGGCAATGACAAATCCTGATTTGATCGATCAGGTAGGAAATTTATATACGTTCCTCATAATTTAATACATGTAGGTTTTGGATTGTTATATAGGCAAATAACATATCCTGGCAAAACTAAAAAAATCAAATTCAATGTATTGTTTATATCTGTATTTATCTTTTCTATTTCTTAGTTTCAATTTCCAACTACACTACATTGTTTTATCCACTTGCTATCCTAATTTTGTATCATGTATTTCTATGCAAGTAATTACTTTTGAATGCTTCGGGTATAAAAAGAAATATTGTCTACTTTGAAACATTGCCTCAGCTTACCGATTTATTTGACTTCACTCTTGTTAATGAACATTCTTTTTCCTATTCTGTTAAAACTACAGTTGTTTTGGTCCATCATAGATAATTGCTAATGCTAAGCTTTTTGTGTTACTCATCTGGTGTTAAATAGTTTGCATTTCCAGATGCCTTATTTTTAAGCTTTAATATGTTAGACTTGGTCAACATGGTGGGATTTAGTGGTAACATGAGTTGTATGAATCTCCTCGTTTTTATAAATGAAACAAAGAAGAAAAAAGTATTTACGAGGCAGAAGATTTTGTGTAAAATCTAGTCCCTATAACTTTATGGTAGATTATTTGACCATACAATAACAAATCAAAGAATATTTTACCAGGCAATGTAGAACTTGAATTTTGTCCAGGCAAAATACTGCGTTTACAATTAGAGGATCATGGAAAGATATTGGGTCCTGCGGGGAGGCTTATAAAGTGCATTGGGCTTATTTTAGACATTTATAATTTATTTTGTTGAAACTTGAAATTGAGGAAAATAGTTCTCACAAATTTTTTTCTTCAAAACTGATATAATATTTGAAGTTGCATTAATCAAATTACATTTAATTCAAAATGTGAGCAACAGGACAGAGATTGATGGGATTGTTTATAAAGTGCAATGGGCTTATTTTAGACATTTATAATTTATTTTGTTGAAATTGAGGAAAATAGTTCTCACAAATTTATTTTTTTCAAAACTGATATCATCTTTGAAGTTGCATTAATCAAATTACATTTAGTTCAAAATGTGAGCAACAGGACAGAGATTGATGGGATTGCTGTTTTGAACTTTGAAGAGTCTTCTTTGCTTTGTTTCAGCTCAAATTTAATTTGTATGTTATGACTTGAGAAACAAGCCTTCAACAACATGGTGAAAGTATTTGCATCTTACCTCTTCAGCTAACATTGTAGAAACTTGCATTGAAAGTTTAAATTTTATGTTTGGTTGAATGAACTTCATTGGTGATAGAATTATATTTAATTGAAGCTATTATATTTTTAAGCTTTTAATATTACTTGATATTGCTTTTATTATTTATATACAAAATAATTTTCCATTGGCTTGTGATCTTTTGTAGTGTAAAAGAGAAGGCTTCCTTCAAAAGATTAAAGAGGAAGAAGGTGAAGGATGTAACATATATGGGTATCTTGAGGTGAACAAAGTGGCTGGCAATTTCCATTTTGCTCCAGGCAAAAGTTTCCAGCATTCAAATATGCATGTACATGATCTCTTGGCATTTCAAAAGGAGAGCTTCAATGTAAGAGGCTGATTGGCTTTGTCTTTGCTTATTAAGTGTTTGTTTCGTTGTCAGTTTAGTTACTAGTCCAGAGATAATTGTACACAATACTAAAGATGTAAACATGTTGATTTGCAGGTCAGTCATAAAATAGATAAATTGAGTTTTGGAGCACATTTCCCTGGAGTTATAAATCCTCTTGATGGGTAAGTAAGGTGGTTGCAATGAAATGACTTTGCTTAAATAAGTATAGTACTTGCTTTGATTGGATGCAGATTGAGTTAGTTTTATCTCATTTGGTTCTCTTGCAGAGTAGAACAAGGACAACAAACTGCCACTGGCATGTACCAGTATTTTATTAAGGTGGGAATACCATGTTTATCAAGGTGTTGCTGTTCTCTTTTATGATCCATGAGGAATGTTTTTTTTTGAAAGGCTGTAAAGTTTTTTGTGTTTTTTTTAAAGTGACTTTGGTTTTGACGTCATATCCTTTTTACTTTTTTCAGGTGGTCCCAACTGTCTATACTGATATAAGAGGGAATAAGATCTTGACTAATCAGGTTAGTATGGGGTTAGAATATCAAGTTACTTTTCATACATGCACAGTAGCAATGGTTATGTAAGATGTGTGACATAACTGCAAATTTAATATGGTTATTTGTAGTTCTCAGTGACTGAACACTTCAAAGCCGCAGAAATTGGATTAAGCCGGTCCCTTCCTGGCGTGTTTTTCTTTTATGATCTTTCCCCAATAAAGGTGAGCACAAGCATAATTGTAATTTGCAGTTCTTTTTATCTCAAACGCGTTAACAAACTTCATTGTTTGTGCGTACTTTAGTATCAAGAGTGTGCTGTAATATTTTATTGTGGATGTCACTGTGAATGCTTTTGTATCTGTGTGCTGAATGGTAAAATGGAATGTACTACAAATTCATTTTATGCAGTTTTATCTTCTCATGATTGTAGCTCATAGATCCTGTTTTCTCTTTCCTTCAGCTACTTTGAAATCTTGTAATCTATGCAGATTCTTGGAGTTGCACTAAAAGTCATCTGGGAAAAAATCTGATGCTGACATTGTTTGTGCAATAAAATGGGACAAATACCTCCCCTATTACTTAGTTTCAATGTTACCCAGGGATGCCCCCCGGGAACATTGACAATCTACCTGTCTTAGACAACTAGGATGTATTGGGGATGGGGATGGGGATGGGACTTCCCTTCTTTCCCTGCGGCACACACAAACAAACAGTGAAAAAAGCACAGAACAAATAAATACCTACAACTGGAGCCCACCAAGTCCCAAACCATGTTATGTTATGTCTGTGATTGTTAGTTTATCAGATGGATTATGAAATCAATGGATTGTTGTAATTTATTATACCTGTAAAAATACCAGCTTCTTTTAGTTTGTTTTAACTTTTAAGTTGTTTCTAGATATATTTTAATCTGTCTATATCTTAAATATTCAAATATTAGTCTTTATACATTATTTTAATGGCCTTCTCTATCCCCAACTGTCCTTGAAACCCCCTCTCCCCTTGTCTGCAAAACTTGGAGAATCACTGGGACTTGGACTGGAGTACATTTTGTGCTCTTGGGAACATATCCACCAAAATTCATCTGCGTCTATAATAATATATTAACTTGTTGGTTAATTCATGGAATATTAATTAAGATATTTATTTAGTATATAAATTATTACTTATTTCAATTTTTGATAGAGTACCGAGGGATCTAACAGGGCCCTTGCCCATGAAATAGAAACACCAAATAAATACATTGATCCATTAATGATAAGAATTGCTAGCCAACTAAACACTAATCTGAGGCTAGCCTAAAAACAAGGGGGCCTTATCAGCCGTTTTCGAAACCAATGCACTCACCACCTCTTGTGCACCAACCTCTCCAAGATCTCCAGGTCCTGTTTCAAGGCTGCTGCTAGCATCATGACAGATTGGTACCTTCTTGCCCACACTATCCTCCTGGCATCTAAATTAGCTCCAGGAAAAATCATTAATTTTCCAACTGCCTTGCTTAGCACACCACCAAAGAGTAATGGGAAGGAATGCAGACAAGCCAGTTCCAGTTTTCCATCTTTTTCTGGGATTGTCAGGAACTTAACCACTAAAGCCAGATCTTTATTATGGTTGACCAGCTTCTCCTTCTGCTGGAATACAGTTGGATTTCATCAGTTACGGTTTGCATTTCCTTATACATTTAGGGACTGCTTTACTGAGGAAAGTCCTTCACTACCGTGAAAATCATCACCTTTTCTGTTGCCTGCACTGTTACATCGGGGAGAACCATAATGATTATCCACTCGCAGATTGTTCTTTTGGGTACCAAATCTTCCAAATTTTGGCAGAATCTGCTGCAATAGTTCTAGATCTGAAGATGCCTCTCTTTGCAATATCCTTTAAACCTAAAATGAATTTTATCATGTGCAGGGTTGTTGGAATTGGACAACAAAAAATTGCCTCCAATCTGTGGTTGGATACTATACCATGATACAACAGATCACGTACCCTACCCATCACTTGTTGCTTCCTAATTCTCATACCTACCGTTGCAGACATCTGACACTGTTTGGAAGGAGAACTTGTGGACATAAATACCCTACAAAACAAATAAGTAATACACCTTTGAAAGAAGGGTCATCACTTATAATTAAGTTGAAAGGTGGTGAGACAATTCACTTTGCACATTCCAAGGTTTTATCTCATCCCTCTTCATAATGTAGCCTCCAACTTTACCAGTGACCACTTTTCATATGCCTTAGTGAAAAATTGTAGGCCTTTGAGCCCAATACTGATATCTTCCCCACAAACCAGAGAATAAGTGGTAATCAAGGGATCCGACCCATTCCAGAATTCCAATCAGTCACTGATTTCTTCAGACCAAGGATTAAACTCTATGCTGGAGTTGGCCAAAATAATCTGGACACCTTGGAAAAAATCATCAAAATGCTTCCAAAGCTCCAAAGCCTTGTTTAAAAGACTTTTTAACTTCCAACAACGGGCAAATGTCTTAGACAGCCCAGAGATCACTACCATAGAGTCTCCTTCCACTATCAGCTTCTTACAACCCACTGACAGAGTCAAATTGATACCTTGCACCATTGCCATCCACTTTGCTTCATTATTATCCTGGTACACCCAAAAAATTATCCCCCTTTCACAAACCGACCATGTTTATTCCACTGTGAACATCCAGCCCTTGCCAAACCCAGGTTGTGTCCAGAGGCACCATCAAAATTAAGTTTCAAGAATCCCTTAGGAGGTTTCATCCAAAATTGATTACTGTGTACTACAGTTTATCAATCACCCCTTGAATGGGGTATTTATAGCATATAAGTTATTAATGCATTAGTTCAAAGAATATTAATTAAAATGTAGATAAAAACCATATAGCCTTTCAGTAGTCTACAATGAATAATCAATTCCATGATTATAACAATAATAAAGTTAATTGGACTATATATTTAATATAAAATAGATTAATCTATGTACTTTTGTTCTATAATTATAAATTTATAATATCATTAGATTATATTATTATGTTATAATTTTATGATGTATTGAAATAGGCAATCTGTGCATGTGC
This sequence comes from Cryptomeria japonica, assembly GCF_030272615.1. Classification (NCBI taxonomy): domain Eukaryota; kingdom Viridiplantae; phylum Streptophyta; class Pinopsida; order Cupressales; family Cupressaceae; genus Cryptomeria; species Cryptomeria japonica. The sequence continues at coordinate 439,286,223 of NC_081412.1, read as the reverse complement.
TCATGCACTTAGTGCACATGCATACTTCTAAATTCCTGCATCTTATTCGTTCGGAAACCTGTTGTGCCTGCTCCTTGCTCCCTGCTTTCTCATCCTGGTAAATGTGCATGTTCATGGGTAGTACATTCCTATCAGAATTTGAAGATCTTCTATGTCTCCAGAAGTAGTAAATTTATACCAAATGCCATGCATTACAGAAAACAATAGCTTTTTAATGACCACTTGAGAATTTACTCAAAATTTTCTTTGAAAAGCAAACGGCAATATTGACTTTGTCTTTTATTTGTAGAAGCATTTGTGGCATGTGTTGTGAACTTATAATTAAGAAAACTGTCTTGTAGGTCTAGTTTGTTTCCTTGAAGTGATTATAGAAACTGTCTTGGTTCATTATACTCTATTGATATTGTTTTGTTTATAATGTTTGTAAAGTAATTCTTTATGAATGAACTTAAATTGCAGGTTCAGTTCACGGAACAAAGGACCCCATTTTTGCATTTCCTAACAAATGTTTGTGCTATTGTTGGAGGTAGGCACTTTTATTTTAAGGATCAAACAATAAGTATGCCCAAATCCATTGTTAATTTGGATTGGTTTGTGGTATCCTTATGTAGATCAGAGTTTTGCCTTCAATTTTCCTTTTTGTTTTCACATATTTGATACTTAGTTCATTAGATGTGGTGTACTTCAAGGTACATTTATTTAACATTAGTAGGTGATTATTTCCACCAAATTCATTAAAACCTTCGAATAAGTGGCAGCTCAATCATTTGGTAGAATGTGCTTAGTTCTGATCTGTTTTTTAAATTTTCTTGGTCAGGCATCTTCACAGTTTCAGGGATTATAGATTCATTTATTTACCATGGTCACCGTGCAATCAAGAAGAAAGTTGAAATCGGGAAGTTCAGCTGAAATCAAGAAGAAAGTTGAAATCGGGGAGTTCAACATTCTAGAAAACACATTGTTGGGTGGCATTTGCAAGAAAGATGTTAACCTTGCAATTAAGGATTTGATAAATTTACATGTAATTCCTCAGATGGGGCTGGAAGATGCCTTTCATTTTAGTGAAACTGTGAGGTATTCAGGCCTTCATTTTTCTTAACTGAGTATTTGTAGCCTGCAAAGTGGAAATGAGAATTGTTGAAGATGAACGAGGTTTTATTGCTGGAATTGGGTTGGAGCTCTCAACTAATTTATATTGGCAGAGTGAATTCAGATGTAGCTCGACTGTTTTTATGTGTATTTTAGTAATTAGTTTTTTCATTTTTCATCAAACAGTCAGTGATCTAATCTGTCTTTTGAGGCAATTTGGTCCAGGCATCCATGCTCTTTGTTGTGTTATTTATTTGCAAATAAGATAAATTAGACTGGTGAAAGTTTCTTGGTCGTAAGTAGCATTTGCTTCCACGGTGGTGATGGCCTTCAATTTGCTTTCTAGTTTTGTTTTATAATTTATTTCATTTGAATTTATTGCACGATCAGATAAATAAGAAGGTTGTTGAACTGGTAATAAAAACCCCTGCTGCTTCTTGGTTGCAATGATGACTTTCACTCAGGTCTTGTGTCTATTTAGCTGTATGTCGATTAATTACCATGAAACCGCACACTGTATTTCTATTGCCATTATGAACTAGGTGTTTTGGCCATGATACGATTCAATTGTATATTTAATAAGGTAGCGCTTTTAATTTACATCTGTGTTCCATGGCATTTCAGTTTTGGGAATGGCAGTTTTTGGGGAAGGCGATATTTTATATATATATATATAGAGAGAGAGAGAGAGAGCAAACACAACATTATAACTGTTAACGAGAGCATTATGACAGCAGTATCAACAATTAATCATGACAGCAGTATAACAATATGAGTATATTGTTTAACATCACAACAACAATAAAATTTTGATTTCAATTCTGTTCAAATTTTATAATTGAAAATTTAATTTCAAATTCTCAAACATTAAAATATAACTATCCTACATTTCAGCTATCAGTAATGAGCTCTGTGTGTCACTCTCTGGCCGAAGTAGTTGTTCATTCGTTCATTCATTAATTTGCTTAACATATTTAGGATTAACATTGCAATGTGTTGTTTAAGTTTGTCAATATTGATGTTTGCAGACATTATGAATCACTACTAGTATTTTTGTTTTGTTTAGAGGTATGCTTATTCTTATCGATCAAGTGGGGATATAGGTGGACCAATCTTTTTTGCAACAGAGGAACTAGCAGTTTGATTCTTTGGTTTCTGCTGTCCCTGCCTCTCCGGATGCTGGCTCTGTTCCTCCTGGTGATGGGAGGTCTTCTATTCTGGACCCATCCTCTTGGCAAAAGGTTGCTGCTAGGGTTGAGGAGGGATGGATTACTGTTAAAAGTAAAAAATCTAAATCGCCCCAGTCCTCTTTTGATATGACCCTTCGATCCCATAAGGGTAGGTCAAATTCTTGATCCGTCCTGGTTGGGTTGGGGCTGCTGGTCTCTTGCAGCCCGCTAGTTTTTGTTGGGGGTCCTTATTGTGCTGTACCCCATCTTTGGTTTGGCTGTGCTGAGTCTCATTTGTGTTTTGTTTCTTTGAGTGGACTTTCAAGTTTATCTTTCGGTTCGGGTTGTTGGTTATGTTTTATTTCCATATACATAGTCAAGACATGACACTCCATGTCTTGTTGCCATTATAGAATGCCTCTCTTATGATTAGTAATAATTTGAAAGGGAATAAAACTTTAGAAGTAATATAAAACAAGGTTTACATTATGGGAAATTTAATATGATTAGCAAGCATTTGAAATCTTATTAAACAATCTAATATAACAAATGTGAGTAAATTATTAGTGACCCACCTTTAGAATGTAATTTGACAACTAATCTCAGGCTTAGATGGATTTTCAAAGCTTATTTCATTGCTAGTGTTGTCAAAGAAATGAAACCTAAAGGTAGGATTTTGAATGCTATTATAGGGTAACTTGAAATAAACAATTCTCATGGGATTTTCAATAAGTGTCACATCATTTTGTTGAGATTTTGGAGGTCTAAGTTGGATTTGTAGACTTGGATAAACCTAGTTTTGATAGTAACATCAATGAAAACCCTAAGGCTATTAATTAAGTATTTGGGTTTTTAGCAAGAAAAATGGGAATGTAGATCAAATTTTTGAGATTTGAGATCCAAGTACTTTATGAGTGTTGTAGTTTATACCCAAGCCTTAGTTATATAAAGGGAGCAAGGATTTAATTAAGTAAAAGTGCTAACTAATTAACTGAACATAAAAGAATCTCACATAACAAATCATATATATAATCTTGGTATATTTGTATTATTAATTTTAATCAAGTACATTCATTTATCCTTATATCTCCTTTTATATAATCTATATTCATTCATACATAATCATAAATGTTCCTCTATACTCTCATACATAATCACATATACAATCATGCTTTGTTAAATATATTTTTTCCTATACATATATGTAGAGAATGGGACACGACCTATCTATTCTACCACATCCTAGATGGTGCATTTTGAATATTTTTCTTCATGAGCTCCTTGTGGTAGAATGCAGTAGGATTTGATCGACTGTGTCTGCATTGTTATGCTTTTCTACCAATATCATCCCCCTTTCAAAACATTGGCTTGTCATCAAGTCAAATCTACTCAAGATTAGTATGATAATGTTAAAGTTAGGCTCCATTCATAAAACATTGTAAGATTGTTCCATCTAACGTTCTTAGTATAATTGCTCCAAACTCCTAAATGTCATCGATTTGATAAAGTTTTAACCACTAACCTTTAGTTTGCCTTTCTTTTTGAATTTACTATTATAGTGTAAAACTATATCATTAACCTTGAAATGTTTAGACTTGATGTTCTAATTGTACCATGCTTTCTGTCTTTGTCTTTATGTGCGGAGGTTAAAGACAATAAAATTAATAGGTAGGTTGGCATCCATCCCATAAACAAGTTCAAAAGGAGTATTCTTGGTAGATAGTTTGTAGGTAGTGAAATAGGCAAAGAGTACCACAATTTTTTTTAGGTCCCAATCATTTTATTTTCATCACACATCTTGGTTAAAGTAGTGCTGATAATCTTATTTAGTGCTTCACTTTCTTTGTTCACTTGCAAGTGGTAAGGTGTACTCCAATTATGAGTGATCATTGAATTGTTTAGTAACTCATTGATTATCTTGTTAACAAAGTGCTTCCCGTGATCATTGGTTATGCCCAATGGACATCCAAATCTACTAATTATGTTATGGTAGAGAAATTTAGCCACATTATATGTGGTGCACTCTATGGTTGGTTCAACCTCATACCACATGGTTAGGTAATCTATACCAGTAATAATAAATCTAGCCTTGGAATGTTTGGGTAGAGAGTATGGCTGCGATAAAATCAATGGCCTATATTTATAATGGGACCTATGCTAGGAATGGATGTAAAGGGCATTTCATCTTTGGTAGTGTGCCACCTTGTTCTTTGATAGATGCTACAATTCTTTTTAATAGATCTTCGCATCTTTATACACATTAGGCCTTCATAATCGAACTATTAGTATCTTTCAAGTATTAACGTCTTTGTAGTTATGTCCCTCGACAATGCCTTCATGTCCTTCCTTCAAGATATGTTCTCATTCATGTTCATAGATCACCCTTCAGAGAATGCAATCTTTCTCTTTATTTTTTTAATTTTTTTTATATGTCCTTTCAATCAATGTGAAAAGAAGTGAGTTTTGTAATAAAAATTGTTTGCAATGTGTTATATCGGTGGGGTATTCTCTAGTAAAAAGGAATTGGGATACATCATGAAATTCTTTTAGTAGGGCAATTATCCAAAACATATAGGTGCCAAGTAAGTCTTCCTCCTCAGCCTCTTCCAATTCTTCTCCTATGTACATTCAAAATAAGTAGTTCAAACCTTGATTATTCTTTATTGGTTTCACCATTACGTTAAAATTTTATTTCTTGAAATAATAGTAGCAATCTATAGATTCTTCCTTGCATAATCAATTTATTTAGTAAGAACTTCAAAGGCTCAGGATTTTTTTAAAATGTGATTGTTGTGGATAGAATATAGTGGTAGAATTTTATGTAATGTATAGACCATGGCCAAGGCCTCTATTTTAGTACTAGTGTAGTTTCTTTTGGCTTGGGAAATCTTGCAACTGGCAAAACCATTTGGATGATCTTTGTTACCGCGTGGTTGGGTGAGGATTGCTCCTATAGCTATTCCTAAGGCATCTACCTAGAGATAGAAAGGAACTATATAATCTAGGATAATAAGGATAAGGGTTTCTACTATTTTTTGTTTCAAAGTGCCAAATGATTGTTGAGATTGATCAACCCAAGTAATGGATTTGTTCGTCGTCTTCTTTAAGAGCTCTTCTAAAGGGTATGCTATCGTGGCATATCCTTTGATAAATTTTATATCATACCTGGTATATCCTAGAATGTTTTAACCTTTGGTGTTGTTTTAGGTAGTGGTAATGTCATACTCAAGGAAATATTCATTATGTTTACCATGAGTCCTTTACATATTATATGACCTAGTGATAAGTCAAAAGGTACCAAAAAGATGCATTTCTTGATGTTGAGAGAAATTTGCATGCTTTTGCACTTTTTTATCACAGTTCAGAGAGATTGGATGTGGTTCTAATTAAGCCATAGAATGTCCAATCATCCAAATATATGTCTATAAAGTCATGTATAAACTTGTTAAATGTATTCACCATAATTCTGCTATAAACTATTGATGTATTTTTCAACCCAAAGGGCATGATTGTATACATAAATGATCCCTACTTGGCAGAAAATGCTATTTTTGGTTGGTCTTCCTTTTTAATCTGGACTTAATAGTATCCATAAAACCATTAGTTAATGCATATATTTCTCGTCCTACCACCGATTCAAAAATTTCTTTGGTGGAAGGGGTTGGGAAAGGGTCATGAATGCACACTTTATTAAGTTCCTAAAATGGTACACATATCTAGATCTCACTTGTCTTTTTATTTAGTACTACTTGTTAGTTCAGATTTTTGTCCTTCTTAAAATATCTTTAAATTTGACCCTCAATATCCAAAATGAAGACAAACAGGAACTAACAGTTGAGTCAAGTGTGATGATTTTCTACGTCGACTCTGCTTATTTTGGAAGGCGCAAATAACTTTATATGATGGAAAACAATTAAAATAAAACTGGATGTGCTTTTGACCTGAAAGCAGAAAAGGGCTTGCTAACATCTGATACAGGGAGAAGAATGGAAACATGACACAAATTTCACCTTGCCAACATTCAGAAGAAAAGATTGAGAATGATAACAACAACTTCTCTTTGAGGGTGTATGAACATTATAGACTCAAAGTTCAAAAAATGTCCACACTCATGATTCAATGTACGGAGAATGTCGTCTGAAGATGAATGCAATTAACATAAGGAAACAACAATCACGAAGAAAGACAATTAAACAGAAAGTTCTAAAATCCTCCTTTATTCTTCACACGATAACAGAGAGCTCAAAGACCCTTCAACCCTGTTCAAACAAATCATATCCCTCCTACCGTAAAAAAAATGATGTTCCCCCTTTACGATCTTAAAATCAGAAATATTTCTCTTCCTCCAGGCATCGTCTCACCTCCTTTCTTTCAATTACACATATCACCTCCTTTCTTTCCGATGATATCTTTTCCAAAATTATTTCTTTTTAACCTTTCACCTTCCCGTATCCTTACTATATAAAATTCACTTCCAATAAATTAAAATATTAGAGTACAAAATTTACTTGATGTACTCTATTATTTGTTGACAGGTGGAGATAATGAACCTTCAGCTTGTCTGAACCATTTCCCAACAATTTCATTTACTGTTCTAGATACAATAACACAACAGAGCCTTCCGCCATAGGCTCTTCACTTATCAGTGAAGACCCAAAATGAGCTCACCCCAATGGATTTTTTTGTTGGAGATGATATAGCATAGCCTTCATACTCTCATCTTGTACAATCTGGGTATGCATTAAAATTCACAAATACTCCCCAATTGTTAGATTGCTTCCTTGCAAAAGTCACTATATGAACCATTCCTTGCGGTCATGCTCCTCAAGGCATTTGGTTAAACAATATATGCGCAATGCTTTAGATTATATACCCTGGCTATACTTCTGCATTTTGTATTCATGCAACATTGGCTCTTTCTTGAGGTTCCCTGTCATCGCATCTTATGCCTGTCATACAATTGTACCCCCCTCGCCAAGGCTACAATCCTTGGTGATATCTCATCGAACAGGTTACCACATGTTACCGAGCATTTCTCTTCTACAATGGAGCCAATGATTGGAGACATTTTATTGCAGTCTGTAGGATGGCACAAACTCTGAACCATTGAACCTGACTATACCTTCATTCCACAGTACAAGGGAGGCCCGAACTATAAAGATTGTCTAACAAATTCAGTTTGATGCTTTTGTCGGTCTACGGCAGAATTATGAACCTTCGAACTTCAACTTTTATTTGGTACAAAAGTTCATAGAGAGCCCGACTTTTTCAACTACATAAATTTCAAACTTTGTTAAATGCGGCCACCTGCTGCTTGTTCTTTCAGGTAATTACTGAGTTGTTTGATTCAACTTCAATGATGAAGCTAAATTACCTAGAAGCTTTCTACCATGAGAAAGTTGGTGTAGAGTTCTATTTATCTTCATAATGCCCTTCTCCACGAGCTCCATAGCCAATGATATAGTTGGGTTTCACAGGAAAGATAAAAACACTAGCCGCTGTGGTGGGGGTTCCCCATAATGCGATTTGAGTCCTCTGTCATCATAGATGTCATAAAATTCTAGCATCAATGCTAAAGTTGCGAAGTCTCCCCTTCTTTTATATGTTGTTCAATTTTAAATTCTGCGAATCTATAAAATTCTCAATCACGGACCCATAGCCGAATCATCAGGCTCAATTTTCAAACTCAACTTATGAACATGAGATGGCAGTTCTTGAGACAAAACAACTCTCGGTCCTTATCCGTGCTTCCAAAATCTTACTTAACTATCCAGGCCAATGTCATATCTCATGCAAAGCTATGCCGAAACATTTCTTGCAAAGAGAGTTTCAAGGCTCTTTATTTGTGTTGCCCGACAATGCATGTCGGCGAGTCAGAGGAAAAGTTACACTTTCGAACCATTTTTATTTCATTCGGGAGTTTGATAAAAGCCCCGACATCCCAACTCTATATGGACTCCTAGCTCTTTCAAAACCGTTTTAATATTGTTGACCGGGCTCATATGATATTCTTGAATCATGTGTCATTAAGTACTTCAGGAACCAAGTCGGGTTTTATGTAGCCCGTTATGATTGTCACTCTCCATATAAATATATAATGGAGATCAAATTTTTAAATTTATTAGCTTCGGTTCAAAAGTTTGTGGAAGCCCCCGTTGAATTCACCATCGTCACAATAGTGTATATCATTACTTATGTTGAGAGGCATCTACAATGACATCAAAATGTATGTAAACAAAAATCTATGAAATGACCTCTAAACTATGCTCTCAGGTAATCCATGCAATGTCACCACTTCCTTGAAAAATAGGTCTGCTACATGCAATGCATCTAATGTCTTCTTACAAGGTATGAAATGAGCCATCTCCGAAAATCTATAATAAGGATGAAAAGTAGAACTGAACTTCAAATCTGTCTTCATCTTCTTCCAAAGTGTTCTCCAAAAATAACCAACAAATTTAGTGTCTTTGCTTGAAACTATGCTCTTAGGTAATCCATGCAATCTCACCACTTCCTTGAAAAATAGGTCTGCTACATGCAATGCATCTGATGTCTTCTTACAAGGTATTTGATCGCATACACTTGTTTCTCAATATTTGGATACCTCAACTTTGCATCTTTGAGTGGTGCACTCATGTCAAACATACATGCCCCATTGCAAATGGGAGCCCCACTTTTTTGCTTTTAGCTTAGGTGTTTTAGTTGTCCTAGCTTGGTAGTAGCCCTAGTTGTTAACCTTTTCTTGTGAGAGGAATTAAGTTTTGTTAGTGTCAAGATTGAGGGAAGTTGTCAATGTTGTCGTGTTGCAAAGGCGATATCAAAGTGGTCGATGTTGTTAGAATGCAAGATGTCATTGGGCAAGGAGTGGTAAGTTTTCTTGTAGTTCCATTAGGACCCAAATGGGAAAAAAATAGGGAAATTTGATTAAGTCTGGAGCTAACCCCCTTGTACTAGTCACTGGGTTTATATTCTTTGTCAATCATATAAATCATATTATCAACAATGTTTATTTAAATATTTACTTCAATAGTATTGGCTGTTGGTATTTTGGTATGGTTTTGTCATTGATGTCAACACCTACTAAATACACCTATTTTGGAGATCCAACAACATTCACCGGCAAGCAGTAATCTGTGCAATAGTTATTGGTATATGATCAACTAGCAGGATATAATGTCCCCGGTACTTGGAATGACATGAAAGACACTTGGTAATGTCGAAGACATCATGTGGATACTTTATTTTGAAGTACTAATCATTGATATATTCTTATTTGCATATTTGCTTTTACCCGATGTGAAATTGAAACACCAAAAATATCATTTTTTTAGCAAACTAACATGTCTGACTGTTGAAAGTGTCACACAGGTTGCGCTTTGGCGCTATTGAACACGTTCTAGCGCTACCGACACTTATGTTTTTAGCGCTATTATTCTTACAATAGCGCTATTGTCCAAATTTTAGCGCTTTTAGAACTGTTTTGGCGCGTTTGTCATTATTTTGGCACCATTGATAATCTTTCAGCACTTTTGCCTCTCTGTGTTTCCCATTATTTCAGCGCTTTTGTGTTAAATAGCGCCTCTAGTCAAACACAGACTAGCACTATTGTAACAGAATGTCGTAAAAATCACCTTGTAACCAAAAAAGTGAAAATTTTAGGCTTGTGGAAGCCCCCCCCTTGGACGTAGATTTTACTAACAATTTGTTGTTTGTGCAGGTTAAAACTCACCATTAAAAATTACAAATTTTCCTTTGGTGCTTTTAAAACTTGAAAAAACAAAATTTCATTGCTTTCTAGTTACGATCACTCGTCTTTTGGTGCTTTTAAAACTTGAAAAAAACCAAAATTTCATTGCTTTCTAGTTAGGATCACTTGTCTTTTGGCACTTAAAATCAACAAACAAATTTGATTTCCTTGCATCAAACTAAAAGATTCACAATCCACACTTCAAATTTTGGTGCACATAAAATACACAATCCACTTGTTTTGATTTTTTGCAAGCAATTTTACTTCAAGCAAATGTGTTTTCATTAAGTTGACCAGGATTTCCAATTCCTAGATTACAAAACACATTGCTTTTGAAGTTAAAAAGAACACCATGGTTGTTGGAGCAACATCTCCAAATAGTTAGATCACATTGCGATGATGGGTTAAAAAGAACAAGTGTCTTTCGTACTTGGCACACTTGTGCAAAAAAGTCAGTCGAGTGGTCCTACCTCTAACACACACTATCCTCTCCCTTGGCTTTCGTGGTCCTAGGTGCAAGAGAAAAGTGTTAGTAACACTCAAAATTTTATCTTTTTAAGAGAGGCCTGCCAAGGGATCGATACTCTTGGGAATGACCTCGCGCGGTAAATCCTTCGAGCCACTATAGAAATCAGGTGAGAGCGAAAGCTGTAGCCTTGGGTATAGCTGTTCCTGTAGTGTAACTCGCCGAAAGGACAAATGGGCCCCACCACCAGTTACAAGGCTCTTAAGTGGGTCACTGTAGAATGAACTTATGTCCAAAAACATCGAACATGACTAAACACCTTTAAGTAGTAGCCCACCCGTTCTATTGATTGAGGATATTTGCGATATAATTTAGTGCAAGAGCATAGATGGTTTTGCTCCCAAGATACTCACCATACATATTTCCTTGAGTAGAAACATAGCTTTTTGAAAGGTCACTTGTGGCTTGATAAAAGTGGTGACTCCCCCATCATAGGGATCATCTATTTGTTATGCTCGTGCAAGACTTAGTATATCACATCCTTACCTGCCATGGCGGGATTCATAAGGTATGTAGTACCAAAGTCGAAGAAATATCAAGATGTGGGCTAAATTTATCACAACTGGCCATTTGACCTTAGGGATAAAAAGTGTTTGAAGTGTGTTCGTTTTAAAGACCAAGTACAAATTGAGCCGACTTCAGGCTTTGGAAATACACCTTAAAATACATAAAGGAAGGGTCATATACAAATCCAAGGATTGGGTTGATCTAGACCCATACTCATTTGTGCCTTTTAGGCAACATTCTTGTGTTTGTGTGCTTGCTTTGTTTTCTTGTCAAAGAAAAATCAGAAAATCACTTTCAAAAACCAAGTATTCATCCAACCAAACATCTTTCAACAAACAACCAAACACATCAAAAACACAGTGCAAACAACAAAGAGTCAAATTTTATGACCATTCTTCACATCTTGCGAAAGAAGAAGCGTCATCAGAATATCAACTTGAAAAGAAAACCATTAAGCTCAAAGGCTTTGATCAAAAGGAGGAAGTTCTTTTATATAAATAGACAAATCTTTGTCTCACATAGAGTCTTTCTGCATCACATGCGCCTCTACCTTCAAGGCAAAACAAATGAATTTGATTCAGAGACTTTGAACCGCAGAGCTTTTATGCAATATAGAGCTCTGAGTTATCACAAAAACCAAGGAGGTAAGATTAATCCCAACTTCTTCCCAAACGTCTGTATCACATACAACACAGCTCGCGAAATACCACCAACACCCGAAAGGGAAGAGGTAGAGTTTGTCCCATTTGTCACACAAAGTTTTTATTGAAGTTAAAAACATCCATCATCTTATTCATCCATCATCACTTCATCATCAATCTGTTCCAACTCTCAAAACATTAAGAGGTTTTTGTCCCAAAGTTCTCTTTTAGATATTGCTTGAATCAAACACATCACATCACTTTTTAGATTGTTTCTACATCTAGGATAAGCTCATCCTAAGAGACACATCTATGCAGGTTAAAACTAGTTCATGAGCAAATCCTCTCATTACTAGGTAGTTCAATCTGTAACACATCTCAGATTGTTCTACACCTTATCACATCCAAAACTTATCAAACAAACAAGCAATTCAAAGAAGGAATTTCGGTTACATCTACCTTAAAAATGCTAGAGATCCACATACAACACAATTCACCAACCATCAATCTTTCATTTCATCAAAAACTCATCATCATTTTCACACAACTTCAACAACAGCTTGCAAGCAAAATGGCTCAAACCTGATCACAATCAAGGCAACGAGAAATCGAAATAGAAGAAGAAGAAGAGGAAAATCTCAATGAATTTCAAGAAGCACTTGGAGGAAATACGAATGACGAAAACCCAAGTACTTCTACTCCTGCAACAATAGAAAGGGCTCAGCATAACCCTCTCTTTAATAGACTTTTTGACGAAATACTTAGGAGCAATGCGGACACTCACTTCTTAAGACTCACTTAAGAAGGAGCAAAACTCCCCTCTGACTTTGATCTTGCCCAACTAAGACAAGCATCAGAAAGACAAAGTCGCCTTGAAGAGGAAAGAGGAAGAGATCCCATCAGATATAACATTCCTCGAGGTAACCCACCACCTCTTCCTCCAAATGAATGGAGATGTTGCAGCAACAAGTTGAGAATCTCGCCCAACAACTTCATAGTGGTGTCAGAACTAACCAATTCTCACTCAATGACATTTGTCCCTATCCTTTTGATAGGAATCTTTATATGCCACCCTTTCCACGAGAATTCGAAACACCCAAATTTGAAAAATATAAAGGAAAGGGAGATCCCCGTGATCATGTCAGAGAATTTCATTCCGCTTGTCTTGAAGTGGCATATGAAGACACCTACTTAATGCACTAGAAAATCGTTAGTGTTAGTCAATCAAAAACTAATCTAAAAAGGCATATCAAGAGAGACACTAAAAACATGAAAGCATATTTAACTAACAAAGCAAACATGGTGATGCATCTCCAAATACCTCCTAACATGCTCTTAGCTCCTTCTCCCTTGTTCCTCTCATCTCCAAGTTCCAAAATAGTATAGCTCTCAGCAGCTTTTTGCACTATGGATGCTTATGGAGGATTGAGATTGTAGTATTGTGCTCCAAATGTAAAATGAAAAACTTAAATACTAGATGATATTGAAATGATTGATTTTAACCCAAAATAACAAGATATTAGATTGCTATGCTAAAATGCTCTCTAAAAATGCCTATAGCTTAAATGCATAAAAGTTTTCAGGATCTGGATTATGAAGAAATGGGCTCTATTTATAGGAAAAATGGAGCAATGGATGGTTGAGATTGAGCAATCTCAACAAGGGTCAGGATTCAATGATTTCAAATCCATGTGAGGGCTTTCAACCCAATCCCAGGATGACAAGTGTCAATGTGAGATAGGTTGAGAGGAGAGGGAATAAGCATTTAATGCTTGACATGACCTTGGGAGTTTTAAAGTCAACGTTGGTTGAATGAATAAACTCTTTATTCAAAGAATAAAACTTTTATCCAATGGATAAACTCTTGTGCAAATGTGAAATGGATGAATATGGTCAAAACAATAAATGTTTGGGGAGACAAGTTTGAAATAACCATAAATGGTTATGTAAGAGCCATAAATGGTCATGTAAGAGCCATTAGTGGTCTTGGAAGACTTTGGGGGTTAATTTGTTGAACACACAAAGCATTAAATGCTTTTCAAAGACTTTGGAGTCTTTGAGAAGTGACTTCATTTTGCTTAGGAATGTGACAATAATTAGGGGATGGATTAGGCTAATTAGGAAGGGGTTAAAAGAATCTAGAAAGAGATTAGATTTGCAAGTGGATTTGGTGGGTGAGGGAAAATAGGATTTTATTAAAAATAAAAATTCATTTATTTCAATAAATGTGTACAAGTTGCATTTGTAAGAAAATGCAAGTGGGGGGGGTTTATGATTTAAATAAATGTTTTATTTAATTTATTTAAAAGAGGAATAGGGGATTTAATTAAATAAATAGATTTTATTTATTTAATTGATTTGAATTTGATTTAATGAATTAATTAAAATAAATTGAATAATTTATTTAATTAATAGAAGAATGTTTGGAGATGAATTAATTAAATATTAATTTAATTAACTGATGGCTAGTGGATTTTTAATCAAATAAATAGCGAATATTTATTTAATTAAGCTGGACAGATTTGTGTGACTACACTAATCATTGATATATTCTTATTTGCATATTTGCTTTTACCGGCAAATAGGTCCAGGTTATCTAGGGTTACACCGACAGGTTTATCTTTTCCAGATCAGCATGGCACGCTATGAAGATGATTTATTATTGATGTAAATGCATTAAGCCGACATGTTTAATCGGTTATTGCATCAGATATTATTTGTAAAATGTTTTATTGTAATATCTTGTAGAGCCGACCTACCAAAATTGGTCTTAGGGTATGGTATAAATGTAAGATCTTATTTGTAAGATCAAGTGTGGAATGCGAAAAAGATTTGAGTGAAGGTATATGCGAGATCAAGCAGAGGCATACACGAAGACATCATCTGAAGGTGAAGTTAGGTTTTTGTAGAAGCATATCAGCGTTACACCGGTACTGAATTCAACATATGAAGATGCGATTTTATACAGTACATTCTTATTGGATTTAACCATCCAACTGTAGTCAGTGTGACTCCCATTTGTGATTGAGCAGTGAGCTCTAGGTTGTTGGCCTTTCTGCATGTGCAGACCCCTCTTTGTACACTTACTATCTGCAGTAGTATCATCTGATTGTGGGTAAGGATTCCCACTGTGGTTTTTCCCCTTATAGGGTTTCCACGTACAAATATTGGTGTCATGTGTTGTGGATGACTTTGTGTTTATGTTTCATGCATTAATTCTTACCGGTATGGCAATTTACTGTTAACACTGTTTACCGGCATACTTAACTGGTTTACCGGTATTAAGCATTAAGTTGGTTAATAAGTTTTTGGTTTGAATTTATTAGACAACTGATTCACCCCCCCCGTCTCAGTTATCTCCGGGACCTAACATTGGCTACCTACGTTAGTCCTTTTCTTATCACCAATTCCTTCTTTATCAAATCGGACATCATTTTTAATATGGACTGTCATATATTGCACTTTGTAGTCGACTGTCATATGTATATATGAATCATCAAGTTCATCCATAATGTCATTCTTCTTCTCATGGATCGTGGCACTTAAAGTCTTCTATAAGAACTGGTCAATGGCCACCAAGTTTGCTTAGTAGATTTCTGTGTAACATCTCTTGCATCCATTCTTTTATTATCTCTTATGATGAAGTCAAATAACACTTATCTCGCACGTACTGCAGGACATCATTCTTAAGGCCCTTCCAAGAGAACCTTTCCCAGATTTGTCTACAGGCAAATGCATGAAATATGCCATGTTTCAGCTTTTGCGAGGGTGTTATTTTATTACTCCAAATAAAATAGAACCCTCGCCACTTGTCTTCAGCTAGATTCACAACTTTTTGCATGCAAGACTTTAATGGATTTGTATTCTTGGTATTTAGTATTTTAGAAGAACATTTATTTTACAGATGATTCTCTTCTATTATAAGATATCTCTCGACATATTTTACATATATTTTTTTAAAATAGATATACTAGTGTAATTGCATTCACATATGTAATGCCATCTGAGGTGTTTCTTTTCAAGCTTTTAATCAATATAGGCATTTGGAGTGATGAGCCATGAGACATGGAAATTTTTTAAAATTGGGCCAACTACAAAAATTGGGTAACACTACCATAGGGATAATCCATTTAGAATCCTCTAATTTTTTTATAATCCTTGCATCAACATCTTATCTAATTGTATCCTTACTCTCTTTGTCATGTTAGGGGTAAGATGGTAAGGCTTTTTCTATGTGGTTTGGTCCTTACCTTATTTGTATCTTTATTACCCTTAATTCTATTATAGCTTTAATTCAATGAAGGTATGAGGAAGTAGATCTTCATTCTCATACAATAATTCAATGAATAATGCGACAATTATTTCTTTGCAGTAATCTCCTATCTTCACCAATTGGATTATCTTCAAAGGCTATGTTTTCTTCTCTTTGCTTTAGAGGTTGATTACAATAGTGAAATTTGGAATCCTTTTCCAATTGTAATTTTGTTTCCCCTTCTACCATTTTTTTTTAATTTTTGGGTCTAGATTTCCATCCTTTTTGTGTTGTATAACATTTACTTTCCACCAAATGTGACTATTTCTCTAATCTTTCAATTAATTTATAGATTCTTTGTTTTCGGGGTGGTGGATTTTCCAGTTGTGGTGTATTGGTTTTCTTAAAAAATGGTCTAAAAATAATCTCTTTGATTTTGGTTGATGTGGTACATATTCATTCATCTTCATCCAAAAATGGTCTGGTTGATGTGAGGCAGTTACACTTAGATTAGAAGGAATGCTGCCACTAAGAAGGATGGCAAGAATGGATAATATCATCAGAAGAGTTGAAGAGATGATGGACATGATGAGAGCCATGAAGAATCACATGGATGTCATTGAGGAAGATTGGAAGAAGGTGTAGCATCGTAAATTGTCATCTATCCAATTTACACCTCATGCTTGTGCTCCCACTTTAGCATGTTCTATCCTTATCCCCCCTCTAGATATGATTTGACCCTACTCTCTATCTTTGAGGCCATGAACACCCACTGGTGGGTCCCATAGTGAGGTACCCTTCCCCCTAACACCTTGTCTTGGTCCTGTTTGTAGAGGGACTGGGTGTGGAATGCCTTGGTCTAGACCATGGTGCTCTAAAACGCCATGGTCCCTCTCAATGGGGCCCAAATTTGAATTGGAGCAAGTGTTGTATTTCCCTGCTAGAAATTGATCCTCGTGGCTACACATGACCATTGGAAGTTAGCCTAATCCGTAAATTACCTAGAGAACCTTATATAAAGACATCCCATCAATTCATTTAGACCTAGAAGAATAACATCAATTAGAGAATTCATGCATCTATGAAGCATTCATCATCAAGCATTTTCAGAGATCTTCAAGGCCGCATATTCATCCTCCAAGCATTATGGAGCAAAATTACATCAATCTTGTGCAAGAATGTGTGTGATTAGGGTTTTCATGGTCATGTATTTGTCATGTCATTAGGGTTTTCATGGTCATGGTCATGTCATTACATACAACATTTGTGATTACATTCAAAGAGCATTGCATCATCATCAACAATTGCAGATCTGAGGTATACCTATTCAACATTTATTTTAGTATTTGCATTATTTCATTAAAGATTAATTCCTAAACCGGGGTTTGAATTTGGAAAACCCCTATCCCCAACATCTTTCCCTTTCTTTCTATGTGCAAGAAATAGGTGCAAAGTTGTTCTCAGGAGGATCGACAGAGTTCATAGAGACAAACAGGTTGAACTTTTAACAATAGAAAATTTGGAGGACCAAGGTGAATTGATACTACTTGGTCTCAAAAAATCAGGTCAAACTTCTAAGAACATATTCCAGACATCTTATTTTGTCCAAATCCAAGTTAGTGGCTCTGTGGGACATCTACAGAGCTTACCATTTTATCAAAATACTTCCATTATCAGCTATTTTACCCAAATTTTAGTCAATCCAATTCAACCATTGGGAAAGAGGAAGTAAAACCCCAACCCAGGTGAATCTAATCAAAATTCTTAGCCCTTCCCCAACAGGATTGAGGCTAGATCTATTAGGTTCATCCCTCTTTACCATTGTAATGATCAATTTTGGATTGCTTGTGGTTCTATCATTGAAACCCTAATTTCCAAATTTTGCACCATTACATTTTGGTGAACCCAACTTCTTACACCATTATTTTTTATTTGTGTTCTTACATGTTATTTATAGGCATTTTAATTTTCAATTTTGCACTCATAGCTTATAATTTAAATAAAAAATACAAAAAATTAGAGGTTAAAATCATAAAAACCCTATTATTTTGGTTAAATTGCTTTGTGGGTTGCATAAATCTTAACTTGTGTTTTCAGATTTGATCTTAGGCAGTCATAATGTCACTTAATAGATCTAATTTGTTTGATATTTCACATATGATTACATTATTTTTTACTTGTATTTATCAAAATCATGTGTGGGATAATGGTTTCTTTAACTTTACATTGCTTTTTTTGATTCATAACACTTTGGCATATTGCATTTTTAGAATTTAAAAAATGTTTCTTGTTAATCAATTAAATCTCAAAGCTTTTATCCCCCTTATTCTCCCAAAGATTATCTTAACCATCAAAACATTTATAGAGAAGATGATGTTATGCATTTCATTCATGATTTATCTCCCCACATAACATTAAGTAAAGATGAGGCCTTAGATGATAATGATATTTCTCCCAACCTATCAAAGAGGATATGAATGATGATAGAAAGGAGAACCCCTTGCAAAGGATATTCCTTCTCCATCTACGTCTCCCTTTGATCCTTCTAGGTGTCCTTACACTACAAATTTTAAAGAAATTCATTATAATGTTCCTTCTTCTCAATTAAAACATTCTTATAGGAGTGTATGTAACTTAATATGAAAACAAGGTTATAGAGGACAAGGACTTGGAAAATATGAACAAGGAATCAAAGTCCCTATAAACCCTCCTACATAAGCTAGTACAAATTGTCTAGGACACCCTCATCATTCACCTATGGATAATCTCCTTAGGGTACAAAATTTTAAGGAGTAATTTGCAAGACAAAAAATCTATTGTCCATCTAAAGGCGCTTCTTCCTCAAATACTCCTTTTTGCTCACATAATCAAACTAATGATCATGCTACCAATGATTGTCCAAATTTTCAAAATGGAATGCAAGGACTCATTGATAATGAAATAGCAAAACATAATACAAAACAATCCATCCTCTTCTAACAACCCTTGTCCTACATCTCAAGAGACAAGGACCTATTTCTATTGATGACTGAAAGAAATTAGGTACTAGAATCTTTTGGAGATTGAAGTATGATAAGAATGTTATCTTTCGTTTCATTAGACTAATTACAATTATAAGCATATAGAAGGTGATGAAAATTGTAATTTTTCTTGTAGTTATTCTCATTCTCTTGAAAATTATAAATCATTTAAAACATTTGCTCAAGATCAATATGATCGAGCTTGCATAGCTCTCTTACAACTGATCTTGCACTTTTTCTTGGTGAAGAGGTAGTGCCTTAGCACTCCATTCACCCTATCATGTTGCTCCTTGCCCTATGACACTAGTAGTTAACTTTATTGGGGGATATTTGTCATGAGTGGTGATGCTATTTTGATTAAAAAACATCTTGGGGTAGCAACATACCTCTCCCTTATTTACTCGCTTTGGGGGAAAGGACAATACATATCCAATTTTCTCTTTCTCTTTGAAGATTACCTCCTCTTTAGAGTTGCATTTTTCATATCTTGATGCCTTTTCTTGCATTGAATATTCCTCATGTGAGTAAATGTGTGCTCCTTTTTTAAGACCTTTCTTTGCTTGAAATAATGCATTTTCTTATATATAATCTCTCTTTAGAGGTTGTGTAATCCTTCAATTCTCATTTTCCCTACACTTGGGGAGCATTGATCTTTCTTATCCTTTCTAAGGATCCACTTTTTCCTTTGCTAAGTGGTGTTTGCTTACGATACAATATCATTCCTTATGTGAAATTGTTTGCTCAAGGATTCTATCTTATGCAAGAGGTGTGTATCCATGACTATAACCTCTTCTTCACTTGGCAATGTATGTCTATTATAAACAAACCTCTTCTTCACTTGGCAATGTATGTCTATTATAAACAAACCCTTCACTTTGGGTGAAAAGAGTGCCATCCTTCATCAAGAATCTCTTTCACTTAACAATAGGGGGAAGGTATGCATTCTTGTTCTCCTTCTTCTCTTCTGACCAATGATGTTATTTTTATTGAAGAAAATCATTAAAATTCATGCCCCGTTCAAAATTGAGCAATCTTGAGCTCAGTGGTAATGTTGACTTGAAAGGAAACCTTTCTTTCTTTGTAAACCACTCTTCTTCCCTTGTTTCGATGTCTCTCGCCTATTGCAATATAGGAGGAGTGATTTCCCCCGATATTGCAAACTTTTCAAAGCTTCAGACCTTGAGTCTCCTCGGGAACAATCTACATGGAGGCATACCATCCTCCTTTGACAGCCTTTCGTCCCTTGCAACTCTATACCTGTCAGATAACAATTTGGAAGGCAACATACCGTCCTCTTTTCACAACCTTTCGTCCCTTGTAATTCTGGACCTTGGTAACAACCGACTAACTGGTCAGATTCCTCCGTCTTTGTGTCAGCTTCCAGCATTAGTCGAGCTTTGGCTATACCATAATCAGCTGTCAGGAACAATTCCAGATTCAATTTCAAAGCTGGCCAGTTTACAACGATTGCCACTTTCTTCCAACAGATTAACAGGCAACGTTTCCCTACAGCTATTCGACAATCTAACTCGGCTTCAAGAATTGGGTCTTTCCGGAAATCGGCTTCATATTAACATATCTCCAAGCTGGGTTCCTCAATTTTCCAACCTGAAGTTCATTGGATTGGGATTTTGCAATATAAAAGGTGAGATCCTTGCTTTTTTGTCACAACAATATGAATTGGAAGAGGTAGATCTCAGATAACAACATTGTGGGGAATCTTCCTTTGTGGAATCTTCCTGATCTTCAGTGGCTCAATCTTTCAAATAACAAACTGGAAGGTTCTTTACCACGCGAGGTATTTCATGGTTTTTTAGTTGTGGATTTGCATGCAAATAGATTTTATGATACTCTTCCAGATCTTGATTTTGATGGAGATATGTTAGTCCTGTTAGATAACGAGTTTAATGGTTCTATTCCTGCAACAATTGGCACATTATCCTATCTATCATTGTCAGGGAACAATCTCACTGGAGAAATTCCAAGTTCTACATGTACCGATTCAAGTGGATTGATGATTTTGGACTTGTCAAAGAACAAGCTTACAGGTATGATTCCTTCAAATATTGGACGACGTTCCAATTTATTAGTTTTACAATTGGCTCAAAATGTTTTGGAAGGAAAAATCCCAGAGGAGTTGGGGAATCTGCAAACTGTTTACACACTAAATCTTGAAGGCAACAGGTTGGGAGGTATTATTCCATCATCTATTGTAATCTATGTTGAAAAAAAATAAAATAAGAAACGTGTATATATATATACAATTAAATAAAATTAAAAGTATTTTCAAAATTTTCAACGTTTATCATATCAAATAACAAAACTATTTTAAACATATCAAAAACAATTTAATTATTAAATAATTTTATAAATATATATTGATTTTATAAAAAAATATATTTAAAATAATTTAATATTCTTGAAACTCTAAAACTATTTTTAAAATAAATTTATGTAAAAAAAATTAAAATTAAATTTGAATAAAAAACTAATGGTTAACTATAAATGCCCAATTCACAACTCTATTAATCTTTAATTAAATCATTAAAAAAACTAATAGTTTTAACTACAGCATACTATTGAAAGCTCTAAAAAACTGCAGTAATAATTTAAACTTCAACATGCTATTGACAACTCTCTCAATCTGCAATTAAATCATTAACAAACTAATAGTTTTAACTCCAATATAACTTCCAATAAATTAATGGGTGGATAAGAAAAACTATGAAAACAGCAATTTTTATTTCTGAACGCAGGAACCCCCTGGAAACGGCCGTTCGCAACAGGGAAACGTGTTTCGGCCGTTGAAACACGAAACGACTCTTCCCCGTCGCGTTTCTGGCAACTAAGATTGCAAATTGTAGGTCTCTCCAAGTATTTAAGTTGGGAAATAATAGATTTGAAGGTAAAATTCCAGTTTGGATTGACAAGTTGGATATATTTAGCAATTGTACGCTTAGTTTTTTAATAAGGTCAAAGATATAAATCCACCGCAACTAATGAGGCTGCCGAATCTTCAAATTCTAGATTTATCTAGCAACCTTTTATCAGGAAATATTCCTAAGAATCTAAGCAAGTTATGTGCCATGGTGAATGAATCACAAAGTTTTGATGTACAATTTACCTTGCCTTATTCATTGGTCATTGGTTATTTTTTATTTTGTATGATTTTGGTTGGATGAAAAATATGTTATTTCACATATTATATATTAAATTTAATTGTTTAAAATTATTTTTCTTTTTACTTGCAAATTAAATATGGTAATGTATAAGGATTTTGATACATTAAAATATTTACTAGAACTTACATCTATAAAAGATTCAAGGAATACATTCATAGAAAATTAAAGAAAATTTAAATATATTTTAATATTATATAATTAGCCATATAATAATTTAAATTTATACACATTTTTATCTAGACTACTTCTTAATAAGAATTATAGATGAAAGCTTAAATAAGTTTTATTGATATTATATCGTGCTTGTTAGTTGTTTTCTCCTTTGGTAGTATAGAACTGCAGACAATACTCCCATCTACATCAATATCTGATGTAGATGGGATTTGGGGAAAACCAAACTCTACAGCTGGACACTCAATTCTCATAACAATTCATACAAACACTAGCACCCAATTCCGAATATTGAAGTCAAATCTACATACAATATTTGATGAATGGAAATTGATGACTATATTATCATAGAGACTTCACTTTGCTCTCATCTCAAGGCCAAATCATACACTCCCCTTCTTAATTCTACTATGCCTCTGTTCTATTTGAAATATGTTCTTTTCACTTCTTTATAGAGACAATTCAGATCCAAATAAACTGATACTGCACAAAACATTAATACTACAACTTAGCTCAGCGCCACCTCAATCTTTTGTTTTGTAATCTTTTCTTTTAAATCTGCAAACTAATTTCACTTCTTAGTGCGTACTCATACACACTCCTTGCAGTCTTTTCTTTGTTCTTGTGCTAACTTTTATGTGCTAGGTTTAGCTTCTAACCGTGTCTTTTCATCCTCTACACTATCTCTTTATTTTCACATCTTACAATGGCATTTCAGCTTCAATAGGAGGATGCTCCTGCATCAACATCAATCAAAACGGAACACCAATTTTTAGTACACATCATACATCCAAATTCCCAGTTCTTAAAGCCCACATTCTACAAAAGCCCAACTCGATATCGATCATAGCCAACATACCCAATTATTTGAATCTATCATAAATTCTATTAATCCTAATTGGTTTTAACAAGTCTTTTATGTACTAATATCATTGTGGTCTACTGCTCCTGAACATGAGATATAATGCTTTGATATCAATACACATATACAAAAATCATTCCTTATGTAAAAATGATTGTATTAAATTTCAGATGTTCCTGGAGTTCTCTATTCTTTATTACTTATGGCTCTTAACCTAGTGGTCAATAAGGGCCAACCTTAAGTAGCACACACCAAGCTCTGACCAGTCAAGTTTTTTCTTGCATTTTTTGTTTTACTGTTATGTTTTGTTTCTCACGATGTGTTTGTCCTGCAATATTATCACATCATATTTCAGTATTTGTACAGCACATGTTCAGTAATACCGAGACATTATACCATCAGTTATATTCAATGTCAAATTCAAATTTCATTCCCACCCAGTCTATTAAGAGTGTGCCTAAAACTATTTTCAATTTGTAGACTGGATTTGTTTACAAGCAGATTGGATCTCCGCATTCACACGGAAAGGAAGAGCATGGTAATGGTTGGGAGTGAGAAAAATGACAAGAAGTTTTCTTTTAAATTTTATTAGATATATTTAAGTTACGTACTTTAGAGATATTACAAATTTAAATAATACTTATTAATTATTTAAAATTTAAATATACCAATAATTTCATTTTATTTTATATGGAAAATGTAAACTCTATTTTATTTAAATTGGTTTTGTTGTTTGTTGTTTATTGTTTTTAAATACTATCAATATCAATTATGTTATATCAAAATTGAAATAATAATTTTATAATATAATTTTTATTTTTTTACTATATTTCTATATATCATAATAAATATTATGTAGTGGTTAACGTTGAAAGTATAGCTTCTAATATTTAGTTAAAAATTTAAGTAAATATTAATTTATGTAATTATGCTATTATGATAGAGAAGTTGCAACATATTTGAAACTATGGGTGAAAGAATAAAATATTTTCATATTTAAACATAATAACGGGCTTGATTGTGTTAAAATGAGAAAATTTGAAAAGGTTATTTTTGTTTTGCAATAAAAGACTTATATATTATTATTATTAGCAGCATACTTTGACATCACCTTTTGAGATGTTAATTCTTCAATTTCTTGTTATCACTCTCCAAGTCATGTGCTGAAACTCTTTGACTATTGTGTTATCATGACATACTATCTAAAGTAAATTTATGGTCAACAATGGAATGATAATAGTAACATCTACTTTAGAATGTACAAGTTATATCTAATATAGTGTTAATAAAAATTAAAAGGTAGTTTCAAATACATAATTCAATAAAATTATATTATTTTTTTTTCAATTGAAATTGAAAAATCTTTGTTCTTATTATTGCAAGCAGTGTTATCATGACATGCTATCTAAAGTAAATTTATGGTCCACAATGGAATGATAATAGTAACATCTACTTTAGAATGTACAAGTTGTATCTAATATAGTGTTAATAAAAATCACAAGGTAGTTTCAGATATATAATTCAATAAAATTATATTAATATTTTTTTTTCAATTGAAATTGAAAAATCTTTGTTCTTATTATTGCAAGCAATGTTATCATGACATGCTTTCTAAAGTAAATTTATGGTCCACAATGGAATGATAATAGTAACATCTACTTTAGAATGTACAAGTTGTATCTAATATAGTGTTAATAAAAATCACAAGGTAGTTTCAGATATATAATTCAATAAAATTATATTAATATTTTTTTTCAAAAAAATATTTGTCCTTATTATTACAAGCACACAATATTGGTTATGCTCATTGATTATTCAATTTTCTCTTCTAGAATCTACAATTTTGTTTGGATTGTGAAATTTTTATTATTTTTTAATATGAAAGGCTTACTAGATACTTGTGGTTTCATTATTTTATTTGTTGGACTCTTTCATATTCTATGATCATATATGCCTTGATTGAGTTTTGAAGTTCTTATATTTTATATATATTGGCCTCATGTTGAAAAGTCATTATTCATATATATATTATAGTCAAATTTTAAAATTATAGACATATACAAATAAAAAACTAAATTCAAAAAAAATAAAAAAAAAATGGTTAAATGCTAGATTTGATATATAGAAAATTTTTTCCAATGCACAATTTATCAATAATTACATTAATACCATTTGACATTTAATTGTAGTTGTAAATATTAAGAAATAATGTTTTAAAAAGTTTGAAGTTTTAAAGTTTATATCAACCTAATGTTTTAACATGGCTTACATCATGCCATATGAATTTGAACCATGAACTCTCATTATTATTAAATTTCCAAAATTTTACTATTTACCCATCCTTCTTAACTCATATCCTTAACCTTTTAACAATTGCTGAAATCATTGTTCCTTATCATTACTAAATGAAAATGTGCCTTTAAGTGTATGGATGCTAGAATTTCACTAAATATGTTTAATTCCTCCCTCTATCACTTGTCAACACAAACCACACCTATATATCTTTAGAGGAGTGCTCTGGAAACATGAAATTTCCTTGACAGGTTTATGATGAGACAACTAACCAATATGTATGCCTCTATGGATTTTTGCTACTAAATAGAAATAACATAATAAGTAGTTTGACCAAGATGAGGATTATTCTAATTATCTTCAAGAAGAAAAAAAAATCAAAACTTTGGGTAGCAACTATAAAGTCTAAGTTAAGACTTGTAAATAAGAAAGAAAGTGAAATTATTATGACCATGGTATTATAGAAATTTTTTAATGGAAAATTATGTGTAACAACAATTAAAATGACTATAGCAATTATGTAAAAGGTTTGGGCCTATCCCGATTTAATCAATCAAAACAATTAAAATTACTATGATGCTCCTGGGAAAGACTATGAATATTGATGCAATCAAGAGGTCTGATCATTGAATGACTATATGTTATTATAAGTATTGCCAAGATATTCTAATATGACAAGAAGATGGAAAATGCTAGGGATTGGCTCAACAAATTTGATACTCTTACATGTCCATGAGCCATGCACATTAACATACAACACATTTCATCCCTTAGTTGAAACTCTCATATTCGTTGAAACACAACTTGTGTTCTATATTCAATTATGGACCAACACTTGGAGAAGTATTTGATGGAAGGACTTAACATAAAATGCAAAATTGCAATCTTATAGATAATATATCAAATGGAGGATGGCTTTTTTGACTACTCAATCCCCATATTTTCGTCATTACTAGGAATGAAGGTTAGGGTTTTCTCAACCTAAAATTTGAACGTTCAATAAATCTCTATGGAGATTATTATGTACTAAACCTACATAACAACATTGAGATAGGTGAGTTCACTGTGCAACTTAGAAAGGAACTTTCTTTTGCCTTAGAAATCCTCTTCATTTATCTTTTATAGATAAACCATAAAATATAATTAGTAAAAATAAAGCAAAAAGATATTAAGCTCAATAGTTAAAGTGTGCACATAACTAGAAAGAATTTCAAACCAAGTGATTCCAACTTTGCAATCCCTCCTTAGCTCATTTCTAAGAAATAGAGACCAAAGACAAATCAAATTGATATTCAAAAAATAAATGTTCAAAAGTATCCACTTGATCACACAAAGAGTAATTTTTAAACAAAATACCAATGGAATGTAATTTTGCATTGATAGCTAGCTTTTTCATTAAGAGCAACCACCTAAAAGAAGCTTTCTTGGCCTCACCAAACTTAGACCCAATGTGAGATAATATTGTAGTATAGTAGATTGTCTTGCACTTTTGAGTCCAAATTTTAGGCACAAGTTCCTCTCCATTTCCTCATTCCAGATCAATACTTATGTCTGCATATCAGATTTGAGACTACTTTTATATATTGATTCTTGTCAATTTCACATCTTTAGCCCTAGATCTTGCATTCAATTTACATATTTTTGTAGCTTATTTTTTACTCAAACAAAGAGCCAAATATAGAAGTTAATCAACATTTAACCCCTCTTCAAACATTTGGGATTGATTAGTTAATATTTTGGTGGTGATTTTTAATTAGTTATGGAAAATGGCAGTACATTTTCTTTATGAAGACATAATTTTATATGGACAAAATGGAGACATTGTGCTTTTGAATGTGAATCTAAGAATGGGAAACTATTTGAAGCTTTGTATTCATGCATGTTCCTTTAGATTAGCATTTACTTTGAGATTTGCAATTTGATTTGTGGATTCATGCTTATTATATTATGAATGTATGTGTTTTCAAAACTTTAAGTCTTGGCACATTTACATCATCTAGGAAGAACTTCTACTAAGTTACCATGACTGTTTCTCATGTTTGGCTAATGGACGAACTTTGAGTCATCTGTTCTGAGCTATTTTCGATCCTATTAATCCTTTTTGCTTTGCTATTTCATTGAATCGTTCACTACCTCTTGCATTCTAGGTTTTAGATGGGATTAGAATAGAACTTCTAAACCCTCATCCTTTTGCATTTAAAAAAAAATCTTTGTTAGAATAAATCAAGAGCTAAATTTGCAAATCATTCGAAATCATTGGCAAGCCTACTCGAATTCATGATCTTGAATCATTGAGAACAATTGTGTAAGTCCCCAAGTGAAAACAACAATTCACATCAAACCATTGAGTTACCCACATGTCAAAAACTGACAGTAGAAACCTTGGAATCATCTTAGTTGATCAAATATTTAGCATCTAAGGTGATTTTGTTCAAGAGGGGGTAAAATACTTTGGTATGTTTTTGATAAATAAAGTAGCGATAAAACGAGCACTGACCCTTTACAAAGCTAAACGACTAACTGAATTAAATGGACCAAGCAAGGGTGTAAACCCCAAACAAACAAAGCTAGACAGGGCAAACAAACCCACCTGTCAAACCATCAACAAAACAAACCCAACTCAAGAGTGGGGAGAATCCACACCTTGACGAAGGGGGGGCTGGGGAAGGTGGGTAGATTTTCCTTCCCGCTTGCGATAAACAACTGTCCAGGCAACACTATCATTAGGAATATTCAAAGACAAATCAGGTGGGGGAGACTCCGTAGAGACACTACCAGATACTTTGGTATGTTATTTTGTGTTTGAAGTGCCTAAAAAACACATCAATAGGGTCCAAATCCTAAATCTTTTGAAGGTTCAAATTGCTTCTCTCCAAAGTCATTTCCCAAGCTACAAGGCAATAGTCCAAACAAACAAAAAATTGCAATCGCAAGCTAGGATGGTTGCTTCCCATTCAACTTTAAATGATGTCACTGTGACCAAGGCCCCGAGGGAGGAGGTGGTTATGACAAATGTTGATGGAGGACAAAGGGAGGATGGTGCAGAATTGTAGATAATGGAAACTTTTTGCCTATTATTTATGCTTCTGATGCCTAGAATCATGGATAATGGAAATGAAATCATAGATAATGGAGCATATGGTTCTCAAATCACACTGTAATCAAGGGCTGATAGTATGCTCAGTTTAGGTGTCTTTTATGCATGTTACACCATTATGTGTTATGTGATAACAAGAGTTTACTATACTTTTTGTATTTTCTTCTATGTTGTGGGTTGTGTTGTGACCTAATCACACATTACCCCATTCCAAATGGGGACCCCCTACTTTTTAGGTCCTCTTGGTCTTTTGGTTGTGTTTCTTTGGGTCTTTTCACGATCCCTTTGGTCTCCACAAGTCTGCAAATGTTTTGATAAGTATTTCGATCAAGTCTGCAAGTGTTTTGAGCAAATTTGACTAAGCTTGGAACCTGTTTTGTCTATTTTAGGGTTTTGCCCTTCAGACTTAGATTTGAGGTCATTTCCTTAGGGTTTTGGAAAATCTGAATGTTGCCATGGAGTCAGGACCCTTCAAGGAAGCTACCAGTGAAAAGTGAGAGAATCAAGGCAGCAGACAGGACACTGTTGTCAAAGCATTCCTAAAAATCCAAATCTAAATCTGGAAAGTTGAAAAAGCAGGCAGTTGATCAAAAAATGGCTAAGTTTGGAATTCTTCCTTAAAGTGGAAAAAGCAAGAAAAATCCTTTTAAGGCAAGAAAAATCCAACTCAATCCAAAAATGGCATCCAAATCCAGGTGATGAACAAAAAATGCGTAAGGCAAGAAAAATTTATAAGTTCGTCAAAATTCCTTCATCCTGATCAAAATGCACTTCAAATGAGGATATGGCACCAAATGGAGGTCATGGAGTAAAGATCAAAATGTCTAAAATTCCTCCTCCATAGAGAAATTCCTCACAAATCAAGAGGGGAGCTCTAAAACAATACCAAGGAGGAAGTTCCTAAGTTCCTTGAATTCCTTCCTTATCCCATAAATGGCACTCTAGAAGGGACTTGGGCTCTGAAACGAGGTAGTGGAGGAATTTTCTTCCATACCAAATATTCCTCCTACATAGCAAAAATGTGCCCAAACTTGGAGATGGACACCAAAATGGCCTCAAGGAGGAATTTCCTGAGACAAAAATCCTTCTCCATATGAAAAATCTGCCCAAGCAAAGAAGAGGATGCCAAACAGGGGTAGAGGAGGAATTTTTCTCCAAAGCACAAATTCCTGCATCAAGGTGAAATTTTGCCCAAGACAGGAGATGGGCACCCAAATGAGGTCAAGCAGGAAAAAGTCCAAGCGTCCAAAATTCCTCCTCTAGCTAGGATTTGTGCCCAAGGTTGACTTGGAGCACTAGAAAGGGTTTATGAAGGAAAATTCCTTCATGCCAAATATTCCTCCATCATGAAGAAATGGTGCTCAAGGAGAAGAATGGAAGCTAGACGAGGGTGAAGGAGGAATTTTCAAGTTCTTTCAAAAATCCTTTACCATAGCAAATTGGTGCCCAAGCAGGAGGAATTTCCAAACATGAAAAAAAATTCCTTCCCTTCACGAAAAACGTAAAATTCGCCTAAGGCGTAGGAAAAATACTTCCTTTAAAAAAATAAAAATTTCAAATTTTAAGAAACTTCTTTTCCAGTTCAAAACGTGCCTAAGGTTTTTAGCAGGACGTGGAATTCAAAAGCAAGAGGGAAAAATTTAAGAAATTCAAAATTCAAGAAAATTTCTCTCGAAGGAGAAAATTACGCCCAAGATGAAGAAATTCCAAGGCACCAGGAAAAATTGATTAAGAGAATTCTCTCAAAATCCAGAACTCCAGACAAGATAAAATTCCTCAAAAGTTGGAAAAGTGATTGATTGATTGAAAAATCTCCTTCAGAACAAGATGTGCACAAGAACATGGAAAAAATTCCTTTAGGATAAAAAATCTCTCTACAAGAATTTCCTCCCTCCTAAAATCCAGACAAACAAGATTCCTGCAAAAGTGGATAAATTTGTTAAAATTCTCCTACGGAAAATCTTTCGAAATATCTTTATGCATCCAAAATGGAAAGATTTTCATAATTAATGAGTTGGCAACATGCAAAAGGGAATATTCCACATTTATGACACACAACTCAAGGATTTTTGGAAATTTCCATTTTTGAACTCAATGTTGATGGTGGGGTCCGTTTGCATGGCGAGTTGTGAAGATAAACATGACACATTTTAAATGCAACTGCCAATTTTAACCTTTCGCCAACTTAACAACTTAGTGGAAGAATTCTATTTAAACAAAGAATTGGAATTCATTTCTCACAACGGTTATTGGAGAAATTTGAAGTCAGAAAGAAGTGGAGAAAATTTTGAAGCAGAGTTTGTTATTTTTTCAGAAGTTCTTGTTCTTGAAGGAGTGGTAGAATCCAAAAAGGCTGCGAACAATTCTCGACAAGCACAGATAAAAAATGAGCAAAGAGATTCCTTCCAAAATCAAAGATTATTTCAAAGTGCAGCGACACATATTTAGGAACATTCTAGCTGGGAGAATTCTGCAAGAGAGTTTTTGGAACAACCTAACGTGCTCCATCAACCATTGCCACCAAGATTGTCAAGAGTGGGATCGTTGTAGCTGTCGACTTCCCTCCAACCATCCAATGCCCAGAGCTGATTATGGAATGCATAAAGCATTATAATGCCGAGAGGAGCAATTTTGGCACCGGATGGCAAGCTCCTGGCCAACCTGATAGCCGAAGCAAGTGGATAAACATTCGGAATTCCGACATACTAGTCCATGACTTACAAAACCAAGGAAAGAGCAACAATGATATATGATGCCGACATTGAGAGATGTGCTGGAATAATTAAGAAAGTCTGGATGCAGAAAGCAAAGACACACATTTTCAAGATGCCCAAGTAGATCACCAACATGGACTTCAAGCAGGAGTATGTTGACCTTGTGTTGATGCTGAGCCAAATCATGGGATGCCAACAGGCCTTCTTATTTGAACCTTGGATGTTTTTCTTCATCAGTGAAGTAATGGAAGACGACAAAATAGTAGATTGGGCAAGGTTGATCAGCCACAACTTGCATGAATAGTTGAAGAATTTGAAACAATCTACTCGTTGGCAAGAATGGGCAAATTCAATGGCTTGCCAAGAAAGGGACCCATGGGATGTGGACTAGGACAATTGAAAGTTCATGAGTGTTATTCGTAGTTGCACTTATACAACACTACTTTCAAGTTGGTAAGCGACACCTTCACAATGCATTTGACCAGATTGTTACAAGGTGGACTGCACATGAGGTTGTTGCAGGAGGCTAGAAAGGTGATAAAGAAGTATGGGGCCTAGTTTATCTGATTTCCAAAATTCACTTACATTCGGGTCCAAGGGTTCTCAGATCAACCATATAGGTTGCCAAGATATCCAATGGTCAAGATGGTGCTAATGGAGCTTACCAAGTTGTTGACCACCTACGACAAAATCCAAAAGAAGTTGTTAATTGAATTTCCAATTATCGTAGGAGATTACGTAGAAACGTGTCCGACATTGACATCGACTGAAAAGTCAGTAGATGAACTATTATTCTATCACTTGACATTCCATACGGTGAGGTCACTCTTTGACCCATACAACAAGATCAGGAAGGTTGTTGGAGTGAAGCACAAGCACAAAATCCAGCTAGAAGATTATTGGGCCAATGCCAAGGATGACTTTGAAGTCAAGAAAAGGATGTTTCCCAGATTGTCCCCTAACATGATAAAACTTTGTGTAGTAATTCAGGTGCTGGATCAAGTTAAGGAAGATGAAAATATAGTTCAACCAGAGTATGAAACCCTGAAGGATAGATCTATTCAAGCCCCATATTGGTTAGAGCCATAGGTTGATGACTTGAATGTTTTAAGTAAACCAATCCTAAAATTTACTAGGCATTGGGTTGAACGGTACACCACAAAGTTAAAGGCAAATAATGCTTGCCTGACTTACTAGTTGATGGGAGACCTGGACTCCCATAGCGAAGCAACAGAAGGGTCATCAGGAGCCCAAGCTGGGGAAGGAGTTCCACATGAAGGAATGAAACAAAGGAAAGAGAAAAATGTTTCTAGGAAGTCACAAATGAAGAAGAGAAAAGAAGTCCAACTGGAAGAGCCACAACAAAAAAGGCCAATGATAGAGGAAGCACAATCATCGGCTAGTTCTTCTAGTGTGCATGAGGTCAAAATGTTCACACAAGAAGTTGCAAGAGGTCAGCCGCAAGAAAATGATCTCGGCACTGCACAAACACAAGATGTTCTTAGCATTAGCACTTCCCATAGACCTGTTCTGCAGGAAAATCAAAGGCAAGAAATTCCTCCAGATACAGAACAACAGGATAAGGATTGTTTCATGGAAATGAATCATGGAAATGAAGGCACTTTGGAAGAGGTTTCACAAGAACAAGCACAACTAGAAGATCAGGCCAATCTGCAAAGGATGAGAAAGGAGTCAGATGAAGAAATGGATCATGCACATGAATTAGAGGAACTTCTAAGCAAAATAGATAAGCCAGTAGGGAAGAAGGCAACTAGGAAGTTTTCCAAGATCACAAGGGACGAATCAAGATCCAGGACATTGCACTTAGTTGTACCTAGGGTGGGTAAGGATAGGAGTGAAATCACGCCCGATGAATATGAAATCAAAGAGGTCAACTTAGGGTGTGCTTCCACGACACAGGTGGTGGAAGACTTTGACGAATCTTCCTTAATATTGAAAGAGCAAATGAAAAGAATGAAGGAGAAGAATAAGAGGTTGAAGAGGGAGAACAATGCCTTGAGCGAATATCTACAATAGTTGAAGCATCCACTCAGAGAGGAAGATTCATTCTTTGTTCTTCCCTCTTCTCTTCCCAAAGAATCCATTGATGGCATTGAAGAAATAAGGAGAAGAGCTCAGTGCTCTAAGGAATGGGTGGAGGATGTCTTCACTTCAACTAGAAAATTTATTGAAGACTTGGATCACTTCCACTGGAGAATTCTTGCTATCCTAAACAGACTTGAGACTGCGCAT
This sequence comes from Cryptomeria japonica, assembly GCF_030272615.1. Taxonomy (NCBI): domain Eukaryota; kingdom Viridiplantae; phylum Streptophyta; class Pinopsida; order Cupressales; family Cupressaceae; genus Cryptomeria; species Cryptomeria japonica. The sequence continues at coordinate 439,252,701 of NC_081412.1, read as the reverse complement.
AGGTCATGGGAAGATGTGCATATTTATCAAGACTTGACAATTCCGCGACCGCGAGAATTAATGGGAATTCCTAAGTAAACTTTGATTGATGGGAAGGTTGCTCAAGAGAATGAAATTTATGACTTCCCACGGTGGTTTTATGATGTCTGCACTAGGAAGAAATCCTTTGAAAAATTCAGAAAAGACTTAGCATCACTGAAGGAATCACTCAAGAAAATTCAGGAAGAAATCCATAATGCAGTCGAAGCATTATTTGCAAGAAAGTTAACTGATGAAGAGCCGACAGTTGACTTCTTGAAGGACAGGTTGCACGAGTTATTTGTGGAATCCTTTTCCAAAGGACATCTGGAAAATGTTTCTTTGTTCTCCAGCACAATGCAAAGGACTCAAGAGATAGCGACAAGTTGGGAGAAGTTTTTCTCCAAGTGTGAAGAGGATATTTCGTTGCTGGAATTCAAAATGGAGAATGTCCCAAGTGTCTCCGTAGGATAATTGGAAGTCGTCATCGCCAGATTCATTGCATTCACCATAAATGAACGAGATAATGGTCATCCAATTTTGGACGAGAATCTTTTGATTGCATGAGGGCATGGTGACACATTCATTATTGGAATATTTGACCAAGTGGTGATTGATTCAATGCATGTCAGTCATCATGTTTAAGGGATAGTGGTGCATTTAATGCACAGTGGGCGATTGTTTGAATGTAATGGATAATTAATGCATAATGGGCACCATTTTGAGCAAGGAGCAATTAATTGATAGTGGGTGTGATGCATCATTAATGTTTATTCCCACTATGTGGCATCATGTATTTGGAATCTATTGGTCAAACTCTAATTAGGGCTTGCATGTTCAATCTTGGCCATTGATTGGTTTGTAATTTAGGCTGACCATTTTCCTCCCGGAGGCCTATAAAGGGGGTCACCCCTTCATTTGTAACGGGGGGAGATTGTATGAATTTTTTGCGATAAGCTATTGAAGTAATAAACAATGATATATTGTTCTCTGATGGTATACACTTGTGTTACTTTGTAGCTTGCATTGTTTCACTTTCCTCACTTAATTTAGATTTATTTCAAGCATTTAGATGAACAAAGTTGATTGCAATGTTTTACGGTGAAGATCGCTTGCTCATACCTTTTGTTAATAGATGATTTCTATTGACAATGCAAGGTTGGACTGAGCTTTTATATGTGTGCGCTTAATCTAAATTGTTAGATGAACATTGTTATCTAATGGTGTTCATCAATGGTTTAAAATCTCTCAAACACAACCTTTGAAAATTGCACCTGCTTTATGTAGTTGTCTACTAGTGGCGAAGTGAAGTGTGGTTGATCTCATCCAAATCATTGCTCTCTATTGAGTTCTTAGATTAGAATAGCTTCCCTAAACCCTTTCCCATTTTATTTTCTGCATCATTTAATTGAGAAGTCCCAAAAAAAGAGTTATTTCATTGCTAAATCATTCACGAGGATCTCCTTGAAAATTATAAATTTGTTTAAGTCTTCTACAAGTGTGCGTAAGTCCCCTTGGATTACTAGCAACATCACCAAATGAGTTTATATCCACAATAAAGTCGCTAGTACACAGTTGGAACCTTGAAGTCAATGTATGATCTTCTTGCAATCTTAACATACATTTGATCTTGATCAAGGGAGGATAAAGTGACTATTGGAAAACTTTATTCTATGTTGGTGTGGTCACAAAACACCAGCCAATAGGTTAAACACCCCTTATAGAACCCTGTGTATTTGAATAAAATAAAAAATTAAAATGATACAAAAGATAATAAACTTACATGCATTTATTGGTTATTGTTAGAACAAGTTCCTCAAGATCTACTTAATCCACATAATTCACTTCATAAGCATACACATGAACATCCATTAATAGCAATGTTTCGCAGGGGCACATCCCCCCCAAAAGAACCCATTTCCCTTGTAGGGGGACATTTTCAAGACTTGGGGACTTAGGTGAAACGCCCCCCCACAACATCACTACGTCCGCCACCTGTGTCGAGGATGCCACTAGGTCACTTGCTATATGGCACATGGCATTACATACTAATTACAACCTTCAACTTTGTGAAAACTAGTTGGCCTTTCAGGGGGTATAGTCACAAAGATCTTAATGTAAGGGTAGCAAATATAAATGAAGAAAATGCAAAATCAACACATTCCAAAGAAGCAAAAAGAGAAGTCCTAGTAACCAGGACGACCTAATGAATTAGGAAAATGTACCAAATCAAAGAAAAAGATTATTTCAAACAAGATCTAAGTGTGAAAGTGAAGTATGCAATGTTATTATTGATGGTGGAAGTACAAATAATCTTGTTTCTGAAGAGATGGTAAGAAAATTGTAGTTAGAAATGAGAAAACCAATTAGGAGTATCAAAACTATGCTACTTATTGCAAAGTTGAAAGACATGCATCCTAAAAATAGAAGCTTAAATAGAAAAGAAGCTATACAAAGAACTCAAAAGCTGATTGCAATTTGCATTTCAAAAATGGGCAATTTGTAAAGAAATTAGAGGAGTTGACTAGGAACAATAACATGAATAAAAATGACAAAAAATCGAAAAACATCAACACATAGAGAAATGCTAATATAAACTAATTGTTAGCATACCATCCTCGAGTAGGCCTTCATATGACAAGGTTGTTATTTTTTGAGACATGATGCATGTAATAAGGAGATATCATATACATCATAATATATTAATACAAATCATGATAATACAAACCAATTGTTAGCATGCCATCCTTAAGTAGACCATCGTATGACAAGGCTATTAGTTTCCAAGACATGATGCATATCTCAAGGAGATATCAGATAATCATAAAACTACACAGTTGAATCCTGATAGCAATATCATAATGATGATATCGAATAACTAAATGAGTTGCTTTCAATGATGCACCAAATAATTTAAACCATGCTCATTCCACTAATGAAGGAAACATTCCTCCAACAAATGTCAACATTTGGAGGCCTGCAATTCAAAAGAGACAAATTTACGAGGATAAACAAAATAAGGATAAATATTCAATGAGTTATCAAAAACCTAAATGAGTTGCTCCATGCAACAAAAAAATCAAATCATGCTACTAATGAGGAAAGCATTCCTCCAATAGATGTTAACACTGGAGTTTTGCACTTTGAAAGAGCCAAATTCAGAGGATATATCAAATAAGGATAATTATTCAATGGCATGATAACACAATAATTCAAAGTAAAGGGCAAGTGGAACTACAAGCTTGTACATCACCATTGTTTGAATTCCTCTAAACATGTTGCTTTGACATAAATAAACACGTCATAGATGACAAAAATTGATTCAATCCTGTTGTGACGTATTCACACATCGCCCCATTGCAAATGGGGAGCCCCACTTTTTTTCTCTTTCTAGGTTAGTCATCTTAGCTTAGTTGTTGGTTGTTGTCGAGTCTTTTGCTATTAACCTTTGCATTAGAGAGGTATAGTTGGTCAAGAGGTCGAGAATCAAGAGGATAGCCCTTCCTGTAAGGTGTAAAATGAAGTGTTGTGAGATGAGTGAGTGGTCGTGAACTCGATTGGTCAAGGCCTACAATGGAAAAATGGTGAAGAGGAGAGGTCAAATGAAGCATAGAGAGAAAGAGGCTTGATGAAGAAACCCTTAAGATCAAGCATAATCAACAATGCAGGTGTTTCCCCATCATCCAAGTGACTCAAATATATTTTAGTGAAAGGTGAGATCTAGGAGCAAAATTTGACCAAGTATGCTAAAATTTCCATTGCTCCTCTCTAGGAGCGAAATGGACTTCCTTTGCTCCTTCTCAAGAGCGAAATCCTCTTCCATTGCCTCTATTTTGGAGCGATTTGAACTTCTTAGGCATATTTGAGGATGTTGACCTAGTCTAGTGCCTCCACAATCACTTTGACCATGAAAATTCATCAAATGCATTAGGATTTTGACTAAGTAATGGAGGGAAGAATGCAAATTTGAGTCATTTCTATTGCTCCTCTCCAGGAGCGAAATCTATTTCCTTTGCTCCTTGGTTGGAGCGAAATCTTCTTCTATTGCCTTCATTTTGGAAGGAAGTGAACTTCTTGAGCACATTTGAGGAAAATGAGTAAATTTTAATACCTTTGACACCATTTTGATCACAGAAGAAGTGAAAAGCATTATCATTTTGACCAAGGAATTACGGGAGATAGCAAATTGAGGTCACTTCCTTTGTTCCTCTCTAGGAGCGAAAAACACTTCCATTGCCCTCCTTTGAGAGCGAATTTCCCTTCCATTGCCTTTGGTTGAGAGCGAAATCACATTCAAGGCAAGTATTGAGGTCTTTTGATGCATGAGAGATAAACCCTAGGGTGCAAGTTAGTAAGACCGAGCTAGAAGGTGAGTTTGAAGATCATTTCCATTACTCAAGGTTCAAGGCAAAAACCATTTCCTTTGCTCTCTTCTAGGAGCGAAAATGTATTCCTTTGCCTGAGTCTAGGAGTGAAATTGCTTATAGATCTTTGCTTTGAGTTGATTTGATGCCTCCACTTGCATAGATAGCAAAACACCCAAGCTTGAGTTGATGAAGGGCAAAATTTGATTGTGTGAGAGAATTTCCATTGCTCCTCCTTTGGAGTGAAATCCTCTTCCTTTGCTCATCATTTAGAGCGAATTTGCTTCTAGACCTCACATTGAGCATAATTTGGTACACTTGAGTTTAAGGAAAGAGGGTAAATGGGTGAAAGGAAGCTAAGGTTCAAATTTAAGTCCATTTCCTTTGCTCCCCGATTGGAGCAAAATTTGCTTCCATTGCTCCTCAGTGGGAGCAAATTTCACTTCCATTGCTCAAGTATAGGAGCAAAATTCCTCCTAAGGCCTTCCTTGAGGTTAATTTGACATGTTTTCACGTATGAGTGGCTGAAAGACTTAAGGTTTGAGTTAGTGGAATGAAGGTAAGTGAATGAGATTGAGCTAAGTATCCAAATTGTAATGACTTCCTTTGCTCCCTGATTAGAGCGAAATTCACTTCCATTGCTCCTCATTGGGAGCGAAAATACCTTCCTTTGCTTGAGATTAGGAGTGAAATTGATCTCAAAGCCTTCTTCAAGGTTGATTTGACTCCTTCAAGTGCGTAGAAGGTAAATTATTCAAACATGAAGTGATGAAGGGCAGATTTGAAGTCATTTCCATTGCTCCCCTCCAGGAGCAAATTTCACTTCTATTGCCCCAATCTAGGAGCAAAATTATCCTCAAAGCATTCAATGAATTTGATAAATTCTACACATGAGGATTAAATAACTTAAGGAAATGAATTGATGGAATGAAGAAGGAGGATGAAAATTTGGTTAAGTATCAAAAAATTTCCTTTGCTCTCTGACAGAAGCAAAATTACCTTCCTTTGTTCCTCCTTGAAAGCGAAATCCTCTCTTAAAGCATTTTGATGACAATTTTGAGCATTTCATATGGGAGAGATGATGATTTTGAGGTATACGAGGACAAGATTGGTGAAATTTAGCTCAGAGAGTTGAGTGTCTTACCATTTTCATTACTTATGATTTGAAGCGAAATTCATTTCCATTGCTTGAGTTTAAGAGCGAACTTCCATTGCCTAGAAGATGGAGCGAATTCTTGTTCCATTGCTCTTTTCTTGGAGTGAAAATTTCTTCCTTTGCTCCCCTTTAGAAGCGAATTTGCTCAATTGAAACACATTTGGCGCCAAACATGATTCAAACTCAAAGGAAAATGTTCAAGTCGGCTGCCCTAAAGGAATAAATTTAATCTTATTTGCATAAGACTAAGTTGGCCTTCACCATAAAAGGACATATCCTTTCCTTAAGGCACCTATATAAGGAGACTCCAAGCATTCATTTAATCATCAATCCAAAGCGAATTTCCTCTCTAGCAACAAATTTCAAGAGTAGACCAGCGATCCCAATCAACATCATCAGGACAACAAATTTAATCTGCAAGGAAGCACATCATCAACAAACTCCATCACAAAGACAGTGAATTCAGTCATCAAAAGGAGCGACCTCCCCTATAGAAACACATATCAGACTTGCAACACATAAAAGGGGGGATCGTGTCAAATTAAGAGATTATAAAGGTTATATGTCATGTGTGTGTGATGCTCATTTGTTTGTTTTGCAAGAGGTGAATAAAGAAATCAAAAGGACCAAGTTGGAGGAAGATTGGAACAAGTGTCCTAAGGAGGAAATTTCAACATCAAGGTCAAGATACAAAAAAGATCTCTTCAAGAAGAAAACTTCATCGGCAAATACAATGACATCAAGGAATGAGACTACACAAGAAGCATTCACTTATACAAGGACATGACTCATAACACCAACAACATGAAGGGAATCACAAAGAAAGAGTTTCAAAAGAGTGAAGAAGCAATTATGACATCAAGGATTCATTACAAGTCAGTCACAAGATCCAAAACTAAGAGGAAATCAACATCTACACCTTGAACCTCCATGATTGAGACATTCAAGAGGATAGTTTCAGAAGAGTTAATCAAAGTTAGAAGATCATCATCATCACTGCTGAAGCTGGATAATGTTCAGTATCAAGAAGTGTTATTCAATACTCATTCATGATGATGAATCCAATCCACAAAGTGCAAGTTGAGGTGGCATCCTAATCACTACTCCGCCAAATCAAGGAGTTCCACATCAACATGTCCGGATTCAATGAACCAAGCTCATCATATGGAGACACAATCTTCGAGATACCTACCCCCGTTTTCTATTGGTTCGCATTCAGTATTGAACCTAAATGTAATTATTTCATTGGCTAGAATAAAGTTTGTTGTAACAAACCCTAATTAGGGTTTCATTGTAAAATCTCGACCATTGATCTCAAATCAATCCTGGCCATCCATTGTAATGAGCTCTCTATATAAAGCTCAAGCTCTTCATTTGTAAGGGTTAATAGAATAAGAATAGTGACAGTGAATAGAATAGTGTGTAGTCCAAGGATAGATAGATTAGAAGATAGAATAGAAACTAGGTTAGGAGAAGGAGGAATTGTTGTTAAGACTTGTAAATGAGATACTCTTTTCATTGAAGTTATGGTGAAATGTGTTATTTCAACAAGTCCCATGGTTTCTACTTCTCATTTACTTTCATGTTGATTAGATTGAATGGAGGAAATTGTTGAATACATTTGCATGGAATCCATTTAGTCCATACCACTAGCCTCTTGGTGATTGTAAGTGCGCTTTGCATGGTCAACTGGAATTGTATAAGCTTAACTTCAATTGTTGAACATCTTTGAATTACACCTTAGAAGATTGCATTGAGTTTGTGTCAAACTGTTCGATTTCATGGTGAGACCTTGCCCAATAAGATTCCATCGAATCATTCACCCTTTTCTTGCATTCTAAATCTTAGGATAGAATTCTTCAACCCTTTCCTTTTGTCCTTTTTTTCAACTCAAGTTAGTTTAGGATAAAAAGCATCACAAGATTGCAACATTAGATGATCAAGTTCCAGCAATTCAAGCATTCATGTACAACGTAAGGCCCCTTGGAGGAACAGCAATCAGAACGACAATTGTGCTTATCCACATGTCGTGACCCGACATATAGAAGAACGTTGGAGTTATCTCAAGTGATCCTTGTGCGTATCTTCAACATTTGGGAAACTTTGTTCAAGAAAGGATAAGATACCTTGGTATTTTATTTTGTGCTTAATTGTGCATAAAAAACACATAAACAAATCCCCTTAAGCCAATGACACAGATCTCAACTATCAAACTCCCAAAGCAATGTAAACCATATAAACCAAATTTACTACACTAACACACTTGCAATAGATTGCTTCAACTCTTTAGAAAAATTAAAGTGAAAATGCTTTAATAAAAAATAAAAAATAACAAACTAATACACCATATCTTGAGCATCTGCAAGTATGATTACCTCTTTTTCACAAATTGGACCTCTTCTTCATAATTTACATGGGACGTGATTGCCCTGGGTTCTGTGAACAGCCTTCTCTTTTTCAGGTGCCTCATCTAGAAACCACATCCAAGCCAAAAGTTTTTAAAAGAATAAGCTATAATACCAATGGAATCCAACCTTCGCTTCCCACTTTTTTTTGGAAGACATCTAAATCAAGGGCCAGTATAAGATTGAAAAATTGCAAAGATCATTTCATGCAAAAATCTAACAAGTTGCAAGAATGCAGACAACCACAAATACAAGATTATAGAAATACACATCATACACATGCATCATTTCAAAGATTCAAACATTATAAAGTTTAATAGTTTAAATAAATAGCAATACAGTAATTAGGATTATTGTGCTCTCCGAGTCTCTAATACACCATATCTTGAGCATCTGCAAGTATGATTACCTCTTTTTCACAAATTGGACCTCTTATTCATAATTTACATGGGACGTGATTGCCCTGGGTTCTGTGAACAGCCTTCTCTTTTTCAGGTGCCTCATCTAGAAACCACATCCAAGCCAAAAGTTTTTAAAAGAATAAGCTATAATACCAATGGAATCCAACCTTCGTTTCCCACTTTTTTTTGGAAGACATCTAAATCAAGGGCCAGTATAAGATTGAAAAATTGCAAAGATCATTTCATGCAAAAATCTAACAAGTTGCAAGAATGCAGACAACCACAAATACAAGATTGTAGAAATACACATCATACACATGCATCATTTCAAAGATTCAAACATTATAAAGTTTAATAGTTTAAATAAATAGCAATACGGTAATTAGGATTGTTGTGCTCTCCGAGTCTCTACATCTATTTCATAATAACAGAAAATTCCATAAATTTTACACAGTCAGCTTTGAAATTGCTCTATTATTGCTTTTTCAAACTTATTGTTTGCAATGCCATGGTTCACAAGAAAATTTGTGTGTCACTATTTGTTAACTGGACAAAACTATAGCGATATTGCAAAGAATATTTGTATATTGATCATTGTTCAAATGCTACTAATCAACGGATCTAGGTTGACATTAAACACAGAAATTTTGTATTAACAAAGGTCTTGAGAAGAATAATGATTTTTTAAACAACAATTAAGGGGAAAAGCAATGGGCATCACTACCATAAGAGTACAAAAAGGAGAGTCCAATGTCTGTCATATCAGATTGACATTAACTGGCAAAGATGGCAGGCGAATTGGTCCCTCTGCATAAAAAATGAGGCAACCAAATGTTAGGGCAACATCATAATGAACATAGAAGTATAAATTCAATCACAACTTAGGGAGAAGTCATGGATATCATTAACTGTGCACTGAAAAATCCCCGAACTTCACAAACATTTTTGCCCCAATAATAGCTATGTGAGATCATGGATATCAGAAAATGACTACACTCGTGGGAGATATCTGGCAAGGGACAATTACAGGCAAGTGAAATAGGCATGTAGTATTATATTTTTTCCCATAATCAATAAACATCAAACATTAAAATATTCGGCTAAGTATGATTAGTAAACTTGAAGAACCAAAAAGTTAGAATTCCATGTCACCATTATTGGGAGGATGAACAATATATTTGAGGATGTCAAACACCTGAATGGAATGCTGAGAACGTCAACAACATTTAATCATGTAGCTTCAAGCAATGTCACCATGACTTGAAATGTTGCTAGGTGACAGAGGTACCTTGTTGGTTTTTACACACAAGTGTTAAAGGTTTTTATGCACAAGTGTTGCAGATTTTGTTTCATGTGGATAGTATTTCTTTTCTCATCACTAAAGGCCTTGTATGGGTGTGAGACAATCTCATTTGGAAGTTTGATCCTCCAAGGGAGTTGTGTATCAAGGGCCAAAGACTTAGTGCAGCAAAACATGGATATCATAAATAGACTCAAAGATAATCTACACCAAGCACAAAACCAACAAAAAATTTATGCTGACTGGAACAAAACAGAAAGGACATTTGAAGTTGGGGACTTGGTTTTCTTAAGGTTACAATAGCAATCATCAATCAAGGTAAGCAAAGCCAAGAAGCTTAAACCTAGATCTATGGACCATAGAAGATTCTAAGAAGAATAAGAGAGGTTGCCTACGAATTGGGACTACCAGCAAACAGTGGGATCCACAATATTTTTCTTGTATCCCAACTCAGAAAGGCGCTAGGACAACATGTTACTCCATATTTGGAATTACCTCTGCTCAATGATGAAGGCAAGTTAATTCTAGAACCTGAGGCCATTCTTGATGTGTGAGAAAAGAAATTGAGAAGTAAATCCATTCCTGAGTACTTGGTTAAGTGGAAGGGTCTACCTATGGAAGACACCACTTGGGAAGTGTTGTGACGTTTTCACACATCGCCTCATTGCAAATGGGGACCCATGTTTTTTGCTTTTTAGGGTTTGTTCTTTGGGTTTTTTTAGGGTTTTGTTAGTTAGCCTTTGCATTTTGAGTGCTGTCGGGGAGATCAATAGGGTAGCAAGTCCGGCTTGAGTAAGGTCCTGATCCTGAAATTTGGCTAAGTCTGTAATGTCCTGATCCTGAATTTGACTAAGTCTGGAAACTGAAAAAACCTCCAAAAACTAGATTTTGCAATATAACTCCTGGAGGTCTGAAACCACTCTCAAACATCCTGAAAGTATATATGGAATATAACTTAAAGTATAAGTGACATTTCCTTCTTATACTTAAATGTTATATTCCATAAAATTTATCCTGATAGAGAGTTCGAAAAGTCAAATTTCGCTCGTGTCCTTCTCCAAGGGTCCAGAGCGAAAAGCGCTCCTGTCCCTCTCCAAGGGACCAAGGCGAATCGCTCGTGTCCCTCACCAAGGGTCCAGAGCGAAAATGCTTAGTTGAGCCATTCCTGACCTTGTTTGGACGAATCGAGACATCAAAGGCATGGTGAAGGACGAAATGAGCATGATAGAGCATCCAGACTTGATAAAAAACAATGAAATGATGAAGTTTTTGCCTAGAGGGTCAAATTCGCTCCTGTCCCTCACTGAAGGACCAGAGCGAAATTCTTCATAAGGTACGATCTGGGCAAAGATCAAGCAAGTTTTATGTTTGAAGGCAAGAAAGGAGATGAATTGAACCCATTGAAGACAAATTGAAGATTATCAAATGCCATCAAAGGACCAAAATGCTTAAGTTCGCTCCTGTCCCTCAGGAAGGGACCAGAGCGATTTTTGTCTTTGACAAATTTCTTGCCAAGTTACAATGAATTCCAAGGCATGGATGAATGAAAGGGGACCTTACGAGACCGTTGAAGATAAATTTGGAAGCTGGCGAAGTGTGATGGAGACTACAAGTACAAATTCGCTCCTGTCCCTCTCCAAGGGACCAGGGCGATATAATGGTTATATTGTCGTTCCTCCAAATTCAAGGCACTCCAAGACGAAGAACAAGGTGGTGAAGACATTTTAAGACATCTCCATCAAGCGCAAAGCATCAAAAATTGCCAAAGATGAAGGATTTGCACCAAGACATCTAATTCGCTCCTGTCCCTCAGGAAGGGACCAGAGCGATATTTCCATAAAGGCATAGATTTCAAAAGTTAAGCAAGTGTCAAGCGACCAAGGGGATCAAAAAGACTACGTTTTACACGATGAGGACAATTGCAAGTTGGAGAACGCAAGCATGAACCCAAAGACTTGAAGTTCGCTCCTGTCCCTCTCCAAGGGACCAGAGCGATGTTTATTATATTAGCCAAATCCCTCAAAAATCACGTAAGGTCAAGGTTTTGCAAGGTCGTATGAGGTCCAAGGCATGATTAGAAGGTGATATACAAAGACTTCAAACGTTAAAAGATCCTTAAATTGAACACAGAAGCTATATCGCTCCTGTCCCTCTCCAAGGGACCAGGGCGATTTGTATGGGATCCTTCATTTTCCCTCAAGTTCATGCCAAGTCAAGGTTTTTCGGGGTCACACAAGGTATAAGGTGTCATTTGAAAGTGATATATCAAAGTTTGGAATGTCCAAATGTTACCAATTTGTGCAAGGAACTCATATCGCTCCTGTCCTTTGGACAAGGACCAGGGCGATATTTGCCAAAACACATGATATCCTTTAAAGATCACGTTGAAATAAGGTTGCACAAGGTTTTAAACATCATTTGGAAGGCGATACAAAGGGAGATAGACGTTAAATATTACCAGTTTGAGCTTAAAATGGAGAAAAGACAAGGATCGCTCCTGTCCCTCTCCAAGGGACAAGGGCGATGATCCTTTAAACATCAAAATGCCTTGTGAAAATCAAGTGGAACAAGCATGGAATGAACAAGCAAGGTTATTATTCACCATACGAGGAAAAGTTGATATCCAAATGGAGAATTTCAAGTGAAAACATTAGGATCGCTCCTGTCCCTCTCCAAGGGACCAGGGCGATATTACATCCAAGGGCATTCCTTCACAAACAAGTCAATCAAACTCGAAGGACCCAGCTAAAATGTCGATTTGAACGTGGAAATGAGGACTTTGGACGTCGAAATTGCAAGAATCATGACAAAGTTGATGGATCGCTCCTGTCCCTCTCCAAGGGACCAGGGCGATGAGGTACGTATCTTCCATTTTCAAGTTTTGGCGCCCAAAGCAAGTATTTTTGAATTTATTTTAAATGCTAAAAGTCGATATGTTTCGAAAATTTAATGAAAATTAGCATTTAACTATTGCGCTTGGTATCAATTAATTATTTTGCCTTGTAAAAAATCGAAATTTATTAATTAAAAATGAAAGGCATTTAATAATTAATTAATTAATTAATAAAAAAATCGAATGGAGTGTTTGGTTTGGAGAGTCAGCCTTGTTATTTATGAAAAAAATCGTTTTTTAATTGCTATATTTTTATAAAAGTCGGCCTTGGGGATGATAAGAGGTGAGTGCTATAAAGGGAGGGTGAAAATTGTTATTTTCACATCATTATTTGTCATTTCTTACATGCGATCTTGAGGAAGACAAAGGAAAGTGCGAAGTTGTATTCAAGGAGCGAATTTCATTTCAAGTTAGAAGGCGCTAGTAACTTCCAAGGTGGTGCGAATCTATATTGGGCGAACTTGCCAAGGTGTTAGAGGATCAAGTCAAGGACAAGAGGGTGGCGAAATTGATATTTTGAAGAAGGAGATCACGTTGAAGCCATCTAATTTTGATTTTGCCTATTCCTTGTCTTGCATTTTAGAGTTAGGCTCTCAAGAGAGGTATGGCGATATGGATTTATTGTCGCTTAAATTTTGAAATTTTGAAATTTTGAATTCATAGCTCAATAGTCATTTTTAGGAAATGATTAATAAAGGACTTATCATTAAGTTTCCTAAAATTTGCTCTCTAATTTATGTTATGTATTGCAAAATCATGGTACTAATTTTGAAATGTTGTGTAGGCATCAAATGGAGATCTCTTCAAGGAAAATCAAGCCGGATCCAGGACGGTCTTCGCCAGGACGGTCTTCGCCAGGACGATCAAGTAAGGACATGGGCGACCTCTTTCAATCCAGCGTTCCAAGGCGAGGTACATCATCATCTTGCATATCAAGGACAAAAGGAGTTAGAACAAGAGTCAATTAAAGATAGCCTCTCAACGACATCAAATTGAATATCTAGCAACCTACGAGTGTCAGATGGGGTGGCATCCTAGTCATCATTTCTCCAATCAGTGAAGTCCATCTCAGCATGGCCAGATTCGATGTACTTAACTCATGGAAGGTGGCACAAACTCCAATGTACCTACCCAGGCTATCCATTGGTCGATTTTTCTAGAAGGGACATGTGTCCAAGCAATGCAATTTTATCATTGGTCAAGCATTAAATGTTATGTAATGGTTGTAACAAACCCTAATTAGGGTTTTCATTGTTGTATCTTGGCCATTGATCTTGAATTGATCTAAGCCATCAAATTGTATTGTGGGCACTATATAAGCCCAGGCATTTCATTTGTAAAGGCTAATTAGCAATAAGTTAGAGATAGCATGTAAATAGTTGGAAGAGTTAGAATATAATTGATAGAATAGTAATTAGAGTAGAATAGGAGGACAAGGCAAGAAATTGTTGCCATTGATTGTAAACAAACTCCATTTTCATTGAAGTAATGGTGAAATATGTCGTTTTCTTGCAATTTGCATGGTTTCTTGTTGAGTCTTCAATCTTAGATGGTAGATGATTAGATGAATGGAGGAAATGTGATTGATTGATGGTGGAATTCATATATCCATACTACTAGCAGTTTGTTGATTGCAGACTTGCCTTGTGTAGTCAACTGGAATCGTTCAGCTTAAGCTCAATTTCAATTTGTTGCCTCTTCATTGATATGCATCAACTTGGATGGTATCTATGCCTGCGGTGATGATTTGAACATCATAAAGCTTCCCTTAGAAGATCGCACTAGTCTTGTGTAGATGTTCCATTGATGTCAAAACAAGATCTAGTTAGAGTTTCATCAAAAATCAAGTCATTGCTCCTACATTCTTAGTATTAGGATTAGATCTTCTCTTCGCCCTTATCTTTTTTCCATTTTTTAAAATCCAAGTTAGTCAGAGCCTGTGTCCAGCAAAGCAGATCGGAAGTTCAATCATCACATGTAAGTCCCCTTGTGATCCCAGCAAATCACATCATACCACTGGAGCTTGTCCACACGTAGAGACCCTACTAAAAGAACCTTGGAGTCTACCTAACTGATCCTTTATGCGAATCTTCAGCAGTTAGAGACTATTTTCTCAAGAGAGGATAAGATGCCTATTGGTATTTTATTCTGTGTATGATGGTGTATAAAATACACGTCAACAGGAAGGAGTTGAGATCTTTGACCATTCAAATTTAAAATTGCTTGTGAAGGGTGGACTTTCATGCCCCCACCGTGACACCAATATTCACACCATCCCAAAGCGAATTAAGGAACACCCACGCACAAAAATTGTCTTATTTCTAAGACTTCACATTTTTTTGTAATTTCGATCAGACATGAACAAATAGCAAAAGGTGATGATTTTATCCCATAGTATGTTACCTTGGTTGATGTATTCATAGCGGTCTCTATACAGAGATAAGGCGTGCGGGTGTGTTTTTTATGACATCATGCAACACATAATAAAATACTAAGTATTCTATCCTCTCTTGAATAAAGACCTCTCGGATCCTAAACTATGTGATCAAACGAGATGACTCCAAGGTTTTGATAGTCAGGTCTTGACTTCATACATTGATAGACTCAATGTGTGATGTGATTTGCTGGAATCACAAGGGGACTTACGTTTTGCTTGAACTCTGCTGGAACATGGATTCTAATAGACTTGAAAAAAAAAGGCAAAAGGATAAAGGGTTGAGAAAGACTACGCTACTCCTAAGATCAATGATGACGATGAATGTTTCTTAGATAGACAAACTCCCTCAAATCAAAGTTTACTTTGCCATGATGACAACAACCACACAAACTTGATGCAATCTTCTAAGGAAACGAAGGATTTTCATACCACAAGTACATTAGTCAAATAACCAATGTTGGCGCAACTTGAACAAGTATCCAAAATTGAACTTAGCAAAATAATGGGGCTCGGGCTAACTTTACACTATAGCTTACAATCAGCAAACTACAAAAAGTTATGAACCAGGGAATTCATCACAATATCTTCATAAGCATCCACCATAATCAATGAACTATATCCAAATTAGAGAAGTAACAAGGAACCATGCAAAATGTAGAAACACAACACATACATCCACCATAGCTTCAATGAAAGTATTGAATTGATTTCAACATAGCTTGGAAACAATTTCAAGTTTCCTCCTCCCACTCTACTCTACTTGCTATTCTATTGCTATTGATTGCTTCAACTACTAACTATTACTAAACTATAAACCTTTACAAATAAGAGATTTGAGCCTTATATAGAGGTCTCTTTACAATGAATGGCTCAAGTTGATTCTCAAATCAAGGGCCAAGATTACAAAATGAAACCCTAATTAGGGTTTGTTACAACAAACTCCTTCTTGACCAATGAGATAATTACAATAAATAGGACAATGTCCTCCTTTGACTGCCGACCAATGAGTGATGAGGTTAGGTACACTGAACTTTGTGCCTCCACATGTGGTAGTTATCCTCCTCGTTGGATGAGTCAAGTACATTGAACCTAGACACTTTGACTTGGAATGATGTGATTGAGTTGATGAGACTATGCACTGTTGTGAGGTATTCACACATCGCCCCATTGCAAATGGGGACCCCCCACTTTTTGCTTTCTGGGGTTAGCTCTTTTAGTTTTGTTGTTGGTCTTTTAGTGTCTTGGCCTTTGCATTGAAGGGATTGAGTTTCTCAAAGATCATCAAGCCAGGTGGATCTCCTCAAGGTGGAGTGAAGGAGGTCAAGTCAGTTGAGTGATTAGGGGTTATTTCGATCATTCCTAGGGTTTTTGTGTACTATCCGGTCACACTTCAAGTTGCTAAATCAAACCTTGGTTGAATGCATAATGTCCTCCTAGGTCATGTCCCTTACATCAAGGTCAGAGAAAACTCACTTTAAAAGTCAGGAATGTCATCCTGATCCTGAAGTGTCCTAAAATTTGAAGAATTTTCCAAAAACTAGATGTTGCATTATAACTCCTAGAGGTTCGAAACCACTCTCAAACATCCTGACAATATATATGGAATATAACTTATAGTATAAGAAAGAGAAAAGATATAAGGAAATGTCACTTATACTTATATTCCATATATGAATCCTAACGAAGAGACTAACTTTTGAGCACTTATGAGCGAACTTCATGTTGAAGGAGAGGTGAGCGAACTTCATGTAGAAGGAGAGGTGAGCGAACTTCATGTTGAAGTAGAGGTGAGCGAACTTCATGTTGAAGGAGAGATGAGTGAACTTCATGTTGAAGGAGAGATGAGCGAACTTCATGTTGAAGGAGAGGTGAGTGAGCTTCATGTTGGAGATGAGATGAGCGAGCTTCATGTTGGAGATGAGATGAGCGAGCTTCATGTTGAAGGGGAGATGAGTGAACTTCATGTTGAAGAAGAGATGAGTGAACTTCAAGTTGGGGATGATAGGAGCGAACTTCATGTTTCACCACTTTAGAGTGAAGTTTCTTCTTCACGAGTTTGCATTTTGAAGTAAAATTGACAACTTCATGCTTGAGCACTTTGGAGCGGAATTCATGATCTAGCAAAATGAAGCGATCTTGAGAGTGAAGTTGGATATAAATAGGTGAAATAAATCAACTTCGGTAGTTAAAGGAGACGAGCAAAGTTTTTTTTACTTCGTGCATTGAAGAAAGTGAGTGAAATTCCCAACTTCATGAATTGAAGGAGGTGAGCGAAATGCTACTTCATGAGTTGAAGGAGGTGAGCGAAGTAGATAACTTCATGCATTGGGGAAAGAGAGCGAATTTCATAAGCATGAGCAAAATTGAATAAGAGAAGGATAATCACCTAAAGAGGACTCAATGCCAAATGAACTTCATGATCTCACCAAGAGGAGCGAAGTAGAGTGATTTAAACGAACTTCAACTTCAAGAAGATAGGAGCAAACTTCGGGTTCAAGCAACTAGGAGCGAAATTCATACTTCATGTATCAAAAGAGATGAGCGAAGTTGATAACTTTAGCAGCTGCAAGCTTCAAGCGAAATCCTCCACTTCACGAATTGCTAAGGAGGAGCAAAATTGTTACTTCATGAGTTTAGGTTTTGAAGCGAACTTCATGAGTTGAGGTTTTGGAGCGAAGTTTACTACTTCATGTGTTTGGGATAAGGAGCAAAGATCATGATCTTGCTAAGTAGAGCGATTTTTAAGAATGAAGTTGGATATAAATAAGAGAAATAATTAAGAGAAGCAACTTCATGTTCTACTAATTTAGAGCGAAGTTTTTCACTTCATGGATCACTAATTTGGAGCGAAGTTGTTACTTCATGAACTACCGATTTGGACAATCTTACAACTTCATGAATTAAAGTGAAGGAGCGAACTTCATCCTAGAAGGTTTTTGAGCGAAATGTTACTTCATGAATTGAAGAAGTGAAGCAAAGTTATACTTCATACATTGAGAAATAAGAGCGAATGTCAACTTCATGAATCAAGCTTCATGAGGAATTTTAACTTCATGTTTGAGATAAGCGAGCTTCATATAGTGGGGTTTCAATGGAAAATTCCAACTTTACAAACCAAGGGATACAAATGAACTTCAAGAATTAAGACATGAGCAAACTTCACAATTTGAAGGGTATGAGCGAAGTTCAAGGAAATGAAGAAGATTAAGGCAAGGAGAAAATTAATGAACACCAAGGATGGAATACACTTAATGAGCTCCTCTTGATGAAGGCGAATTCCTCTATATCTTCTTATCAAACCTGCAAAACACATAAAATCAAGAGATATATCAAGCTAAGAAGAACTATCAAAGTTATATATTATGTATTTGATATCATGTTTGTTTTGTTTTGCAGATAGGAGAGGATGGTGATTGCAAAGCAAAAAGGAGGAAAATTGTGAGACCTACACCACTGTGCAAGAAGAGAAACTTTGTGCCCAAGAGGAATTTCAACCTTCACTGCACCATGGAGACATGAAGAGATCAAAGGAGTGCGAAAGATTTAGCTACATCAATAATTCCCATCACAACTACTTTGAGCGAGCTAGATAATGTTGAGTATCAAGAGATATCTCTCAACATCCCTTCATCATGATGAATCAACTCAAGTCTACAAAGTGCAAGAGTGAAGTGGCATCCCAAATGGCATTCCAATCACCATTCCTCCAGTCTGAAGTACACATCAACGCATCCAAGTTCAATGAATCAAGCTCACCAGTGATGGCACAAACTCCGAGACACCTACCCATGATATCTATTGGTCCACACTTTTTGAATGTAATTTTCTTATTGGCTAAGGAAAAGTTTGTTGTAACAAACCCTAATTAGGGTTTTCATTGTAGAATCCTAGCCATTGATGGAGAATCAATCATGGCCATTCATTGCAAATGAGCTCTCTATAAAAGCTCAGAGTCTTTCCTTTGTAAAGGTTAATGGTGAATAGTTGGTTAATAGCTGGTAGTGAATAGAATAGCTAATAGTAAGTAGAATAGCAATTAGAGTAGATTAAGAGAAGGAAGAATTGTTGGTATGACTTGTAAATGAGATATTCTTTCATTGAAGTTGTGGTGAAATTTGTTATTTCAACAAGCCTCATGGTTCTACTTCTCAATTTATTTTCATGTTAATTAGATTGAATGGAAGAAGTTGTTGAATGTATTCATGTGGAATCCACTTAGTCCATACCACTAGCCTCTTACTGAGTGTGAGCGTGCCTTGTGTGGTCAATTGGAATGATATGAGCTTAACCTCGAGTCGTCCTACATTCATTGCTTATGCATTAACTTGAATGGTGATCAATGTTTGATGGTATTGATTCGAACATCTTTTGAAACATCCCTAGAAGATTGCACTGAGCTTGTGTCAAATTGTTCAAGTTGATGGTGAGACTTCGCTCGATAGGATTCCATATAGTCATTCATCCATGTTCTTACATTCTAGGCTTTAGAATAGATTCTCTCAACCTTTTCCTTTTGCTCCTTTTTCAATTCAAGTTAGTTTAGGACAAAGAGCATCACCACATTATAACATCAGATGATTGAGTTCCAACAAATCAAGCACTTAGGCATTCAAATGTAAGTCCCCTTGTGATTCCAACATAATCACATCAAACCAATGAGCTTATCCACACGTAGTGACCCTACATTCATGAACCTTGGAGTCTTCTCAAATGATCCTTAGGCAAATCTTCAACATCCGAGAGATTTTGTTCAAGAGAGGATAAGATACTTATTGTATTTTATTCTGTGTTCGCATGTGCGTAAAAAACACATCAACAGGCACCACCTCAACTTGCAAGGCCGACCTCCTTGAAATTTGAACCAACACATCTCATTCCCTTCTAGCATGCACCTTAATCAAGTCATAGAAGGCATGGATTCCCTAGACTTGTGGACAAACTGGAGGCATCATCAAAAAATCGTGGATTCCATGAAGTCATGGATTTTGAGCACTCAACTCAAGGATAAAGTTGATCAATTCAATTCTCCTTCTTCACCTTGAATGCGTTAAGCTTACTTTTCCCCCAACATTTTCATCTCTTGTGTTTGCTCTTTCATGATGTTGATCTTCATCTTGTGATGATGAGTCTTTATTCTTCCCTTGCAATGCTAATGATTGTTGGAGTGTTCTTCAAGTTGTGTTGTCACTGATTCCTTCTCCATGTCATGATTCCTTTATGTTATTGATACAATGCTAATACTTGATCTACATGTCTGGTTGTTGCAAGTGTAGCCTCTATTGCACAATCTCTCCTTGTCACAAACTTGCAAACAATTCCCTTGACCTGGATTACCTCCTTTTGTTCTAACCTTGATCATTGTATTGATCTTCCTTCCCTTGCTGAAGTGTTGTTTGTCTTTTCTTTGAGCATGCTGATGTTGAGTTCTTCCATTTAATTCCTTAGATAGCTTGATCTTGCATTGTTGGGGGTGAATTCTTTCATCCTTGTACTAAAACCTGCAAAAAAATAAACAAATTTTGCATAGAGTAGCCGAATAGTCCTCTAACCCTCCTTGGGTGCGTGTATCCCCATATCTAAAACGGATATGTATCGGATATGGCTCAGATACATGTTGAATATTGTACCCATGCGTGCCCAAAAAACCTTAATTTTCCAACCATGCCAAATTCTATGTGATTTGATTTTTTTTTTAAATTGGCGAAAATCTTTCTAAATTCAATTTAAAAGAACTTCATTCATGCAATTTTTAAAATTGGTATAAACAAAACTTATACCAAATGAGAAAGACAAATGAAATGTTTTTCTATTTCAGCAACTCATTTTTTTGGGTTATCTTCCAATGCAACTCTACTATTTTTGCATATTGTAAATTGTTAAATCAACTTATAATTATTTATGTAACAATTGTGTGTCTATATTGCTTTAGAAGTAATGAAAATCTCCTCTAATTAACTTAGTAAATTGTGTTAAATATATGTGTATGTGTTTTTTATGAATGTTGTATTCAGTTGTATCCAAATTGGAGGTCTTAAAAAATGAGCGCATCCGTATCTATACCGTATCCGTATTTGTACCCCTATCCATGTCCATGCAACTTTGATTTTGCATCATTCATCATGTGACTGTAATGTCCCCACTTTGAAATACAATTTAATGATAAATGATAATAATAAAATTAAAATATAAAAGAATATAATTAAATTTTAATTAAGTTAATGAATGGTCCAATGCATGAAATGAAAAGTTGTGACTCCCTCAAACATGAGATATAAAAGGGAGAAGAGAACCTCATTTGAGGGGGGACGATTTGGGAATCAGAAGGGCAGATTTGATTTAAATAAGAAATGCAGATCTGATTGTGAAAGGTTGTGTCCCTTTCAAATGGCAAAAGTAATGAAGAGTTGCACTCTTTCAAAGGGTGCTAATGGTGAAAGGGTGTGTCCCTTGCCAAAGGGCATCCATAATGAAGAGGTGTGACCTCTCCCTCACATTGAGAGATATAAAGAAAAGGAATCAAAAGCATCCAGTGACAGGACCATCGATCAGATCAGATCATAACTGTTATTAAGTTACAAGCAAGAAATGGATCACTATCAACATGTCAATTCTAGGCACGGATCATTTCACACATTAACCCTGTCAAAGAAGACACTACAGATCACATGAACAAGTAAAGAGTATTCCACATAATCACTGTCAAGGAAGTAATATAGATCAACCCCCAAACAAGAGATCATCCTCTACCTTATCGCTGTTCAAAAAGGAGAATTCCGATCTGCGTTAGATAATTAACTAATAACAAATTAAGTGAAGACCAATAAGATTGATCAAAGGATGATTACTTAAGTTAATAATCTGGACAATAAACGAAAGGTCAAAACTGTTAGAAGTGATTAGTTTAAGTTGTTGAAAAGACATGACTGAGGAGATACAACCCCTCACATCATGACCGCTGGAAGAGATATTAAAGGAGGATCATATTGTAGACAAGGAGCATGGATATTGATTATTTTTACTGATTCATAGCAGAGTACTAAGTCAGCCAAGTGGAGGTGGTGTATCCACCAGTTTGCAAGGCCATAGACGCATGTCAAAAAAGATTTAACAAGCAGAAATAACGTCATGATTGCATGCTTACAAGGAGACATAACGGATAGAATGATCAGGATCAGAATCCTGATTCAGAGACATTAAAAATGCATGATATAAAGGAATCAACCAGACACAGCAATCTTATTATTAGAGGGTCAAAGGACATATTTTGTATCAATAATGAAGATGTTGAATATCGCAATCACAGATAATTCTGTATACATCTATAATTATCAGACCTCTTATTTGATCTCATAACAGATTTCTTTTGGAACATAATATTAGAATCTACATCAGATTTGAAAGGTAATATTATTGTCAAGAAGAACATCTAATATTCATATAAGTTCTGATGATTGAATCTTGTCTAGAGCCATTATGCAATTTCAATTGAGTCCATAAGAATCATGAGTACAATTATCTCATTAAATAGCAAAGTTAGTAGGAAGCCCAAAAGGGGACATTACAGTGACAGTGTGAAAATAAGACCATCACCCTTAGAAATCAGGCATCTTAACCCCTTTTTAATTCTGGAAATGATGATTTTGAATAGGAAAGAATGATGAAAATTGCCAACACTCAAGTTGTGGATTCCTTGAGGTCAAGGAATTTGAGCACTTCATGGATAAACCTTGCCATATCAACAAAAAAGTCAAGAACTTTGTCCAAGCATGGAAAAGTTGCAAGGATCACCAAAATTTTGTGGATTTTCAAATGTGGAGGACAAAATGGGATACCTCTTCAAAAGTCGTGGATTTCTCCACTTCATGGAAAATTTTGCCTCCCTCAAGACAGTCGTGGATTCCTTGAGGTTAAGGAATTTGAGCATTTTTTCTTTCATCCACACTTGTAAAAATTTTGATATCAATCTTTGGGAATACTTCACATTCCCTAATTGATTGCTCCACTTAAGCTCTATATGGTCATGACTTCATGAGTTCATTCCTTTGCAACATTGGCACATTTGACAACTTTCCTGACTTGACAAAAACATGTTGCACTACTCCACTACATCGACTCTAAAACTCAGTCCTAACGCTTCACCATAGACTCCGGACATGAAACATGACTCCTAGACTTGACCACCTCCTGATGATCAAGGCACTGCATCCTCTCACAAGCAAAAGGTTAAAGGCACCAAAATTATTGCCAAGCTAGACGACTAAGCTAAAACAACTATGCTATCAAGCAAAAAGTAGGGGTGCCCATTTGCAATGGTGCGATGTGTGAAAACGTCACAACAAGGCACATATACATATATTATTAGTGGTTGAGGAATGAATTCATTAAGGCATCAATCTCATATAACTACATCAGCAATTTGCTTTTTTTTTTAAACGGTAAAAGATTTTGTTCTATTTATTGAAACCGGGTTTTTAAACTTGGCCCGGACTAGGTGGGGCTACAATCAAGGAGCCACCTCCCAGATACACAAAGCACCTCAATGCAAAGGCCTATTAATAGGTCACATGATTACAACTTCATTTTTGCTTCAACTTGGTGTGTGATCAAAGCAACATATTGCTAGGTTCCTCTTGCTTTGCCTTTTTATCTCTCTTCCCCTTTACCACTTTCCATCCATCCTCCATCTCTGTTGCATCTTGTATTAGAATATTTAATTCTTTTTAGTTAGTTACCTTTAGTTATTTTATTAATGGTAATTTAATTCTTTTAGTTTGTTTAATTAATTTTAACTACTATTTCTTTTATTAGAAGACAAAGTTAGCTTTTTAGTTGTTTTACTTCGTAAGATTTTTAGCTTTTTAGTTTCACTTAAATGATTTGTTCTTTTCTTAGAACATTGTCTTGTAAACCTCTATATATACGTTGTATGTTCGTAAATATAATTATTCAATTATTTTTCATGGTATCAGAGCATGGATTAAAGTTTTTGAAAAATTTGTAATTCTAAAATTTTTCTAATTGAAATTTTTTAGTGGGATTTTTCTTAAATTTTTTTGGGCGATTCTTGTTTTAGAATTTTCGAATGTTTTTTTTTTTTTTGAACAAGGAAGATGTTCATAGGCTTTTAAAGGCGTTGATTTTTTGGCAGGCCACAAGTTTCTATTCGTTGTTTTCTTTTAAGGTTACGCCCATGTCTGTTTTGCGTGCGAACTCTGTGTCTGAGTCGACTTCTATTTCTTGCATGTTGATGTGTGTTTTATGCACATATGAACACATAATAAAATACCAAGGTATCTTATCCTCTCTTGAATAAAGTCTCTCAAATGTTATGCTTTGTGATCAAATGAGACAACTCCAAGGTTACAAAATGTCAGGTCTTGACTTGTAGATAAACTCAATGGTTTGATGTGATAACGCTAGAATCGCAAGGGGACTTAGGTTAAACGTGAATGCTTGAATACTTGGATGTTGCTAGAACTCAGGACTAACTCATCTAACAAAAAAAATTAAAAGGAAAGGGTTTAGAGATTCTAATCTACTCCTAGGAATGTAAGAAGTGGTGAATGACTTGGTGAGATTCTACTAGGCTTTGCTTTGACATCATTGAACAACTCCACAAAGCTAGTGAAATCTTCTAAGGTAAATGTACGATGTTCAAATTATTACCATCAACGTCAATACCATCAAGACAATGCACACCAACGGACGGGCAATAATTGAAGTTAAGTTCACATAAAATTCCAGTTGACCACACAAGGCGAACTTACAATCAGCAAGAAGCTAGTGGTATGGATAAACGAATTTCACCACTAATCATCCACAAAATCTTCCATTCATCTAATCAACACAAAAGCAAATGAGAATTGGAAACCATGCAACTTGTTGAACAACACATTTCACCATATCTTCAATGAAAAGAGTATATTCATTTACAAGCCTTGGCAACAATTTCCTCTTCTCCTACTCTACTCTAACTTCTAATGATCTAACTACTAACTATCTTCTACTCTTCTACTGCTCACTATTCTATTAACCTTTACAAATAAGAGCATTGAGCCTTATATAGATAGCTGATTGCAATAGATGGCTCAGATCGATTCAAGATCAATGACCAAGAAAAAAAAATATAAACCCTAATTAGGGTTTGTTACAACCACCATTACATTGAACAATGAGAGATGAGGGTAGGTAAGATAAATAATATTTGATGTAGCGCCATGTCTCACATATTCCCTCCTTGAATAAATGTTGTCTCAGTACCCCTTCGATTGGACAAATGGTGACTGGGATGCCACTTCAGCCTGCCTTATAGATTTGATTAACATGTCCTTTTACCTCGAACAATTTCATCCTCATGTTTGGAAATATTTCCTTTCTTGGCACTCTTTGATATTGAAATCCCTTGATGAAGTTCCTAATTTCTTGATGTGAAATCCTTTGTGCTCATGTCTTGAACTTGCTTTCCTTCATTTGTTCGCCATCAAGGTGAAGTCTTCTTCATGTTTGATCTAGTCCACATCTTTGCCTTTGGAAATCCTTGTCCTGAAATCCTCTTCCAATCCTTGAAATGTTGATCTTCTTCATCCGCATTTGTGATGTTGTCCTTGCAATATGCTTGTCATCTTGGAGCTGATCATCATGCTTTCCTTCCTTGTAGCAAACCTACAGAACAAACAAACATTGAATCGAACACCTATGGAATAAACTTTATTTCAACCTTGGTGGGAAATCCATTCACATATGGACGGATTAGTCCTCCAAACATCCGCATTATCCTTGTTCATTTCTTCACTTGGTGGAAATTTGATGCTAATAGGGACTACTTTATCATTGATCTTCATTTGAACTGATTCGTCCCTTCCTTTGTAATTCCGCCCTCAAGTGGAAATCTGATCCTCATCCGGACTCACTATCCTTGAAAATTTTGTTCGACTGGAAGTCTGGAACAACATTCGATGGAGTGGAAATTTGAAAACCATCAAAACACCTCAATGTTCCTCATTTTATCCTTATTCCTGATGGGTAAGTTGATTGTTAATTTTTCAAAATTAACTTTGATTTTGGTTTCAAATAGTTTTCAGACCTGTAAGATCATGAAAATAAAAAATTCAACATTAGGTAAACAAATTTTGGTAAATACAAGAGATTTGATCAAAATCTGGAAAATTTGTCCTCAGAAAACCTGATTTTCAGACTTAGGATAAGTCTGATCACAATTGCTGAGTCTGAAGACACCCCAATAAACTCAAAAAATGTATGATTCGATGCCCAAAAATGAATGTCCAGGTCTGAAAACACCTGTCAATCCTCGGAAAATGGCTGATATTAAGTGTCTAAATGTTGCATCATGACTGATTTTAAGTGTCTAAATGTTGCAACAAGTCTGATTTTCTGAGAACAATGTTTGAATAAACTTTCCCAAACTCAGAAAATGGAGGAAATTGCAATCGAATGTGATGTCTCAGTTCTGATTTCTGAGTGTAAATGTCTGAGAACACCCCTGTAACTTGCACTTCAATGGCTGGAAAGTTGTCTTAAGTTTGATTTTCTAAGTACCAAGTTTGAAGACACCCTGGTATACTCAGAAAATGACTGATTTGAAACTCAAAAAAGTATACCCAGGCCTGGAAATGTCACTTGGAAGTCTGAATACACTCAGAAAGTGACTGATTTTTGATATCAAAGTTGTAATAAAGTCTGATTTTCTGAGGACTGAGTCTGAATACACCCTCCAATGTCTGAAAATACTCAAAAAATGGTGTATTGAAGTCTGATTTTCTAATGTTAAAGTCTGAAAATGGCCTCCAAAAGTCTGAAGACACGCTGGAAATGAAGGAAATCAGGGGCTGGAAGTGGTCACAGCCATGTGATGCACTTGCACTTAAGTTGTTTCACCTTTCTAAGCTCAAAAATGACCATGCCTGGGCACCATTATGTGGCTGGAAATGATTCTTCAGTCTGAGAATAATTCTGGAAATGATACTTCAGTCTGAGAATAATTCTAGAAATGATGCTTCAGACTTGCACCAGCAATGGTGTTCACACAAAATGCCTTCAAATTCACCAAAAATGGTGTTCATATAAAATCACCCTTATGCAATGATAGATGGAAATGGAATCTCAGATCTGGAAATGAATATAGTGCCCAACAATGGTGTTCAAATATGTCCAGCTATGGTGCCAAATTCAAATTTGAATGTAGTCCCAGTCCCTTTATCAGCAATGGCGCCACATATTGTCTTCAAAATCGCCCAAAGTGTGAGGCAATCAGCCACATACACAAAATCATGGCTCCCTCTAATGGTGGCGTTGAACACACAAATCGCCTAAGCCTCCAATGGTGACTAGCAACCTGCAACAATTTTGAAATTTCCTTCTAATGGGGGCGCTGGGAACTCCAATCAGCCTCCAATGGTGTCTTCAATCAGTCACATCAGCAAGATATAATATTATTTTAATGTCGGCTGGGTCTCTTTATTCATGTTTTCACCTTGAAACTCCACCACACAAGCAACATGGGATAAAAACCTTGCCTTTATACTTGCTTGGGGAAAATCGATTTGCCTTAGGATAATTAATTTGTCATTAAATAATTGTTTCCAGGTATTACATAATTAACAAGGAGGCAGAAATAATTAGATATGAGCACACTTGTCATTAAAATTGTCGTCATCTCTCAAATTTGGGTCAGCTGGAGAAAAACACCCCATGTCTGGATAAAAATCCTCATTAAAATTCCACTTAACTCATCACAAATGGCATTTGGGGAAAATTGATTCCCATTAGGATGCATAAATTCACTTCATTTCATCAACTTTGGGCGAAAAATCCACCTTGGGAAAAAATGTGGGCCATCTGGATGCCCAATCCACACATTTTCATCATTAGATTCCCTTTTGGGGAAATTCGATCTTCATCAAGACAAATATCTGCACTTATTTCCATTAAATTTTCTCATGAACTGACCTAGGGAAAAACGACCTTCATCGGGATAATCAATTTCATCCACATAAAACTTCATACTTCATTCCTCAGGAAATTTGACCCCTATCAGGAAAATTTCCAACACTTAGACAAAATTTGGGCCTCTTGGTGGAAAAACGTGGTCCATCAAGATAAATACCAAGATACCTGGGGAAAAACTGTTGGTGTTGGAAATAAGCCACACCCGGACCGATGATGGACTAGTCCAAGAGGGGCCAGTAGCTCAGTGGTAGAGCACTCCAACAGTGTATGGAAGGTCCTAGGTTTGAGTCCTAGCTGGTCCATGTCTAAACATGGTATCAGAGTCAGGTCCAGGCTAGGAGCCCGAAGCACACGAGAGGTGTGGCTTAAAGGGGGGGTGTTGGTGTTGGAAATAAGCCACATCCGGACCGACGATGGACTGGTCCAAGAGGGGCCAGTAGCTTAGTGGTAGAGCACTCCAACAGCGTATGGAAGGTCCTAGGTTCGAGTCCTAGCTGGTCCATGTCTCAACAAAAACGCCTCCCATCGGGATAACTAACTTCTAGACCTCAATTTCATGTTTTCCATTAGGACTTCGATGATTTTCACACCAAAAATATCCAGACTTATCAAATTTCGTCGTTTATGCATCGAGACATTCATCATTTTAATTGGATTTTGAGCGGGAAAATTGGGATCTATTGGGATAATAAAGTGCAACTTTGACTTCGTTAACCTCCTAGGAGCGAAAAAACAACTCCTAAAGGACCTCTTAATGCTCAAGCACAAAAAATATCACCGACTTAGATACACTTAGACATATTTACGCTCAAATTTAAAACTTGTTGCAACCTAAAACTTGGACAAAATTTAGGATCACACTTAACAATTTGACATTTTAAACATGTTTGATCCGACACCTTCTCATTAGCAAAGGCAAACGCTAGGAAATTATTACTAAACCAAGGCAATCTAAGCAAAACATCTGCCCTAAAAGGTGAAAAAGTGGGGGTCCCCATTTGCAATGGAGCCATGTGTGAAAACGTAACAACATTGCATTTGCCCAGTCTCTGGCCAAGCATCTGCACTTCTCGCGATTTTTCGTCGCAATTTTTGTCTTTTTTGCATCGGATGTTCTGGAGTCGCACTGTTATTTTTTTCATGACACATTTTTCTTTTCACATTTAACCCTCGATTTTTTCTAGCGGCTAAAGTTTTAGTGGCGATCTTCTGAGTCGTTGGCCTACGTCTGCATTATTTTTGCAATTTTTGAAAGTCACATCGTATTTCTGCATCATGATTTTCATACCGAATTCTTGCATGCGGTTTTGTCTTCTACACGCACAGCAAATCATGATTGCAGAAGTCGGGGCTAGGGTTTTTGAACCTTGCCACAACCTAGGGCATTAGCTCAATTTGGATGGAAAGTCCATCAAATGGATGTCAAGAGTGCCTTCCTCAATGGTGATTTGCAAGAAGAAGTCTACATGATGCAGCCACCAGGGAATAGATGTCTCACCAATTTCAAATTGCCTTTACGAGCTCCACCTGATGGGAGGAATTTAGTTGACTCTACAGTTGTGGGGTCTCCCAAGCATGCCATTGCACCACCTGACTTTCCCTGGAACATCTGGATCCGCATCCAAATGAGTTTGCTCCAAATATCCCAGATGATGTTGTTCATCCCGCAACGGATGTTGGTACTTCTACTCTCCGGCCTAAGTGGTGGGCCAAGACCATTGGTGACCTGCGAGATGATGAACTGATTGAGGGTAGGAGTCAATGTACTAGGTTGATGATGTGACATCATTAGTTGGGCATTGGGCCATGCACGCTTAGAAGGCAAATTCCTTCTAGTTAGAATGCATGGCAGAATTGGCCTTCTGCTTTGACCCTCCCTGTTTATATTGCGTGGATGCTATCAACTTCCTACAATCTTTCACCAAATGGCCAAACTGATGGCAGTTTTTACACTGTAAACTCTTCTTCGAAGACTGTTGAGGTTGACCTTGACCTTGTCCTTTTTGCTGGAAGGACTAAGCTTTACCCTTGTTCTTATCCAAAGCTTTGGCTGTGATATTTCGGTCACCAAACTGGTTTCCGAGAGTCAGAAATTGATGTTCACAATCATAAGGCTTCTCAGCTGATTGATGTAGACACTGATCGTCTCATATTCAGTCAAGATGTAGTATTTGATGAAGAACGAGAGCCTTATCAGCCTTCTTCTCCTGTTTTGGGCTCTAAGGATCAACCTCCAAAGGCTCCAGATTTGGGTGTTCACCTTCCCTTAGCTTCACTTGATGGGAGGGATTCAGTTGACTCTATAGTTGTGGGGTCTACTAGGCATGCCATTGCACCACTTGACTTTCCTCAGGAACATCTGGATCCGCATCCAGATGAGTTTGCTCCAGATGTCCCAGATGATGTTGTTCATCTTGCAACGGATGTTGGTACTTCTGCTCTCCGACCTAAGTGGTGGGCCAAGACCATTGGTGATCTTCGAGATGATGAACTGATTGAGGGTAGATCAGCTAGAGGCAAGGGCAAGCACAACACAGTTAATTTTGCTCTTATGGCCAACATTCACAGTATTTATGAGCCTCAGAAATATTTAGAGGCTAAAGGTGTACCTGAATGGGAACAGGCTATGGCAGCTGAGCAACACAGTCTTTTGAAGTACAACACTTGGGTGTTGTTCGATCTTCCACTAGGGAAGAAGCCCATTGGCTGTAAATGGGTGTTTAAAGTCAAGTATAAAGCTGATGGAACCCTTGATAAGTACAAGGCTCGGTTAGTAGCAAAAGGATTTTCACAGAAGGAGGGCATCGACTATGAAGAGACATTTGCTATGACAACCAAGATGAGTACCATTTGGCTTGTCCTCGCTCTTTTAGCTCAGTTTGGATGGAAAGTTCATCAAATGGATGTCAAGAGTGCCTTCTTCAATGGTGATTTGCAGGAAGAAGTCTACATGACGTAGCCACCAGGTTTCAAGGTTACCAGTAAAGAAGACCAGGTATGCAGACTAGTGAAAGCACTCTATGGCCTCAAACAGGCTCCTCATGCATGGTACATAAAAATTGATAAGTACTTGATTGATCAAGGCTTTCAGAGGAGTCCTTCCGATCCCAATTTGTATGTCAAGCATACTAGTGGTGATATTCTATTTCTAGTCATCTATGTTGACAATCTCATCATTACTGGTAGTGCAGCACAATTGATCAAGGAAGTCAAACAAAATTTGTGCAAAAATTTTAATATGATAGATTTGGGACTTCTCCATTATTGTCTCGGTGTAAAATTTTGGAGAGATTATCTTCCTCATAGTCAACATTGATCAACATGTGTCACGATTTGGCCCTTTTCCACCGAGCGACCTCCCTTAATGAGACAAAATGATGAACCAAATGAGGAGAAAGTCCTTTTCCACCAAGTGACCTCCCTTAGTGAGACAAAATGATGAACCAAATGAGGAGACAGCCCTTTTCCACAAAGCAGCCTCCCTTGGTGAGACAAAACGATGAACCAAGTGTGAGAAGACTTTGGACATTTTGTAGCCAAGGGTCGTTTGGCACAACAAGCTCTAGATCTAAACACAATCTTTTCATAAACAAATTGTTGCTTCCAAACCCTAGCGCCAACTATTAAATTTCTTTTAATAATTTTTAGGATAAATCAAAACCAACAAGAATCCTTGCAAAGGTAAAATGACTTGCCATTTGATTCACATCCAAGACAAAAAAACAATTCCCCAAAGACTTTGCCATGGAGGGCAAACATTCATCATTCGAAAACTAAAGAGAGGGGTTTGGAAAAGTCACCCAAATTGGAGAAATGGTAAAAGGTTATGCGAACGTATTAGAATTTAGAGACCACAATCTTATACTTGAAAAAAAACTTGTCCCAAATCCATGGACCTCCCTCGAGGAAGGCATCTTTGTTTGAATGGGATTTACAAACTACTAGTAACCAAGCTTTCACACAAGGACAAATAGCGAATCTCACTTTACCAAAGGCTTCCAATGGAGGCTCATCCATTCATGAAGCTTTGCCAAATTGGGCTAGAAGTTTTGAAATGTAAAGATTAGCTTGACTTCCTTTAGACATATCCTTCATGTTCAATCATCTCCTCCCAAACGCTACTATCGTAATTTTTTTAAAGAAAAAGATATTATTAGGTTAGCTCCAGTTTTTGTAAATTCATAACTTCCAAAAAAATGAGTAAAAGCCCTAGAAAGGTTGGAACTTGAGCTATTCGGCTAAACGGTCATGGCAACACTAGAATGCGTGTAGACCTTTTTATGGGTTGGGATGTGGTCAACAATTTCGATCATAAGTGAATTAACTAAAGGCACCACCGTAGAAAAGGTTGATTACAGGCAATTAGCCCTCAAGTCCAAAACATCATTTCTTTAAGTCATGGCCTTATTCCCTACATGCAGATCCTCATAAATGAAACATCTATATTATTCTCACTGGTCAGAAGGATGCACTTAACCCAACCCCTAATTATTGAAAAAGGATCTTTGCTCATGTGCCTAGCTAGGTCAAACAGAAACACAGGTAGAAGAGACATTATGACAGTCACTGCAATCAAAACAGGAATCCCAGCAATCCTTTTATTCCCCATCAAGCCAAGAGGAGAATTGGAAAACAATCCACTGACGCAGAAAGAGAAAATAGCAGATTGGGAAAAAGCATGGAAGAGCACCAAAAAGGAGTAGAAGCCAAACAGCAATAAATTTTTCTATTCGGATTGTTATCAATTTTATTTTTTTACATATTTTTAGTGTTTATTTAAATATTTAATATTAATTTTAGTATTTTCTATCTATTGGTTTATTTTAAATATTAAATTGCATATTTTTCAGTTCAGTATTTATTGTTTATTACAATTACTCAGCTGACCCAAAAAAAATTAAGACCCCGAAGGAAATCTCAGTAAATTTATCAAGCATATAAAAATACATTAATAAAATAAAATAAATATTCAAAAACACACATATTACTGAATATACAGATCAGAATTAGAGCTCAATACACATCATAGACCCCCCAAAAAAGAAGTTCAGCACATAAGTGAAGTCACCCCTGTTGTAAAATTCTCAGTTGTTTTATAACCAAAATTTTATCCCTTCCCAATAGTTTGTTTTGAAGCGTGGTTTCAGATTTGCAACAGAAAGATAATACTTTTGCTGTGTGCTTGTTGCTCAGAATTAAAAAGAAATGCATATAGATTGAATGATGAAGATATTCATTTGCATGTACTGAAATCACATATTTCAATAGCAAATAAGAACAGAAATACAATCTAACCTGGTCTGGAAACAGTTAATCATGCTCAGAGATTACATATTCAGTCTGCAAGTGAATTTGCAGCCCTTCGACATTACATAGCAACTTCCAGAAATTTCAGATCACTCTGTTCACGTCCAAACCTTCAGCTAAGTAGACTTACAGAGGAATGACAAAAGCAAAGATGTCCCTTAATATATATATATATATATATGTATCAATTCTGAAACAGAATGGTGGCTAGCATCTCACAACAGCAGCAACAAGTAAGACAGGAATCAATGTGTATTTCTGATTGTGCCCTCATGCAACAATGGAGCTCTTGCATCCACGCTTTGGTGACAGTCCTCGCGTCTATGAATGTACAGTAGATTTGAATGATTTCCCTGCAAATATCTCCCCACAAACTAGCAAGAATAATGGCGGCTCACTCTCAGAAAAAAACAAGGATAGTCGCCTTCACTGGTAAGTCAATATCTGCAAATACTACCCGCCCAGACTCTGCAAAACCCACACTCCATTATGCCGACGATTCGTGCAGAAGAACCCATGATGGCCAAAATAACTAAATCCGCGCCCTCCCAAAAATCATTTTAATTCAATGCCCAATAATATAGCACAAACTTTATTTAACTAGCGCCTGCACTAAATGGAGGTGCAATGGTAAGCCCATGGTAATATATGCTAAACCTTATAGAAAGGTTCACCCTTAACTAAAACTAGCAATCACACTTTGGTGTGCAATGGGTACGTCGACATGTTATGAAAGGTCAATTAAGGAAAATTTTCATCTTTTTAGATGGGGTAGAATTAGAGGAAAGATAGATATGGAGAAGTAGAGATAAAGAAAGAGAGAGGAAATGGGGATAGATAGAGATACAAGAGATAAATATATAAAGAGAAAGGGAGAGGGAGATAATGAGAGAGAGAGAGATATAAATATAAAGATAGAGGTAGGAAGCAATATATAGAGAGAGGTAGAGAGAGAGAGATATGAGGGTAGAGAAAGATGGAGAGATAGAGAGGGAGAGATGGAAAAAATATGGAGAGACAAATATAGAGGTAAAAAGATATAGATATATAAGTATAGAAAGAGGGAGAGATAGAGAGAGGGGAGAAATCAATGGATAGAGGGAGACATGTTTAGAGATAAAGGGGACAGAGGAAGATAGAGGTAGAGCATGGGGGCTTCATTGGATAGGCAATATTATATCACGTGCATTAATATTGGGGGGTTTAATATCCTGAAAAAAGAGCTCAATATATTGTCTATCTAGTGAAAATAGGGGGAATTTTAATTCACGCTATGAAAAATACAATATTTGGTGAAAATAGGGGAGTTTTTAAGTCTGTTTGTGTATTGGGAGGGGGTGACAAAAAAGGAGTTTAAAGCAAAACTTTTTGAAAATAGGGGGATTCTTTAGTATGCCATGAATGCACATGATATAACTTAGGTTTACTAAGTGAAGCCCCTGTAAGGTAGAGATGGAGATATGGTGAGAGAGGAAGAGGAGACAAATAGATAGAAAGAGGTAGAGGTAGAGATAAATATATAGAGAGAAAGGGGGATAGAGAGGGAAACATTAGATGAAAAGATGGATAGATATAGATGAAAGGGTAGAGTGAGAAGGAGAGATGGAGTGATAAAGAGATAGAGATATAAGAAAATATAGAGAGAGGGAGAGAGGGAGATAAATAGGTACAAACAAATAGAGATGGAGAGAGAAATAAGGAGATAGGAAGAGGGGGAGTAGATAGAGAGAGATGAGAAGAGATATATAAATAGAGAGATAGATATAGAAAGGCAAAGAAGGATAGAGAAAGAGATATAGAGATAGGGAGAAAAGGGTAGAGAAAGATTTGGATAGAAAAAGATAGAGAGAAGAGTGAGAGGGGGATAGAGAGAATAGAGAGATATAGAGTGAAAAACATTGAGAGAGAATAAATAGATATAGTGAGATAATGGTAGATAAAAATGGATAAAAAGATATTGAGAGAGAGGGGGGGGGATATAGAGATAAAGATATATAGCAGGATAGATGGAGTAAATAAGATAGAGAGGTAGAGATAATAAGATATAGATAGAGAGGGCGAAGGAGAGATAGGGATATACCTAATTTTTTGTTTATTCAATTGTTAAAACATCTAAAAATTTAACTCATTTATTGATTTCCTATTGAATCATAATGTATATTATTTTCTTTTACATAGATGTATGTAAAAAGTCAAATTATCTTAAAGCATTATAAAAGGGCCTCCAGTAGAGAATGTCAGAATAACAACGTGTCAAAAAAAGACCAAATTTTTATAACCTTTTTAGAAATAATAAATACTACTCATTTGTGAAGTCAAAATGATTACATCTCTTTATAGTGGGTGATAGAGACAAGTAATAGGAAGTGATATATAGAGAGAGGTACATAGGGATATATATAGATAAATATATAGATGTGGGAAGAGAGAGAGAGAGAGAGAGAGAGAGAGAGAGAGAGAGAGAGAGAGAGAGAGAGAGAGAGAGAGGGATAATTAGAGATGGAAGAGAAAGCCATGAGAACACATCTTTAGGGAATTCTACCATGAGAGAGAGAGAGGAGCAAGGAGGTAGGTATGTAGATGGAGAAGGATATAAAGAGAATAAGAGGAAGAGATAGAGAGAGAGGGGAAGAGAGGGATAATTAGAGATGGAAGAGAAAGCCATGAGAACACATATTTAGGGAATTCTACCAAACAATTTGATCTCGTAGAATTTGTTTACTTTGAGATCAGATCCAAATTCCACCCATTAGATTAAAGTTGATAATGTGGACTATATGATTGCTCTCTAAACTTAGTGTGGGTTGTATGTTATAAAGCTTCATTACTTGTTACCTAAAAAATGATGGGTGAAGTTCTTCCTAGTTGGGGATTGACAAGGACCATAGTATAGGATGATATGTAGATATGATGGATACCATATAGCATAGAATTAATTTTCCCAAAGAATTTTTAGTGGTAAACTATGTTGCATTGTACATTTTAATTGGATAGGGATAAAATTCCATGATGTTAGAATTGAGTCCTTTTGTAGTGAGATGAAATGCTCATAGTTTTTAGTATGCTAAATTTTAGTTAATTGGCATTTTGATACATATGCATTAGAAAAATTATTATCTATCAAGATTAGAAATTACTTATATCAAAGCAACTCTTAGGAAAGTAGTGGCCATGAAAGTATGTCCAGCTTGTTCTTATGAAGAGAACATGCCTCTTTACTCCAAATTTAACATTTTATTTCACATATTTTATATACACATTGCTTAGTGAATGTAGTTATTATGGGGAACCATAATATGATCCAACAAAGGTATTAATGGAGAAGTAATAACTTCAAATGAACTACGCATTCACTTACACGAATCCAAACATAACTAAAGCAAAAACTCTGAATCAAGAAGATAATGAGGCTCCATTACCAATAAGGTCATGGTATGTTCATAATAGGGAGAGAGGGAGAGTGGGAGAGATAAAGAGAGATAGAGGGGTAAGAGAAAGTGAAAGAGAGAGGGGTAAGGAGATAAGGAAAATTGTCCACAAAGATCATCATGTATTAAGTAGCAAATATATATTGATGAGAATAGAAATTGGTTACACAATGAAGTTATCTTTTCAAGTGGGCTCAGTCTAGACCCCATTTGTATGTAATCATGTTTTTCTATCTTTTTCCATAGAGACCCTACAAAAAAGTATCTCAACTCCACTTTAATATGGTAGGGAACTGGAGTTATCTTTTCAAATGGGCTTGATCTATCTTTCTTTTTGTGCATGCCTTGTCTTAATTATCAAAGGTTTTAGTTTAATCACTTGTTTTTAAATAGTGAGAATTATAACTTTTTTTTATTATGTCTCTATTAGAGTCAATTATTTAGTATGATTGATCTTTATTTGACCCTTGAATAATTTTGATGAATTAGATCATTTTCTTGTGATATTTTAATTAAATAACTTCTAATTGAAATATACACTCCCTCATAATATTATAATCTAATATATAAAAATAAAATACATAATCAACATATTTATATATATAAAATAAATTATATTTATCTATATATGATTATTTTCCCCTTGATTAAGTACACCAATTGTTTTATTTCAATATCCTGCCTTATGCTTCTCTAGCAACATTTCCTCTACTTATTTCTTCTTTTCCATTTTTTCCATTTCCTCTACAAATATAGTTGCATGCAAGAATCCATTTGAAAAATACTAACAAGGCACAACAAATTCAAGAAATTTGTCATGTTTTTCCTTCTCGTGGATGTGGGATCTTGGCTACAAAGGATATTATCTCTTTCTTTTCTTCCTCAATTTGTAGTTTGGGGTCCCACAAATCATAAGTGATTGTAAAGCAAATAAAATATGTTGTACATAACTATCAATCTAACATTCAAGTTATAATTTTTTCATTTGTTTA
Source organism: Cryptomeria japonica (assembly GCF_030272615.1). NCBI lineage: Eukaryota > Viridiplantae > Streptophyta > Pinopsida > Cupressales > Cupressaceae > Cryptomeria > Cryptomeria japonica. Next base: position 439,215,034 of record NC_081412.1, on the reverse strand, counting down.
TAAATTCTCTAGTTGAAGTTAAATTTGAATTCTAATGACAGGTTTATTATTTAGATCTACAATTGTTGAATCAAAGCCATAGATTTGAATGTGCATTGGCAGTTTCATCTCAAGTTATTGGAAGACATTATGAGAGATCTCAATGATGCTTGTAAATGCATTTGAGAGTCTCGATCCTCAATATGTAGAGAGTTTCATATACTTGCAAAGAAGTTTATTCATTGATTAAGCTACAAAAATCACCATATAAACTAAAAGAACTCTCCATTTAGAAATAACCAAGACCAATTTCATTGATTTGCACATTTTTGGATTAGCCTAAACTGTTGACCTAAGAAGTAGATAGACTAATGTATAATTTATATAAACATGTAATTTTGTTTTATGATCTTAGATCTAGATTTTTTTTTTAAACTATATTTTATAATCTAAAATAAAATAAATTTAAAATTTAAAATAAGATTCATTTAGAAAATAAGTTCAAATAGTAAAAATAATTATATAATAATAATATAAATTATATTATATCTTTTAAATATAAAATCAATTTAATTAAATAATAGATTTATATAAATAATAGATTTATATAAATATTAAATTTATTAAAATATTATAGTATTAAAAAATTATACATAACACAGTACTTAAATATAACACAATTGCATTATTTAAATTCTTTTATAATACTATATTAAAAATATTTCACAAGATTATATTTTATAATCTAAAATAATTTTTTTTAAAAACTAAGTAATAAAAAGTTTAAAATTATATATCGTATAAAACGAAGTAATAAAAAAACATTTTTATTAAAAAATGGAAAGCTATAAGAAAACGAGAAAAAATGCCAGGGAAATGAAAGATGAGTGGAAAAACAAAAAAGCAAGGCAATAAAATGTAAGACAGATTGGACGGGAGTGAAAAAAAGGTGGAAACTCCAAATTTTAAAAATAAAGCTCAAGTGCCCTAAACTTGAATTCATTTGGCTTAACCATTCTTGTCGCGGTTTGGAAACATCAGAATGTGTGTTGGGTAAGCCACAACCACAACCACGTAGATATTTGGGGTTTCAAATAAGAAATCACTTAATAAACGCATGCTTTCAAATAAATTTTTGACATCGGATTCTTTCTTTCGAGCGAAAATGAGAAGACAGTGAGCGGAACACGGGAAATAAACGGCGAATTGAACCCTATGCAAATAATAAGCCAATGGAAAAGCATAAAATCGACGAAAAAAATCAACGGCTAAAGAGATTTTCTTTTATAATATTATATTAAAAATATTTCACAAGATTATATTTTATAATCTAAAATAAATTTTTTAAAAAACTAAGTAATAAAAAGTATTATATATCGTATAAAATGAAGTAATAAAAAAACATTTTTATTAAAAAATGGAAAGCTATAAGAAAATGAGAAAAAATACCAAGGAAATGAAAGATGAGTGGAAAAACAAAAAAGCAAGGCAATACAATGTAAGACAGATTGGACAAGAGTGAAAAAAAGGTGGAAACTCCAAATTTTAAAAATAAAGCTCAAGTGCCCTAAACTTGAAATCATTTGGCTTAATCATTTGTTGCGGTTTGGAAACATCAGAATGTGTGTTGGGTAAGCCACAACCACAACCACGTAGATATTTGGGGTTTCAAATAAGAAATCACTTAATAAATGCATGCTTTCAAATAAAGTTTTGACATCGGATTCTTTCTTTCGAGTGAAAATGAGAAGACAGTGAGCGGAACATGGGAAATAAACGACGAACTGAACCCTATGCAAATAATAAGCCAATGGAAAAGCATAAAATCGATGAAAAACAATCAACGGCTAAAGAGATTTTAATCGTCTTGCATTCGTTCTCGATGGATGTGCATCGTTGATTTTCAAAGTGAAGTTGTCTTGTTTAGATAGGGAACGCCTTCGGCGTAAAAATCAACGGCTAAAGAGATTTTAATCGTCTTGCATCCGTTCTTGACGGATGTGCACTGTTGATTTTCAAAGTGAAGTTGTCTTGTTCAGATAGGGAACGCCTTAGGCGTAATAATTGTTTTTTTCTTCTATACATTTTATTTAGTTACATTTGTTTTAAATTCAATGAATAAAATATTTTACTAAAGTAATGTTTTTAGAAATAAAATCTTTTCTAGGTGAGCTTCACCTCCTTTGAGAGATATCTTATATGTCTTAAGGTTGAATAAAGCTAAAATAATGCTTACTAACAATTTGCATATATCTATAAAATGAAAACTACATAAACTATAACAAATCTACAATAACCATTGCTAAAGGTGTCCAATTAATCGTATCATATCGTAGCACAATGTACAATTGATCTTAATAAATTATTTAATTTAAATGATTGTCCTTTTGGATTTATCATTTCAAAGAAGATAGAGATTTCTACATCCAAAAAGACTCAACCCGAACTTATCTAAAAACATTAAAAGATAAGGAATGTTGAATCAATAACTTGTTGATTCAATCAATCTAGAAAATAATCAATGCTAAGAATATTCATACTAATAGTTGTTTAGATTAGATAAAGCAAGATTATATTAATAGTTGTTGATATTGAGTCAGATTAGATGATAACTAAGGATAGCATTCAAATAATCATAAATTTTTCATCTCTTGGCCAAATTTAAAACTTTAATATGTTATGAAAAGGGGAATGAATGAAGAATGAAACCCAACAATCATTTTGTAAGATTGTTAAACATATATGAGCAATTTTCTTTACAAATCATCCTATTAAGATTTATTTAGAACATCAATTTGTTAGTAAGACAAGCTTAGCTCTAGATAGATAAAATATGTACCTTAAACAACAGACTAATTGGCCATATTCAAGAAAATATATAAATGCATAAAACCAAGGGTACACTAATTAAGGAATGTAAACATTCTAATTGAATCTTGTCATATTCATCTATAGTTAATGACTTTATTAGTATTACTATTGTAATGTAAATAAAACCTTCTAAGGTACAAGAATTAAAGTCCTATTCAAGTGACATTTTGCAAGTATGAAAGGACATTACCTTTATCTCATTTCATCTAGGATATAGAATTCATCATGTGTTATCCACTTATCATTCATCACTCATTACTTAAAAATTGCTCACTACTTTGAAATCATTATTACCTTTGTTTTGAAATTACATTACCTCAATGTATTATAATAATCACCTCTTTGTTTATCCATGGAATACTAGTAAGAAGCATCGACTGGAGAATGCACAACCTTCAGGCGGTATGGTTCCGAGGGATGGTAATCTATAGGCTTCTTCTATTCGGAGATCGCAATTTTATTTTTTCATAGGTTTATCGATGGTTGGTTAGTTGGTAAAATTGATATGGTCGGAGTCCCATTTCAAAGGTGTTAGTGTAGGTTTTTCATTTTCCTTATGTTAGAGGGTATTTATTTTTCGTACACATATTATTTAAGCTTGCTTAGGTTATTAGGAGTGGTTAATATGAGGACATGTGGTGAAATACTTCAGCTACATGTGCAACTCTCCACCTCACATGGGTAGTTGATTTACACACCCTCTTTTTGGCTTGTTGTGCCACCTCTCATAACCACTGTTTTGTCATTTCCTAAGTGGGTTATGGGGTAGTTGGGTTTCTCACCCTCTTTTGGCCTTATGTGCCAACTTTCTTAACTCCTTTCTTAACTCCTTTCTTGTCTTCATGTAAGAAGGTTATGCCACATGTTTTGGCATTTACCAAGAAGGTAAAACCTCCCAGCTTATATGGTGAATAGGAGTTAGTGCACTCCTTGGATGTATATGCTATTATTTTTCTATATAATAAGCACTATACTGTTGCCTTCATTAGTTCAATGATAGTTGGTGAGAGTCTTCTCTTAATTCTCTCATGTCTCTATTTTTTTCTCTCATATCAGATTTATCTTCATTCAACTATTTTGATCTTTGATCATCTATTGGTTGGAGTTGCATGTGGTCTACAACCAACATTAGATCTTGGCTCGATTCCCGCTTCTCGCAGAATTTAACATGGTATCAGAGTCATGTTGTTTGCTATAGCTCATTGTTTTATTTATTTATTTGAGAGATTTGAGACTATTAGATAGCTAATATTTTCCTTAAAAACCAAGTATGCTCTTCTCCTACATTCTTGTGTGACTTGGAGAATCAAAACAATTTAAAGAAAAATAAGCTTCTAGATTAATTTGGTTTATTATTAATGTGTTCCTTTAAGATTTGGGTGATTGCAACATTTTGGTAATATTGGAGGCTTCTTTAGCATTTTCAGGGTGTCTAGAAGGCTTGAGAAAATCAAAAGTGACTTTTATTTCACCAAAATCAAAGTTTGGAGGACATGGTAAAAAAACTAGAGTGAAATCTTTTTACTAGAGTTGTTTTCATTTTGGCTTTAGATTTCCAACTTTCACTCGTATGCAAGAAAAACGATTTCTGGGTTTTCTTCCCAGCATCGTGATTTTTTCATGTTATTCCCAGAAAATTAGTAATTTTTTCATAAATCAAGTTTGAAAAGGGCATGGTCCATTTTTCTAGCAGGCAAATTCAACAACCCTTCTTAAAAATTGTATAACTTTTGCCTCAAGTGTCGGATTTTTGCAAACAAGTACTTGATGGAAATATGGAAACGAGCACTTTCCATCCACACAAGTTTCATTAAAAAATTATATATTTTTTCCATTAGATATTGTAGGTTGATTCAGCTGCATTTTTTCCTTGAACAAGTCATATCTTTCACCTCCCAACTCTGTTTTTCAAAAACAAATAGTTGTTGGAAAGGTACTGAAAAATATTACACAACTATAAGGCTAATTTTTTTAGATCTTGTATCAAATTTATTTGTATTAAATTTTTCTAGTTTTTGACCATTAGAGCCTTAAAAGCATTGTAATATGATAAAAGGCCTTGAAAATGCACTAATTATAAAGTGCCCACCTTGTAAAAAAAAAAATTGGTGGGGGGTGGGGGGGGGGGTGGATTTCTGAGACTAGTGGAAAGGGGCGGTGTCTCATGTGTAGTCTCTCCTGACCTTCTTTTTCACACTGAATTTGTCACTTCACCAAATGGAGTATGGACCACTTTGAAAAACTTCTTTGGTAAGAATAATGAGCTAAGGGGTCATCAATTGGAGAATGAACTCATAGGGTTGAATCCAACCAATTTTGACACTATACACGACTTCTTCACAAAACTCAACTCTATAAGATTATAGTTGGAATAGTGTGGAACTATGAAATATGATAAGCAATTGATCTTAAGTATTCTTTCTAAGCTTGGTCCTAATTATTCAGTGGTTGTTTCTACATTCTATGCTACAAAATGTGCCCTAGGTACCACATTCAAAATGCCTTCTCTAGATGAATTTGGTACAAAACTCACTAGGGAGTAGGACAAACTGGTTCAAATGGGTATAATAAAACCCTCTAAGTCATATGCCTTAGCTGTAAATCAAGGCACAAAAGAACAAAAAGGGTCTAGTAATCAAGATAAGAAACAAAAGAACCAAGGAGAGAAGAAGAAAGATAAAAATTCCGCTACTTCAAAAGTAGATAATCAAACCTCTTCATCAAAAGGTGAACAACCTAATAAAGAGAAGCTCAAGTGTTCTTATTGTAAAAGGCCTAGTCATGATGAACATAAGTGTTTAAAGAAACAAGTTGACCACCTTTCACATCTTCTTGAAAAGAATAATATCAAGGTGCCCAATTCAATCAAACAAAGTTCATTAGAGGGATCTTCAAAGGACATAGATAAGAGTAAGGGGAAGGAAAGGGTAAGGCCCTAGTAGTTGTTTCTCCACAAACCAATTCTTGGATAATTGATTAAAGTGCTTCACACCACATGGCTTCTTCAGAAGATGATTTCACCTCTTTAGAGCCATGTTTTATGCCTTCCATTCTAATGGGTGATGACACTCATGTTGAAGTGCATGGGATAGGCTCTGTTGATGTGGACAAAGGAATATTTGAGGATGTCCTTTATGTTCCATCTTTATCAACTAATCTCCTATTTGTTTATCAAATCACTCACACTAGTTCTGGAAAGCGAGTTGAGTTCACACCAGACACAGTGGTAATCAGTGAAATGCCTAATGAGTCTACTGTTGTTATGGGAAAAGTAGATCATCATTCCAAATTATATCAGTTTTCTCACTTTGTTCTTGACTCTCCTTTGATGGTTTTACTTACTTGTGCAGATGATGTGAGTTGTTTGTGGCATGAACAGTTTGGCCACTTGAACTATCATTACTTGCAACAACTCAGTCAACAAGACATGGTTTCAAGGTTGCCTTCTATTCAATAATTTGATGGATTTTTCTAGGGATGCATTTTTGGTAAGTATCCTAAGGAGAAGTATGATAAAGGTAAAGAATGTAGAGCTACACAACGATTGGGGTTGGTATACAGTGACTTGGCAGGACCATTTCCACAACCATCTTTTAGCAGGACTAGACATGTCTTAACATTTATTGATGACTTTTCTAGATATACTTGGGTTTACTTTTTGAAACAAAAGTATGACGTCTTTGATAATTTTCTAGATTTCAAAGCTTTTGTAAAGAAACAATCTAGAAAGTTCATCAAGATTCTGCATACAGATAATGGGGATGAATATGTTAATAATTAGTTTGATTAATTTTGTGCTTCAGAAGGTATCAACATGCATCACATAGTTCCATACAGTCCTTTGCATAATGGTGTTGTATAATGCAAGAATAGGTCTTTGAAGGAGATGGCCAAGTGTACGATTCACTCCAATTCTTTGGCACCTCAGTATTGGGCAGAGGTTATCAACTGTGTTACATCCATAACCAAGATCCTCACAAAGTTGTGAAGGGGGTAACTCCTTTTCAAGCTTGGACTGGTAAAAAACTCACAGTTAAGCACTTTAGAGTGTTTGGTTCTCTTGCATGGTCCTACATTGCAGCAAAGAAATGTAAGTCTATGGATCCGCAAAGCAAGCCTTGCATACTTGTTGGATATCCAAATGATGTCAAAGGGTATAGGCTTCTCCATCCCACTACTCATGAGTTGTTCATTGAGAGGAGTGTTCATTTTGAGGAGAGTTCTTCTAGTTTTTCTCATACCACTTCTCAATCCACTATCACATCGGAGACATTGCATCATGATAATAGTTCTTCTGAGGATCTTACTCCTAATCTTGATGAGGATTCTTCTTCCTCCACTTCAGATGGCGGTAGTGATGATGAGAATTCACATTCTTCTCATAATCATCATTAAGAGGTTGATGATTCTCCCCCAAACTCTCTAGCCTCAATGCCTCTTTGGGCTCGACAAATATTTGAGTCAGCAGGAGATTGGCTTGGTGATCCATCAGTTATTAGAAGAACAAGGTCACAATTTTATCAAGCTCCACATCTCTTCATTGCTTCAAATTTTGATCCACAGTCTTTTTGAGAAGCTTCAAGTGTTCCCGAGTGGGATGCTACAATGCAAGAAGATTTCAATTCCTTGGAAATGAATCATGCATGGGATTTAGTTCCTCTTCCTAAGGGAAGGAAACTTGTTCAATACAAGTGGGTCTATCAAACAAAATTTGCAATAGATGGGTTAGTTGATAAGTATAATGCTTGCTTGGTAGCAAAAGGATTTCCCAAGTTCTAGGTATTGATTACTTTTAGAATTTTTCTCCAATTGCTAAAATGAATTCCATTCAACTTGTCCTTGCTATAGTTGTTGCCCATCATTGGGAATTTCATCAGATGGATGTGAAGAGTGCATTTCTTCATGGTGACCTTCAAGAGGAAATCTACATGGAGCAACCACAAGGGTTTGTCCAGAATCCTTCACTTGTGTGTCAACTTTGAAAGTCTCTCTATGGCCTCAAACAAGCTCCTCAAGCTTGGTATGCCAAGATTGACTCATTCCTTCTAACAGTTAGTTTCACTTGATGTCATTCTGATACAAACATATACATTTTGTAGTAGGATGATACTCTCACATTTTTGGTTCTCTATGTTGAAGACTTGTTGATCACAAGGAATCACTCGTCCACCATCAAGGCAGTGAAAACTACTCTACATGATAGATTTTTGATGTCAAACTTGGGTCTTTTGCATTATTTCTTGGGGATTGAGATCACTTGGTCATCTTTAGGTATCTTCCTTGGACAACCCAAGTGCGCACTTGATATGCTCTTCATATTTCACATGACTGACTGTAAGCGCACTGACTCCATTTTTGTCGAGGTTCAAACTTGAAGCTAAGTGCTCTTCACCCTTATTTGATGACACTTTATACTGATAACTTGTTGGGAGCCTCATCTACTTGACTCATATTGGACCTTCCATTTCATATGTTGTGGGCATGGTCTCTTGATTCATATAGGAGCCACATGAGTTATATTGGAAAATAGTTAAGTGAATCCTCCACTACATTTAGGGTACTCACAATTATGGAATTCAGTATGCAGTAGGCATGTATATTGAATTGATGGGATATACAAATTCAGATTGGGCAGACGATTCTCAGGATCACAAGTCTACTTCAAGGTATTGCTTCTCACTTGGTTTTGGCCCAATTTGTTGGTCGAGCAAGAAGCAGTCTGCAATTTCTCTTTCATCGAAAGAGGCTGAGTATCGAGGGGCAGTCAATGCCACCACTAAGGCTATTTGGCTTTTGAATATTCCCACTGAGTTTGTTATTCCAATCAGAAAGCCTACCATCATCTTTTGTGATAATAAAATTCCTATACAGATCTCAAGAAATCCAGTTCATCACTAGAAGACGAAACACATTGAGATACATATGCACTACATCAAGGAGTTGATTCAGGAAGGCATCATTAATCTTAAGTATTGTTCTACATCAGAGTAGATTACAAACATCTTCACCAAACCCTTCACCAAAAGTAAGTTCCTTCATTTGTGATCTTTGCTTGGGATGCAACAGGTGTCTACTTCAGGAGGGACTTCTTAGTCCTTCATTCTTTCTCTCTCTATTTAAGGGGGGGGCTATTCCTCTTATGGGGGGGCTTCTTCTTCTAAGGAGGATATCTATGTACATGGGTATCTAACATGGCCTCATTTGTCGGGACCCATCTTTTCACCCACCTAAGCTACACTTAAGGGGGGGCGTTAGTGTAGGTTTTTATTTTCCTTATGCTAGGGGGTATTTATTTTTCCTACACATATTATTTAAGCTTGCTTAGGTTATTAGGAGTGGTTAATACGAGGACATGTGGAAAAATACTTCAACTACATGTGTAACTCTCCACCTCACATGGGTAGTTGAGTTACACACCCTCTTTTTGGCTTGTTGTGCCACCTGTCATAACCACTGTTTTGTCATTTCCTATGTGGGTTATGGGGTAGTTCAGTTTCTCACCCTCTTTTGGCCTTATGTGTCAACTTTCTCAACTCATTTTCCGTCTACACGTAAGAAGGTTATGCCACATGTTTTGGCATTTACCAAGAAGGTAAAACCTCCCACCTTTTATGGGGAATAGGAGTTAATGCACCCCTTGGATGTATATGCTATTATTTTTCTATATAATAAGCACTATACGCTCACCTTCACTAGTTTAGTGATAGCTGGTGAGAGTCTTCTCCAAATTCTCTTTTGTCTCTATTTTTTTTCTCTCATATTAGATTTATCTTCATTCAGCTATTTTGATCTTCGACCATCTGTTGCTTGGAGTTGCATGTGATCTATGACCAACATTAGATCCTAGCTCGGTTCTCGCAGAATCTAACAAAAGGGACAAATAACATAGTTGATAGTTTATAGTAGGGTCAATTAATAGTTTAAATTGCTCACTAGATGATGGTTTTTAGGGATCAAAGAAAATTTAATATGTAAATAGGAGTAAAAAGTTGAATTTTGGTCTCATTTTGGGTCTGAGGTTGCATATACAGATGTAACAAATGTAAATGTTTTGATATCAATACAGGGGTCCAATCCCCTTAGATGAGTTTTATTGTTCAAAAACAAATTCTCACCTCTTTGTTAACCAATTCCAAAAACTTTAGGTGCATAGTAAGTCTTTGCATCACCCTTTTTCATTTTCCCCATGTTTTGAACTTACCAAGCTCCAACTTCCAAAGTAATCTCATTTAAGATAATGCAATGCATTCATTACATATTGTCTTCCTCTCTTTTATGAAAAATTTATTGAAATAAGAAGGAAAAAATTCACATTTGGGTGCTCATAAATACTTCCATTTTATTATTATAATTCTATACTCCAAGGTGGTCATAGAGTCTTAATCTATATATGTAGTCCAAGGTTCAAACCCATGTACCAAGTTCAAATACATATATGCAAAGATCATTTTTGTAAGTACAAAATTTCCATGAAGTATATTCATCCCAAATATGACACTACCAATTAGGTGTCAATTTTTTTTCATATAGAATTTTATCTCCTTTTTGCCAACACAAAGATATGTGTTTATTATTGTTTTCATACACGTGTAGGTATCTCTTCATTGATACCAAGGTACACATTTGTATCAAATAGGCCCTTATGCTCAAAATGTTGCCTCTTGATGTTATATTTTTCCCCTTTCATGCTTCAATCAATCACCTAAGTCGCAAATCCTAAAATTTGATAAATGTCAAAGATTGTTGGAGTTTTACATAGGTTTTGTAATCTTTTTCAACTCTTGACAAAGTTGTCAGAGCCCCATTGAAGCCCAATGTTATTTTTCTAACTTCTTCAAAAAGAAAATACTTGTGACTCAATGTGTATCAATTGTTGGAAGATGTTATATAACCTTTGTCGACTCTTAATAGATTCTCAAAACCTTGTTGAAGCTTGAATATGTTGCTTTTCCAAACTCCAATTTCAAAGAAAAAACAAATAAGGATTCATCAAAAGAAAAATAAATTAATTATTTCGTTATGTCAACAGAGTGAGAGTGTTTTGAAAATCTATTTACTATTGATAAAGTTCTCATAACCTTGCCAAAGCTTGACAAGTTTTTTTAACCCTTCTCCACAAGCAAACGATAATAAAATTTACGGTGGGCATAATTGTAAATATACTTCCATATGAATATTCAAACTCAATTATATTGCATCTTGAGGCTCTTGGTGTCTGACGATAAAAATGTTCATAAAACCAATGCATAGTTAGTTCTATTGATATGTGGCTCTCATAAATGATTCAAGCTACACCTTTTCCTTTAAGGTGTTTAATGTTTTGATTGTTAGTGAGCAACAAGTACTACAATCAAACATTTCTTATAGCTCGTGCTATTGTCCATTTCAGAAGACAATTTAGATTGGACAAACTTGCATGAGCTCAATAACTTATTTTTGAGACATTTTAGTTTTTACCTTGATATTATGCTTTATAAACATATCTAAATGCTTTGTGATGTTTAGATTCTACTTTCATTCTTATAGTTGGCAGATTTTAACATTTGACATTGGATTCAAAGAATACTTTCAAATAAAGCCTTTATTGAAAACAAAGTAAAAATAAACTCGATTTGCATGGGTTGTCAGTGCAAATAAAAGTTTTGCTCCAATATCTAAAATTCTAGCTAATGTTAGTGAGATAAACATTTAATATTGTTACATACATGACACTGTTTTGTGTTCAAAGGAACTTTGCATTCTTAAATTTTGATATTCTTAACAAGAACGAAACAAGGCGACTCTATTAATGTCCAAGTACTACAAAAGTAGGTCAATGGGACTTAAGTGCAACAAGTTTAAAAAAAAAGCAAGAATGAAAATGGGAACTGAAGAGTTAAAAGGATACATCACCCTTCACTGCAAAACCTCAAACACATGAAGAATTATTAAACCATTACAAAGACATAAATCAAATCCATATGAATCACACAGACCTACACAACTTAAAGAGGAATGAAACGTCAACTATTAAGAAACAAAGAAATCAAGAAAATTTAGTACACTTGGCATTAGAGGTTTTCCTGCAACAGCTTATGTTCATGCAAAATCCCAACCTAGTCATATGCTACAGTGATATTATACAACATTGAGAATTTGATGTTGGTTAGGCATTTGAATGGCGAGCAAAGCATTAGATTGAGTAGGTTAAATGAACGGTTGGTATATTAGCGCTGCCACTACCATGGAACCTGCACCAAGAAAAGTCACTACAATCCACTTGATGGCAGGGATTTTTATTGACCTGGTTCTTTCATCGCATCTGTGAGTGAAGTTAACCATCCACCACAAGAAAGCAAAACAAACGATGAAAAAACGGAGAGAAAGAATTTTCAAAAGCAAAACAAACGATGAAAAAACGGGGAGAAAGAATTTTCAGCGTGAGACATTTTTTTGGTGGGGGTTCCCCACCTAAAGATAGCCTATCGGTTAATTACTCCAATCCACCCAACATGATAAAAAATAATTTCCTTGCATCCAAAAAGAACATAGTGAATATTAACAAAATATAGCGTTCACTATAATATTCGTTAAGATAACAATAAACCTCAATGTAGATTTGTCTCTAGGTAAGGAGACTTCACAAAATTGAAAAATGCAGATTTGTCTCTAGGTAAGGAGATTTCACAAAATTGAAAATTTGAACCGTGGAATCTATTATGAGAAATTTGTGCAATTCCTCTAACAAATTCGCTAAGGTGGAATTGATGCACCACCTAATCTATTTATTTGTAAGATTTTCATCCTAAGGTTTTGAGCTTCAAAGAAGCCTTCCATAATGCATACAATAAAAATATATTCAAGCATATCTCAAATGATCCATAAAACGATATTTTATAACAATCTAAAAAACTTCTTAAAACATCTTTCAAATTCTTGCTCTTTTAATATTTTAATATAGCTTAGAGAAATAAAGCGACTTTATTAAATTCTACATTAATAAACCATTTAAGTCACTTTATTAAACTTATTAAATTAATTAAATAATATTACCCATAAAATAAGTTTGGTTGGATAATATTAAATAATTAAATTAATGAATTTCTTTTTTCTCGACTTTAGCCTACATAAATTAAGTAGGCTAATTAGTCTCGCTATACTACTCCACGGAATGGGACATTACATTCCTACCTTCTTGAAATTGCTTGTCCTTGAGCAATTATAAATTAGGATTTTGAAGAATCTATTCTCCTTCTCAAGTGACATCTTCCACGAGAAAGTCTCTACAGCTGATAAGATGTTGCTTGATTATTTTCCTCCTCGATTTTCTTTTTCTAACATCTAGAATCTCATTAGGTACCAAAACCAACCTACCCATTTCATCCAAAGGTGGTAGCTCTGCTGAAAAAGTAATATGTTGCCTTGGTGCCTTTTTGAGGCACGATACATGAAATACATTATGACACTTGTTATTCTCTGACAACTCAAGCTCATATGTCACTTCCCTCACTCTCTAAGCAATCATGTAGGGATTATAGAAATTAGATCTTAATTTCTCTACACCACTTTTCTTCATAGAAGACTATCTATATGGATATAAACATAAGAAAACCAAGTCTCCCACATCAAAGCTACATTCAACCTTGTGTCTATCTGCATACATTTTATATTGGTTTTGAGCACTCTATAGTTTATCCTTAAGGGTCTTAAGGATATATTTACTCTCATAGATCCATGCCTTAGCTTTGGGAGCCCTACTATCACCAAAAGCCAAATCCAAGATTTATGAAGCATCATATCCATACACAAATCTCTAACATTCTGATCGACATGTGATAGGTGGTGGGTATGTGCAGGATCATGGTGAGCCAAAACAGGCCCTTAAGTGGCAATGAAATTTTAGAAAATCAGAGTTATGCAACTTGACATGAAAATTTGAATAAGTTGTGAACATTCTTTTTAAAATATGTAAGAAGAGAATCTATAGAAAATTGAATTTAGTTTCTAAGCTACTAGTTGTTTTTTGGAAAAAAAAAATCCTATTCGATGAAAATTTCAAATCTCAATGCAGTGGTACTAAAATTTCAGGAAAAAGATAAGAAGTAGACGTATGTCTGACCACCCTAATCACAATCAAATCATAATAATTTTTTATAATATTTATAACGTAAGTATTAGACTCATGTCCGGATGTGAAACATATTTTTTTAAAATTTTTTATAAAGTAAAAAATTATTTATGAATTTTTTACTACATCTTTTCAAAAATTTAGAAACTCCTACATCTGACCACCTTAACTTGGTCAAAACCTTATGAAATTTAATTTTTTTAAATTTTTCACTATAGTAGATGAAGCATAGGATGTGATGCATGTTTTGAATTCAAAAAATGTTATACCATTTGAAAGTTATGAGTGTTTTTCAATCAGTCTATCAATCAAGACTATTGTCAGAATTCAATTAGAAAATAAATAATAATTATTTATTAAAGTCGAAATAAGACAAACCTTATATTGTTGGAAAGATGAGAACATCCTTAAAAAACCTTTTTCGTTTTATCAATTTTGAAAAGTCTGGGAAATCAAGGAATACTGAAAAACATGTTTTTTCAGTTGACTTTCCAGGCTTGTCACTTCCAAGCCAAATCCCAAAGCATTCCCAAGCCGAAATTTGAAATTTGAAAATTTTACAACACAAATCGGATATCCGATTTTAATAAGTAAATTCACTAACTAAATTTGCACATAATTAATCTAATGTTTATTAATATATTAATTTATAAATAAATTAGTATATGATATTAGGGAGAGAGAGAGAGAGAGAGAGAGAGAGAGAGAGAGAGAGAGAGAGAGAGAGAGAGAGAGAGAGAGAGAGAGAGATACCAAATTGTGTCGTTATGGGTCATATGGTGTCCTATGTAGGACACAATATGACCCATAACGACCAAATATGGTGTCTTAAGGGGTCATATGGTGTCCTAAGGGGTCGTAGGACACCATATGACCCCTATGGACACCATAGGACCCCCTATGACACCATATAGTGTCGTTAGGGGTCATATGGTATCCTAAGGGGTCATAAGACATAATATGACCCCTTAGGACACCATAGGACCCATAACAACCTAATATGGTGTCATAACGGGTCATATGGCGTCCTAAGGGGTCATAAGGGGTCATAAGGGTTCATGGGACATCATATGACCCCTAAGGACACCATACGACCCCTTATGACACCATATGGTGTTGTTAGGGGTCATATGGTGTCCATAGGGGTCATATGGTGTCCTAGGACACCATATGACCCCTTAAGACACCAAATTGTGTCATTATGTGTCATTTGGTATCCTAAGGGGTCGTAGGACACAATATGACCTCTTAGGACACCATAGGACCCAAAGCGACCCAATATGGTGTCATAAGGGGTCATATTGTATCCTAAGGGGTCATATGATGTCTTAAAGGGGTCATATGACATAATATGACCCATTAGGACATAATATGACCAATAACGATCAAATATGGTGTCTTAAGGGGTCATATGGTGTCCTAAGGGGTCGTAGGACACCATATGATCGCTATGGACACCATAGGACCCCTTATGACACCATATGGTGTCATTAGGGGTCATATGGTGTCCTAAAGGGTCGTAGGGCATAATATGACCCCTTAGGACACCATAGGACCCAAAGCGACCCAATATGGTGTCATAAGGGGTCATATTGTGTCCTAAGGGGTCATATGATGTCTTAAAGGGGTCATATGACACAATATGACCCATTAGGACACAATATGACCCATAACGACCCAATATGGTGTCTTAAGGGGTCATATGGTGTCCTAAGGGGTTGTAGGACACCATAGGACCCCTTATGACACCATATGATGTCGTTAGGGGTCATATGGTGTCCTAAGGGGTCGTAGGACACAATATGACCCCTTAGGACCCATAATGACCCAATATGATGTCATAACGGGTCGTATGGTGTCCTAAGGGGTCATAAGGGTTCATGGGACACCATATGACCCCTAAGGACAACATAAGACCCCTTATGACACCATATGGTGTCGTTATGGGTCATATGGTGTCCATAGGGGTCATATGGTGTTCTAGGACACCATACGACCCCTTAAGACACCAAATTGTGTCATTATGGGTCATATGGTGTCCTAGGACAACATACGGCCCCTTATGACACCATATGGTGTTGTTAGGGGTCACATGGTGTCCATAAGGGTCATATGGTGTCCTAGGACACCATATGACCCCTTAAGACACCAAATTGTGTCGTTATTGGGTTATGACACAATATGACCCATAACGACCCAATATGGTGTCTTAAGGGGTCATATAGTGTCCTAAGGGGTCGTAGGACACCATATGACCCCTTATCACACCATATGGTGTCATATGGTCTCTCTCTCCCCTAATCTCTCTCTCTCTCCCTCTCCCGATGTTTCCCTCTCTCTCTCTCTCTCCCTCTCCTCCTCTCTCTCTCTCCCCCTCCCCTGATGTCTCTGTCTCTCTCTGTCCATTTCTCTCTCTCTCTCTCTCTCTCTCTCTAAAATATGACTAATAAAATTAGATATCCGATTTCTACCATTGCCATTAATGTGGCAACAGTAAAAAAAGGCGACAACGGGAAAAAATTTTGGGACCACAAATTTATACATTAAAATCGGATATCCTTGTGGGCCATTTTGTGGATTCCAATGGCCCACAGTCTGCATATTCTATTTTCTATCAATGATCATGAGTTTTTAGATAGGTTGAGACAAATTTGTGCTTTTGGGGGATTCTTAAAGTCAAATCTTACATTGTCAATCATTTAGGAGCATCTGTGTGGAGGTAAATGGGGAGTAGTAGTCGTTGGAAGTCTAAACACAAAAGAAAACTTTCAAATGATCAAATTGAAGTGTATAGAGAAAGAGATAGAGAATGTCATAGGAGGAGAAGACAAGGTATGTTAAATATATCTAATGTTACTTCAAGTGAAGAGGAAATTGAATTTGAAAATGTGTCACAAGTTATTGAAAATGAAAATGTAGATTTTGAAAGTGAAAATTTTGAACATGTTGAAAATGTTGAAAGTGATAATGAAAATGCTCAACATGTGGAAAATTTTGACATAGGAGGTGAAAATGTGGAAAAATTTGACATTGAAGGTGGAATTGCTCATCCAAGTGAACCATATGTAACACCTAATTACTTTAGAAATGAAGACCCTCTCATGGATGAAAGACAAATTCCAAATTCAAGACCTTCAAGAACCCCAAAATGGTTATTTTAAATCGATGAGAACATTATTGCGAATCTTGAAGGCAAGAGGTCAACAAGAACCATTCGGTTGTGGGCTACACAACTTTTCGACCAAAATTTTAGCAATAAGACATTGACCGAGTAATGCCAATTTTTTGTTCAATTGCTAAAGATGATAAAGATGAGACCATTGCTAAACAAATTGAAGATTTGTATGAACAAGAAGATTGAGAGAAATTCTATTATTGCAAAAAATCTATTTGATGCTCTCAATTCTATTGGAAAGAATACCAAAGAAAGAGATAAGAGAGCCACTCAAAGAGTGATTACAACCTCCTTAGTAAGCCATCAATTGAGGAAGGCTCATCAAATGAGACAAACTTGTGTTGATTTTAACATAAACTATAAAACTTTGGATAGAGCACTTGCACGAAGACAAAGACTTGACAATCCACTTCAACAAGATACATGGGCTTTTGGTGGGAGGCTTCCATGTGTTGATAGAAATTTGACTGACAATGTGAAGGAGGAGATTCAAAAATTTTGGCACTCTAATTCTAGAGTGTCACCCAATGTAAAGGACGTTTTGAAATTAAGAATCGACAACCGAGACCGTACACAGCATCCCAAACATTTCTTGGAATCAAGCCAAACAATGTTGTACAATTTTTTTTGTGAAGTATATCCAACTTTGCAAATATCACAAAGGGCTTTTGAATCTTTGAAACCATTTTATTGTGTTCCTCTTAAGATTCGCAATACTTGTTGTTGCAAGTACCATGTAGAGTTTTCAATGTACCATGAACTTTTATGTCATATTAGTTCTACGATGCATACTAATGAGATGTTGCAGGAGTGTGGTGCAATGCTATTTCCAAGATCATCAAGAGACTTGCAAGATCTATTTTTATGCTCTAGAGATGATGGCTGCTATTTCTATAGAAATGATTGTTTGAATGATAAGTGCTCAAAATGTGGTGGGTTGTCAAAGTTTGTTTCATGTTTTCATGAGGGCAACTAACACGAGTTTGGAAAGAATTATGTTGAGAAAAAAAGATATGAGACAGTGAAATATACTTTGAAGAGTGGAGGTGAAGGTTCTAGATGCGAATTAGTCTTAAGAGAATTGAGTATTGCTGATTTTATTTTGGATTTTAAGGAAAATCTTTTCTACAAGTATGCAAGGCACACCCATAGGTCTCAGTGGTTGGATCAATAGTTCAGGATGTGTAAGAACTCTTTCCCAATTGGCACTATTGTATCGGTGGTTGATTTTGCAGAGAACTATACATTGAAACCACAGAATGAGGTACAGTCTCAGTACTACAATTCAGTCCAAATTGCTATTTTTGTTCACATTACATATAGACATACTCCTGATAGTACAAAAGAGGGTAGGAAGATAATTAGGGAGTATCATTTTTATATGAGTGATGGTAGATCACACTCCTCCAAGTATGTGCAACATTCTTTCGAGATTTTTTTTGAGTTCTTGCATGAGAAAGATATTGCAATCGACCAACATATAATATGGTCACATAACTGTACGGGTCAATTCAAGAATGCTCGTATATTTTATTGGTTGAGTAGAATGCATGTAGAGAGGCGTATACCTCATATTTGGTGTTTTTTTGAGGCAGGGAATGGGCAGGGGGAGCATGATGGAGCAGGTGCATGTTTGAAGAGAGCTCTAGTTAAAGAGAAATTGAGGATTTTAGGTGCAAATTTATCTGATGCACGTTCTATTGTTGATTGGTATAGTTCAACATTGTCACATGGAGGTACTCTTGATTCAGCAGTGACTAGATTCTTTTGGCTGGTTGAGGAGGAAACAATGGGAGATAGATTGGATTGTCAAACGATTAAAGATTTTTCAAAGATGCATTCATTTCTTAGCTCAGATGCAAGTACATGGACCATTTGGACACAAGCATTGGTTTTTTTTGTCAGAGTTGTGTTCGGTGTGATTGGGATCAGTGCGAGTCAAGTGAGTGGGTTGATACGTGGGTTCCCCACTATCTAACTCCTTTATCTCAAACAATATCCTCGTCAAATGATGACATGGAAATTTCACTTGAGTATGACCGTCTATCAGATCTTGTACAACTAGGACATGTTTTTGCAGTTGTTGCACCACAAGGGAATGAATATAGATTAGAATATTGGTTGGGACGATGCGTATAGGGAAAACAAAAGCTAACACAACTAGTGACAGATGATGATGGGTTCACATATCCTACAGGTTCAGTTGTTGTTGTGGGAACTTGGTTGCGAACATACATGATTAGAAAGAATGGCATACCTGGATTTGAAGACTATGAGAGACACAAAACCATTATAATGTATTCACACCTTATTATAGCTACAAATGTCAAGTTGTTGAAGCATCAAGCAAAACCGAAGACCAAAGAGCTATGGGCAGTGACTACTGCTGATCATGAAGCAATACTGGATACTCTTAAGCAAAGAGATGACCCTTCAGGCACACTTGAGTAGTAGGTCTTTAATGGTGCCTTATTTTTTTTATCATGCATTTCATTTCAAACAATGATCATTAAACCTTAATTTTCAAGTTTGTTATGTGTATATTAAGGATGTGTTCAAAATGCAGGTCTATTGATGAATTTTTTTTTGGCAACATGGTTTTTGCATGCACATAGCAGGTACACTCGATATAATCGAAAGGGACGTATTTTTGCAACACGACTTATTATCATGCATTTGATTAGCTTTACAATTTTTGTTATTAGAGAACACTATTTGACTATTTTTGATGATATAATTATCGCAAAACCTTTATGCTCATGCAGGTCTTTTTTGATGATATACAACAGTATCACATTATGTTTTTTGTGTCAACATAGTGGGTTCTGTTGATATAATTCGAAGGGACGTATTTTTATGGTAAATAATCCCACCTTTTCATTTATTATCATGCATTTCAATTGAAGTGATTATCATAAAGCCTTTATGTTCATCCATGCATTTTATGTGTAGACTAACAATTCTTAAAAATACAGGTTCATGCTAGATCATTCGTCGTTGACAAGACCCTCTCTTGGTGATGGTACATATTCCTTTGTGCATTAATGAGATAAAATTTTGTGCATA
Organism: Cryptomeria japonica; assembly: GCF_030272615.1. Taxonomy (NCBI): domain Eukaryota; kingdom Viridiplantae; phylum Streptophyta; class Pinopsida; order Cupressales; family Cupressaceae; genus Cryptomeria; species Cryptomeria japonica. Next base: position 439,194,836 of record NC_081412.1, on the reverse strand, counting down.
AACATTAAGTCAAGTGAATGCATTGCTATTTAGAAATGACCATATCTACCATCATCTTCAACCATGCAGAGAAATGCAGTGAGAAGGGCTTTAATCAACATGCATCTTTCTTCAAAGTCATGCTTGTATACTTTGTAGAGAAACTGGTAAGTTTCATAATTATACAATCTTGTATGTCTTAAAAATGTTTCAAATGATCTATTTATAATTTTCCAAACTAATTTGTATTAAGTGTTATAATATGTTTCTTGTAGCACATTCATTTTGTATAAAAAGGTTACTTATTATGGTCTTCATTTATATCCAGGCATTGTTGTACGTAAGCTTTTCTCTTAGGACATATGTTTTCAATATTTTCATACACAACCTACATATGTTCAAAAACATGACATTGATACAAGTTAGCATATAATTGTCACTGATAATAACAAATTATATCCACTAAACACAAAATAAAATAAACACACATCTACTCGAGGCATCTCTTCTTCTTCATCATCTTCAGGTATACTGGGTGTAGTCATCAAGGATGTGAGGTCAAGAATTCTCTATACATATACACAACAAGTATACGAAACTATCAATCTATGTCTAGACGTGTATAATCACTATAAGTTATTTAAACTATTCATTCAATCATATTTGCATTCAATTACCTTTCCCTTGTCTCCAACTGCACTACCGGATCCTAAATCATACTGCCCTACACTCGTGCTGCTTGTTCCCTACAAGAGTAAAATAAGATATACATGCAAGTTACTACATAATATAATTAATACCGATATAAATGATAAGCATGTATGTACAATAAAATACAAATGAATAGGTGCAATAATATGTGTACCGTCAAGTTATCAAGGCCAAATGAAATGGCCGACAAGGTGCCCTTCTGAATCTGTCTCAACTCCTCCTTGGTCATCAACTGTTAAATAGACCATGTAAATAAAAATTAGTACTTAATATTATCTAGATTATAAATATTCATTTAAAATATAACATGAACTGTGAAAATACAAATCTTACCACTACATCATCAATGTATGATGACGGTGCCTCCTCAACTCTAGCATGTGAGGACTCCCCAGGGTATCCTCCAGTCTATGTCATTATATCTAGTGCATCATGCATCTCATGTACCTCATAATTTGCACTGTCTGCAAGAGGATCAACAGGCTGTTTAACTGGACCCAAGCATACATGCCCACATATGACACAACTATGGGGCATGCATATGTGTGGAGCTGAGGATGATGTGTCAAGGCCACCGGATGCACCACTACCATCAAAAGTAGGCTGAGCTACTGACCCAGCCTGAGAAACCGAAAGGCTACTCAAAGAGTGAATAGCTGATATGGTCCATGAAGCCACCTCACAAATGATATCTGGATGCTACACTGGAGGTGGGGGATCAATAGGAGGAGGGGGACATGTGGGCCCTGGACTACTCTAACTGCCCCGGGTCTATTTTGGGGCATACCTAAACCCACACCTTGGAAAGGTTGGATGTCAAAGTAGTTCACATGTTTGAGTAAAACAAACTCATCATACAATTTTTTTATGAAGTAGAAGGGGACATCAAGATTGTTGTTGGGTGGTTTGTCGAAAACCATCCACCAACGATCCCAAAAGTTTTTCACAATACCATCATTTGTGCACCATTTAATAGAAAGTTTTGTTTTTTTGGGGTCTACGGGTTGACCAATGCGGGGATTCACAAACAATGAGGCGATATCGGCTTTCGATATCTCGAGATCCTTGATCTCCTTATATGACAAGCCATCCGCATATTGTTCCCTCATAGAACCTCACCACAAAAGGGCAACATTGTTCTCCTCAGTCATGGTTTCCATACTCTTTATGATCGACGTGAGAGGATCAAACATTGGGTTTAGACGAGGGATCCTACGATATACATCTGCAATCCCCCTCAATTCATTCAAATTTTGTGCAATCAAATCCTGAATTGAGGGGGGTTTGGCAAAGGAGGGTTTGGTTGTTGTGGTTGTGATTGATCAATGTTTTCATTGTTATCCCCCATTTTTAACCTAATTGAATGTAAACAATTGAATTTAGTTAACAAATTTAAACAATTTTGTATTTGATTTTTAAAAACTTAGTTTTCATGAAAAAAACCATATTTTCAATGAAAAATCAAATAAACATTAAAAAAAATTACAAAAATTGAATGAAAATGATTGAAAACAATAAAAATCTTACCTTTCAATCTATTTTTTAGCAAATTTTGGGTAAAACACCAAATATCGGATACAATCGGATATCGGATTTTTATAAAATTGCGCAGCCCGTGGGTTAAAAATGACTCACAGGTTGTCACATTCGAAATATATTGTTTCAGAAAATCAGATATCCGATAAAATTTTTATACTTAAATTATTTTAAAATAACATTATATTATATAATATAATAATATATTATATAAATATTATTATATTATATAATACGTATTGTATTATATTATAAAATATAATTATATATTATATAATATATAATATAATATATAATATAATATAATAATATATTATATAATACGTATTATATAATATATAAGATAATAATATATTATATAATACAAATTATATAATATATTATTATATTATTATATTATATTATATAATTATATAATATATTAATATATTATATAATTATATAATATATTAATATATTATATAATTATATAATATATTATATGTAATATATAATATTACATTATATATTTTTTAATTTAAAATTACAAATAAAAATCGGATATCCGATTTACGTAGGTAATTACCATGCCAAGGTGTACTGACACCTAGGCTAAGCAAAAAGTCAACACAAATTTTCGCATTTTTAGGCGAGTGGAGAAGGCTATTTTTTCACATCACCACTTTTTGGCCCCCCATTATCCTGCACTAACCCTGGTGTTATAACAATGGTCTCTTAGATGCAACCACCCGATCCATGTTTTTTGCTAACCTATAGTGTAGTTGTGCAAATAAACCTCAACCCCTTTATTCATAATCTTTGTCTAACCATTCATTTGTGGGTGATGATTAGTGTTGAGGATCAATTTGGTGCTAGCTAGCTTGTATAGCTCCTACCAAAATGCACTAAGAAATCTGTTATCCCTATCACTGACTATGTTTATTGTCAATTCATGGAGTTTAAACACCTCCTTGAAAAACAACTCTAAGATTTGTGGTGCCTTACACTTTGATAAGATAGTAAAGAAATGTTTCAACTTAGTCAACCAGTCAACAACCACAAAATATAGAATCCCTGTCCTACACCTTAATTAGACCAACGATAAAATCCATGGATACACTCTCCCATTTCTACTTTAGAATAGGCAAGGGTTGAAGTAGATCGGTTGGGAAGGTGTTCTTTGACTTGTTCGATTGACAAATCACGTCTTCCCTAACATGCTACAAGACATAATCTTTTAGACAATTTCAAGAAAATATCTCTCTAATCCACTAGTAAGTTTTGAAATATCTCAAATGTCCTTCCAATGGAGTATTGTGGGTGTCTCTCAGGATTTTCTCCTTAAGATTAGACTAAAAAACAAATAGATTTTGTCCTTGTAGTAAATGACATCATCTACTACCTTATACATGTCATCTTAAACCTTCCCATCCATGATCTCACATACAAATATGTTTTTGGAATACTCAACCAAAAGACGAATCTTCTAATCAGCTGAAATTTTTGCCAACGAGCAAGTCAAAGGTTTTCTAGAGAGGGCATCATCAACAACATTGTTTTTTTTCATTAACATACTATATGTAAAAATTATCTTGTAGATCTCGCTAACATATTTTCGTTGCCTTTGATTTATATCTTTCTACTCCATAAAGTATTTCAAACTTTTATGGTTTGTTTTTCCCACAAATATCCCACCTACCAGTGCTACCTAAACTCCAACAATGCATGCATGATGTTGAATATTTCCTTGTCGCATATGGAGTGGAGGCTCTATGTATCCCTGAGTTTTTAACTCTCATATGTTATAGGGTGTCTATTATGCATTATAACTACTCCAATCCCATCACCTGAAGCATCACATTCCAACACAAAGGCCTAAGTGAAATCTAATAAGGCCAATACAAGACAAGTACTCATCACCTCCTTGAGTCTATCAAATTCTTTTTTATTATCATTCATCAGTATAAAAGTCCCTTTCTTGATGAGATTTGTTAGAGGTTCCCTTAGCTACAAAAACCCCTTAATAAATCTCATGTAATAATTGCATAGCCCAAAGAAACCCTATAACTCTATGAGTATCCCTAGAGGTGGCGAATCAATAAATTTTTTAATCTTCTCTTAATTGGTACCTAAAGACCTTGATTTTTTATCACATGACCCAAGTAGAGGATCTTTGTCATGTTTAATTCACACTTTAAAGCTTTGTCATATAAAGACTACGCCTCCATGATACTCAGTACCTTGTCCAAGTGTTTCAAATGCTTCTCTAATTTCCTACTACAAATTAGTATATCATCAAGGAATACTACCAGAAACTTTCACAACTATTTGTTAAAGATATGATTCATGCAAGACTAGAAAGTGGTGAGAGCATTGATGTCACAAACCCTATTTATCCATAATTATTTAATTAGGAAAATAATGTTTACTTTTTGCAAATGAAATGAAATTGAAATGGAAATGGAAAATTTTAGAGGAATTAGATGGTAATGTGAAAGAAATTCAAATGCAAAGAAATGATTTATATTATTTTCTGTAAGTGAAATTGAATGATCTGTATTATTTTTATTGTGAAATTGGGATCGTCATTGCTAATGAGAAATTGAGTGCAAGTGAATGCAGGAACAGGAGAACGTGGATGAAGGTGAGAACATGGTTAAGGTAGAGTTGTCTTAGCTCATGGACTTCGCTAGAATAGATAGAATCTCACACACCACTTTAGAATATTTATGCGTGCATTGGTTGCATGATTTGATCCTGAGATTTAAATTTCATTTGTCTATGAGAATGTAATGTGTTAAGGATTTGAAAATGAATATTGACCATATGATTACATGTTCTTTTGTGCAGATATGTGTGATTTGGTGAAACTATACATATTTTTATGTTTGTATATATATATATATATATGTATGTATGTATGTATGTATGTATGTATGTATGTACGTATGTATTTCGAATAAAAATGACTCGAATATATGTATGTATGTATGTATTTCGAATAAAAATGACTCGATCATATATATATATATATATATACACACACACACACACACACACGTAGGTAATTATAATATATATATATATATATATATATATATATATATATATATATATATATATATATATATATATTGATTTCTTCATAAATTTGATTTCTTTACTTTTGAAATTATGTATATGTATACATATACATAATCATTATGTACATTTACATTTACATAATCTTTATGTTCATATTTTCTCATACTTAATCATTTGACTTAACCTATATAGGTGGCAGACTTTTTAGTAACAATCTTATTGCATGTTATATGGAAGTCGTTACTAGTAAAGTCGACTTGGCATAAGACTTAAATGCCACTATAACTTGCTACCGATCTGCAAGGAGTCAACAATAATATCTACCATGTGGCAAATAGACTTGTAGTGTTTGAAATGAACACGAATTCTGCAAGGAATATTAACCATGATGAAGTTTTTGAGATGAGCATGGATTTTGCAAAGAACACCACGATGTTTTTGAAGAATTACGTGGAGATTACCGTTGGAACCAACCCTACGTGACCAAATATTTGTTAGACGTGTTGCGTGGTGGCATGGGAAACTATTATTATAGAGTATGTAAGACACCAAACTAGCAGTGGTGTCAAGATAAATAAGTCACTACTAAGAGAGATGGGCCTGAAAATAGGAAAGAATGTAAATGAAAACACTATATATAGACCATCAAATTGGAAGAGAAGGACACACATACAAAAAAGGATTAGAGAATGGAATAAAGAAGAGAAAAGTATTGGAGATTTAGGAGCATTACGACCAGTCGTAAAAGATTGGGGATGATCATCTCAGATTTAGCGTTGAATTTTAGAGGTAGGCTCTTAAACAAGCATTAGTTTGTTTTATTATTAGAGAATAGAAGGGAGAGAAGACGATATTGTGAATAAGAGAGAAATTTGCAGAATATAGAAAAGATAAGAACTAAGAATAGATAATTTAAATATAGAGTAGTAAGTAGAGAAGAGAGATCTCATGAGATAGAATAGCATAGAGGGGAAAAGCATTGGAATTTGGACGTATTGCAGACAGTTTTGGGAGAAGTTATTAGTGATCATAACAGACTTGGATCGTATTTTGGAGGTAGGCTCTATTCTAGAAAGTTTTTTTGTAGAGATCTAAAAGATAAAAGAATGTTCTATTTTGTTCAATAATCAAATGATGGAATTAGAATCGTGATATTTGATTTCCTGATATGAAACCATTTTAAATTGCTTTAAAATGCGTTCATGTAAATAAAGATGCAATAATGAAATATTTTCTTAAGGTTTGTTGATAAACATAGTGTAACTCATAGAAATTAGATCACAAAATCCTCTAGAAACAAAGCAAGGGGATAGAGAGAGTTTGTGCGTTATAAACTTTGAATTTGAACCACAAAGAAGATGAAATACTAGGATAATGAATTATTAAATATTGAAGCTTATTTTGATTTCGTGAAGAAAAGATTTACACTCTCGAATTTGATCCTTGCATTAGAAGTTAAGATGATTATTGGGTATCTCATTTGAAAATCCATATAGGTATGCGCATTATGAATTTTCATCATGTTAAATGTTGTTATGAAAAATTAGTAAAATCAGTTAGTTGAATTCATTAATCATGAAAAACCACATCTTAGTATCAAACTAAATATGTTATTCGAGAAAAGAGGTAGACAAACCAAAACACATGGAAAGATAGAGAACTTAGGCAATATAAACGTAGAAATTCGAAACCATAAGACATAGAATGCAAGTTAATGATTATGCTATTTAATGTTATGATAAATGAATAAAAGAATGTGTACTCATTTTTTATTCAATTTTTATGTAAAGATACATACATGTGTTACACCTTCGTATTTTTAATTTTTGATTTACTTGAAAAGATAGAAGTGATAGATTTTCCTCTTTTCAGATATATATATATATATTTGTTTATCCATGAAAGATTTCTTCCCATCAGATATGATTGGTTGTAATGAAAGATTGATTCTTTCTATTTCTATTCAAGGAAAGATTGTCTTCTTTAACATTGTATTTTTATCATGCGATAAATAGGAAGCTAGAATTGAAAAAAAGAAAGATTGTCTTCTATATATATTTATTCTAGATTCATATGAACAAAGCTAGATAGGCTTGTGTTTGTGGAAAGTTACCTTTTGGGACGGGTGCTGAATGTGGAATCATAGAGAGAGTTTTCTTTTTCCAAACTATATTTTATTGCTATGCATGGCATTATACTCGACCGAGTAACCAATTGACTATTGAAATGGATGGATTTATTTATTTATCCACTCTACCACATCATTGATTGATCTTGTTTGTTTCTTAACGAAATTAGAAAATTGAAATGCATGTATAATTCTAGGCATGCACCAGATTCCATCTTGTCTATCGAATTCTTTTTGCTAAGAAATTCGTGCAGGGTCAGGTATTCTTGATTGACCAAGAATTATAGGGAAGTGTAAGCTTCAAGGTTGGGTGGAAAAATCACCTAAATCTTGTTCTCGTCTTCAATTCTAAAGATTGTATTGAAGATAGCTTGGATTGAAGATCAAAGAACGCATCTCATCCTTTACTTTGTATTCTTTTGTTATTGAACTTAAGGCATTTTGAAAAGCCTAAGTATTGTATGATTGAGATACTAAATATATCGATTTATTGAATAAAAAATCTTTATCTTTTTATAGAAATTTTGTGTTTATTATGATATAAATGGAATGATCAAATGAAGCTATGGAAGGAAAAGTGGAATGAAATAGATTTTTTAAAGGAATTATGAGTTTATTTAAGAATAAAGAGTATTTTGTTTTATTATTGAAGTTAGAACAATTTATGTCTTTACAATTGGTCAACCTAATGGGCATGACTAGAAACTCATAGTGCTCGCATTGACACAAAAAAGTTGTCTCGTGGATATCTTGCTCCCTCGCTCTAATTTGGTGATACCCAAATCTTTCAAAAATAAATTGCAACAACTCATCTAAAAGGTCATTTATCATTGGGGACAGGGTATCTATTTTTTATTATTTTCTTTTTCAAGGCACGATAGTCAATACATATCATCATGGTCTCATCCTTCTTCTTCACCAAAATAATGGAAGAAGCAAAGGGACTCAAACTAGGTCTAATGTACCCCATGTCCAGTAATATCTAAATGGATTTTTCTATTTCTTCCTTAAACTTCATAGCATGCATGCAAGAAGTAGTGATAACAATCTTGGATCCTTCCCATAAGTTAATAGTATGCTCAAAACCTCTATCCAGAGGTCTCCTTGGAGGAATCTAATAAAATACTAAGTTGTGTTTACCCAACATTATCTAAATGTCTACATGATATTGCTTATTTTTGTCACTAGAGGCCTTAGTGGAGCTAAAACATTGGGTTGTCCATGCCACATCACCATGTCTAAAAATGTTCTCCATTTGTTTTTAGATATGATCCCACAAGCACCATTGGACATACCACTCAACATGACCTTGCCGTCAATTGTGAATTTCCATTGTCTAAAAATTCTAAGAGTATTTACCTATATTTTATGCCCAATATAGCATTACTATTCCCTAAGTCCACCACATAGTAATCATCCATAGCAATGTAATTACCTAGTGTAATGCTCAATTGAGGTACCTACTACATACATGCAATATTAAATCCATTTGCTACCATGACATTAAATCCCTCAAAATACTTAGTTTGTATGCCACTCTTAGCTACCAATGTAGAGTCTATGAAATTGTAATTGCCCTCATTGTCTACTAACACTGTCACCAATTGCCCCTACAAGACTCCACACACTCTAAAAGAATTAAATTTGGGTGTGCCAGATAAAGTGGCAATAATTTCACCCTTCACCCCCTTAGGTGGTCGATCCTCATATCTCAATTTCTCATCATCTGAACCAATATGCTTGATACCCTATATGTGTTCTAACTTCTCTCCTTCCTTACAGTCAGATACCACCTCAGTAATGTACTTTACCCTTCCCTAGACACTTGTGATCTAGTTCTTAAGGCTCCTTACAACTAAAACATAATTTCTTTCTATGTAATTCATTATGAGCTTCATCGCATAGTTTGTCTTTCTTGGGCCACTCCTTGTGGAAAGACATTTTACCCTTATTATTTTGAGATGGGAATCCATTAAGCTGAAATTTATTTTTGGCAGTTGAAGATTCCATGTCTCTAGCCTTCTCAATGACTTCATGTAGAGTGTTTGGACTAAATTCTTTCATCCATCCTCTCACAAGGTCCACCAATTCATCCATAAATAATATAACCAACCTCCTCTCTAATACATCAGTAACCAACACTAATGATATCTAAAAATTAACAACATAAGTATCCACTAAACCCCATTACTTCAACTAAGCCAACTCCTTAAAACGATGTTTTGAGTCCTTAATGAATATATTAGTGTGTCTCTATGAAATATGCATAAGATTTAATTTGATCATGATCCAACATGACCATCCCATGGTGTCACTACTCATGAGCACTCTCATCCATGTGGATAGCTACATACTTAATAGCCTCATCTTTTGACATAGGATCAACTAAAAATAAGTGTCAAGTTTCTATGTCTATGGTCTAGTTGAAGTTTTTCCCAACCCATCATAATATAGGATTTGATAGTTTGCCAAATTTTATCTTTAGGTAATGGTTATGATACTTACCATCCTTATGAGGTCTATATTTCATTCTCAAGTCCATGTAATCGTGGAAAGACATCTCAGCCTAAAAATCAACAATTGAGTCTCTCCAATCCTATAGTATTTGATCTTGCACTTCCTATTGTGAAGGTTCAATTTTAAGTTGTGGCTAGTTTTAGGAGGAAAATTGGGCATAAGAGGTCTCAAATTAGTTGTTCTAGAATAATGATTTGTAGTTTTGTTATTAACTAAATTATCTCCATGAACATTATTCCTACAGTTGTTCCCACCACCATTGTTATCATTATTTTTTCCCAAAATATGTTGAGCCATCATGTGAACCATTTGAGAAATATTTTTTTGTAAGTCATATTGTCTCCTAGCCAAATCATTTAACATGTCCCATGTGCTAATTTCTTCTCTATGCTCTCTTTCATCCATGTTTGTTTCAACCCTATCACCTTCTACGAATGGTTTAATTTCTAGTTGCTCTTTAATACGTGGGTTAGAACAATTTCTTTTAAGGTTGTAATGATGTGTGTAAGGTGGGTGAGTAACTAGATGCATTTATATTGAACCCTCCAAGCTAGAGGATACATTCCTTTGATACCACTCTAAAATTCCCAATTGTTTTGAAACCAAAATGTTTGTCCTCCCAACAATTTATTTCGAAGTGTGGTTTCAGTTTTACAAGAGTGATATTACTTTTTCTTATAGTTAAGCGATACCAAATGGGGGTAGCTCCCTTTTATAAATAATAAATAAAAATACATTAGAATAATTACATCATAGGTATTAGTGTATAAATAATCTTATCCCAATACCATAATCTAATATATCTTGACTTTTGTCTAAGAGAACAAGTCGATATTCTTGTCAATGAATTTGATCAATTTTGAAAAATCATTCTTCTCCACTTCATATTTGAAGATAGACTAGGTCATCTGCATTGTATCTTCCATCCCTTATTTGTCTAGATCAAAGATTCCAAATAGTAATCCACTAATCCCACCATCCTCGATTTCATATAGTGCGTTATAGATAGTGGACCAATTGTGCTCAACCTCCAAGTAATTATTGATTTGAAATCCCCAATATCTGAATTCTAGTGTTTAGATGATTGGAGAAAAGAAACACTTATAAATCATTCCATCATGAACATGGCCTTGACCACCAAAGTCATCTCCCACCACCATGTGAATAGCATGCATGACTTGGTCTTCATTTCACTTAAAAGGGAAGTGACACTATTCATCACTGGCCTCCACAACACATGAGAAATCAACACCAAAGATAAAACCCATCTTGAATAAACGTTCTATCACACTCAAGCCCAAATATTTCTCTCATCCCAGCACACAATAATTCCTCATTTAAAACATTCAACACTCATAGTATCTTACAACATTCCTCTACTCCTTTATAAAATTCTCTTAACCCATTATAAGGCTCGAGGTTTCGAGATGACAATCAAGTCCACCAAACTCGAAATGACTAGATCTTCTAGTTTATCTTGATGTAAAGATACACTAGATTTTGTTTGTCCTTAGAATATAATGATTCCATATTCATGAAGCTTGTATACTGATATTTCCTTTATATACTATGGTTATCTCATAGATCAATTAAGGGAAATACATACCAAATCCCCAAGACAATCCAGTTGAACGACCCCAGATCCAATTCGTATATTTCTCCTAGGATACTTGCCTCACTAAGATCATATTATAGTTGTATTGGGGTAAGTGCACCAAGATGGGGGACCAAAATGGGGTCTTAAGATGCCACTTTTTTTTCTAAAATCAATGAATTTTAGACTTCAATGAGAAAATGAAGATAGTTACACTCAAAATGTGAAGATGCAACGACAACAAGAGTTGTAGTGCTTTGAGTCTACTTTCTAAACTTCTCATTTATTTTGAAAATGGTGGAGATTAAGGGTTTAAAAAAGGGGTAGCACACAAAGTGGTCCTATTTTTTCATAAAAACATAACATAGCACCTGGTGTGCTCTCCCTAAAATGTCAACTTTTTTTAGAATTTCTAAAAATCACTTTGTTGAGAAATTAGGTAACACCATGTAGTTTATGCCAATTTTTTCAGCTAATTTTTTAATAAATGTATATTTTTTTACTAATTTTCGAACTGGACACATCTTCAAAAATAGAAATTTAGCATGCGCCCCCCCCCAAATTTTTTTGTGAAAACTAATCGAAATTCCATTTTTTCTAAAATTTTGTAGAATGGAATCTAGTTTAAAAAAATGTAATTTGTCTTAAAATTTGATGAACGAGTAGAAATCTATGCCCAAAATATGACATGTTGGTTCTTGAAAAAAAAATGGACATACTAACAAAAAAAAATAGAAATGAAAACCTCGACTTAATAAAAATATGAAAAAAAAAAAAATGGTTAGATAGCTAAGAGAGAGCTTAACATCGTCATGGTGTTTATTTTTGTTTGTATTGAAATGCGTACAAAATTGATGGATAACACAACCAAAATTGTGAGAAATTGGTCATCCAAGCCTTTGGGTTGGATACCCAAGCCAAAGGCTTGGTGTTTCCCAAAGAAAAAACTTTGATGCATGCCAAATTTAGCGCTCACCAAATTGAAAAATGTATTTTTTAGTTGGGGAGCGCCAAATATGGTGCATGCTAAATGTCTTACATTGACAATGTGTATTTCTCTCCCCCTCTCTCTCCCACTTTGGCTATGGATTATATTTTATAGTTTATGATTGATGACAAATAGTTAAGGTTTTACATTCCACTCCCTCTCTTTCGATACTTACCCCCCCCCTCTCTCTCTCTCTCCACCTCCTCACCCCTCTCTCTCTCCCCCCCTCCCTCTTGAAAAACATAAATTTAAGAATGCTCTCCCTAAAATTTCTCAAAACTAATCAAATTTTTTTTTTTCATATTGTGTAGAGTAAAGTATAGTTTCTAAAAATGTAATTTGTCTCAAAATTTGTTGAATGAGTAAAAACCTATGCCCAAAATATGACATGTTGGTTTTTGACAAAAAATAAATTAGAGATGAAAACCTTGACTTAATCAAAATGTGAACAAAAATTATATGGTTGGATAGCTAAGAGAGGCTTAATGTCGTCATAGTGTTTATTTATGTTTGCATTGAAAGACATGCAAACTTCACAAAGAGCATGACCAAAAATGTGAGAAATTTTCTCATCTTTAAAAAAAATCATGTGTCAGGATTGAATTGGTCATCCAAGCCTTTGTGTTGGATGCCCAAGGCAAATCCAATCCAAAGGCTTGGTGTTTCCCAAAGCAAACACTTTGGCAGATGCCAAATATGGCAAGCTTCTAATTTAGCACTCACCAATTGGCAAGCACCAAATTTAACATTTACCAAATGGAAAAAATGTATTTTTCAATTTGGCGAGCACCAAATATGGCACACACCAAATATCTCTTGTTGACAATTTTTATTTCTCTCCCTCCCTCTCCCACTTTGACTAAGGCTTAGATTTTATAGTTTATGATTAATGATAGATAGTTAAGGTTTTACATTCCACTCCCTCTCTTCTAATACTTCCCTTTAACTCGACCTGCTAATGGGAATCACAGGGTTGATCCTAGAAATGTCAGGGAGGAGGTAGAGTGGTCCAAATCAGACCTTGAATGGGTGAAACTCAATTTTGATGGTGCATTGAAAGGGAACCCTAGTCCATCGAGTGTTGGGTGTGTTGCTCGTGATGTGGAGGGCAACATTATTGCCTTGGAAAGGAGAAATCTAGGGATTGGTACCAACAATGATGTTGAAGCACATCCAACATTGATGGCAGTGGATCTGGCAAAAAAATTGAAAGTTGAGAAATTACACCTGGAAGGAGATTCTTAGACCATCATAAATTCGATTTCCAATGGGGGTGCCTATGTGTGGAAAGTAGACAAATAGGTGCGCATTATTCGTAAGAAACTTGAGAGTTTCAAAGATTTCAAATTGACACACATGTACAGAGAGGGTAACACCTTGGCAGACTCTCTATCCAAGATGGTAGTTGAGGTGGTGGGATGACTTGGATACAAGACACAATGGTCAAGATGGTAGGTACAAAGACAGATTGAAATGGTAGTGTGGTGAGTTGGCGACATAGTGGCTGCATTTATTTTGCTCGAACTTGGTGGCTCCCATGTTTTTCGGGTGGTTGACGTACATTGAGGTGGAGGACTCGACTGATATGCACTTTCCCTCATGATCTGAGTATGTAGGATTTATTTCCCTCTTGGGCATTGTGGATGACGCGTCTTGGGGAGTTTTTTATGTTTTGGGTGGCCATGCATTTCATTTCCTCATATGGCAGCGAAGTAGTTGGGTATGGAGAAGGTGATTTTGTTGATGAAGATGGAGGTGAACTTCATTTTGAAAGCTTCCAAACAAAAAATGGCATTTTGGGGGAAGATTACCACAAATATTTTGAAGACTATTTTCACCACCGATGATCCATTTTTCTCATTCAGGTGTGATAAGTCCTTAGGTATGATTTCCTACCTGCCAACCAAAAATACCGCACAACCACAAATATTTCATCCATGTTTTCTGCGTGGGGACTAGAGTGTTTGAGCATACAAAAAGTGAAGAGAATCATGGTGAGATGCGTGAAACCAAAATGAAGGCAAGGGTTGGATTTGTTGCTAGAATGGGTAGAACTAGGCAAAGGATTCATCATGGCCTTGGGGGATTGGGTCATCATGCCTAGATATCCTCCACATGTGCATCCCTTCATCCTTTGGAGGAAAATGGATGATATAAAGATGAGGAGGTATGAAGTGGTTGAAGGGTGGCAAGCGGTGAGGGATTACATTGTAGACGGGGAGATTGTTCTTTCCTCCGGGGTGCCACGTGAGTTGATGGACCTCACCAAACTGAAATACAAACTTGCGGATTATTGGTGGGGTGAACAAGTTTAGGGGAGAGCCAGAGGCTGAGGATTGTGGGGTAGAGGAGTGGTGGGAGGTTGAGGATCCATAAGGAATTAGAGGTGTGAGGAAGCGGAGCAAGTTGAAGATGGAAGGGACGAACAATGGCAGGCTTGATATTTTGAATATCATCTTTTTGTTTTATTTTTCCATAAAAAACTGTATATTTTGATGAAATCACTATAATTTAGGCTAGGGCATAGACTGGATAAACTTCACGGGTTTAATTTTTGCATATCTGAATGGTGGATATAGGCTAGGAAGGGCAGATGGGGGATTTCATTTCCACTATGATACTCTGAAGAAATTCTGTATTTTTGAAAAACCTTTATTTACTAATAAAAAACTAAATATTTGCCAACAAAAAAAAAATACTTCCCTTTAACTCTCTCTCTCTCTCTCTCTCTCTCTCTCTCTCTCCTCGTCCCTTCTCTCAACTCCCCCCCTCTCCCTCTCCCTCTCCCTCTCTCTCTTTCCCTCCCTCTCTATCACTTGGTCTCTCTCTATCCCCCTCCATGTATCTCACCACTCTCTCTTTTCTCTTATCCCTCTCTCTCTTCTTTCACATTTTTTTAAAGGTTTAAAAAACTTAATATATGCCATTTGGCATGTGTAAAATTTGGCCCTCGCCAAATAGCTTGCACCAAAAATGGCAAAAAGATCATTTCACTCATAATTCAAGCCCACATTCTTTGGTTTTGTGTGCTTTTTATGCATGATCCCACAAAGAAACACTTTTTCATGGTGTTTACACTTCACACAAGAATATTTTGAATATTCCATCACCACTTGACCACCTTTTTGTCAATTGGACAATGTAGAAAATAAAAAATTGAAGTTTTTGGATCAATTTTAATTGTATAAGGTAATACTCTCATTTTTTGAGAATTCAAATGTTTATTATGAGTTTTTTTTTGTTTAAATTTGATAATATAGAATTGTTCTTTTCACTATATTTAAGTTCATTCTATTAGATTTACATAGGGTAGAACCATTTGAATGCAAGCCATCTTTAATTGTGTATGTGTGCAAAATAGTAGACAAACCAAGATTATCACACAACAAATAAAGTCTTCGACAGGTGAGCAATTATCTTTCCAAGAAAAAGTGCACAAATGAACTTGCATGCATCTAGACTATCATATTTTAACTCAAATTCCCGTTTATGATCTCTTTATGTACCCAAAGGATAAATTTGATGATTTGAGGTAAAATTTGATGTTTATTGAATTCTAATATTTATTATGAGTTTTTTTGTTTAAATTTGAGAATATAGTCTTGTTCTTTTCATAGTTTTACATGTATCCTATTAGAATTACTTAGAAGTCAACATGACATAATTCACAAATTGTAATATTTAATTTCAAATTACTTAGGAGTTTGAAGGTAAAACTGAAAGATCATGACAATTTTTGCAAATTGTGATATTGAATCTCATATTTTTAGTTGCATTTTATAAATTGCAAGCTATTGTTTAGAATAAAATTGTACCTCTTCATATAACTTAGAAAAATACAAAAATCTATCCATTAACATGATGATAAATCCAACTTTTGACTTGCACAATCAAAACCAACAACCAAAACTTGGTTTGCAATATAATATAAAAATCAAAACAAAAAAATAGCTTAGCATAAACAAATGTATGCACTAACCATCAACTTTTATACACATTTCAACTTGAATGCATATTAAGATACCAAAGAAACATTCACCTCAATATATTTTCTCTAATCTTTCTAACACTTTAGAATTTCATGCTTATATGCATGTGTAAGAGTTTTGATAATTTGGATAGAGTAAACTTAGAAAGAGATGATATAATTATTTTCACACCATGGAGTTTCTATGCTTAATATTGTAGGTCCATTAGGATAGCCACAATGAATCTATGATTGTCCTAGACATTCATTAGGACAACCCTAACGAAGCTATGATTTTCATAACTTCATTAGTGTAGTCCCAATGAATGTAGGATAATCACAAATTCATTAGGATAGCTCCAATGGATGTAGGATATTCATAGCTTCATTAGAGAAGTCCCAATGAAGCTATGACTGATCTACATTCATTGGGATTGCCCCAATGAATTTATGACTATCCTAATTTTGCATATGATTGTCCTAATTTTGCATAATATGTATGTCCTCAAAGAGTCTATGTGTTCCATATTGAATCTATGAACTAATATCTATATCTTATGCATACATCTGGAATTCATAATCATGTCGAGGAAACAAGGAAATATTCTAATACTGAATGAGCACGAAGCTAAGAATGAAAAGAAAAGAGAAATAATAAGGCAACTTCATAAAGGAAGGAAATTGACACCATAGAAGAAGACATGCATATTCAAGAGGAACATGAAACATCCATGAAATGTAAGAGAGATGTGGAATTGACATCACAAAAGCAACAAATGCAAAACCTTCGTGCAATGAGACAATTGAATCGTGAAGTTGGGGCATGTCATATACCTCAAGTCAAGTTGATGTATACCATCTATGACATCTCATGTTGAAATAACACCTTCTACGATATTTCACATTGCAAGTACATCAGCACTGATAGATCAAATGTTGGAGTTAAACCATCTTTTACATCTCACATTACAAGTACATCACCATTGTTGGCATTGCATGAAGATTACATTGAAGAAGTATAGTGTTGTCATTGATGTCAATAGCAACCGGTAATGAAGAAGTAAAGCAACCAATAATGAAGCAGTAAAGCAACCAGTAATGAAGCAGTGAAGATCAACCGGTAACCCTAACCTGTTGAGAAGCAGAACCCTAATCGATGAAGCTTGGCGATTGGTTGTCATGATTTATGACCGAATAATGATCGGTGATGAAGATACCAGGTAAGCATGTTGGACATGATGAGTTTTGAAAAGGTTTTGGTGCATAAAGATAACCATTTAGCTTGGGAATGATCAAATGCATAGTGTAGTCACATAAATATGTCCACTTAATTAAATGAATATTTATTATTTATTTGGTTATTTAACCCTCAATAATCAGTTAATTAAATTAATATTTAATTAATTCATTCTCAACCCCTTCTCCTATTAATTAAATAAATTGTTCAATTTATTTAAATTAATTCATTAAGCCACACTCTAAATCAATTAAATGAATAAAACATTTATTTAATTTAACCCCCTTTCCCCTTTTAAATAAATAATAAAACATTTATTTAAATCCCTAAACTACCCCCCCACTTGCATTCTCCTACAAATGCAAGTTGCAACCACAATTGAAATAAATAAATTTTATTTTAATTAAAATCCTATTTTCCCTCACCCACCAAACCCACTTGCAATCCTAAATCCCCTTCTAGACTCTTCTAACCACTTTCTAACCATTCCTAATTATCCTAAACCCATCCCCTAATTATTGTCACATTCCTAAGCAACTTGAAGTCACTTCTCAAAGCTTCCAAAGTCTTTGAAAAGCATTTAATGCTTTATATATTCAACAAGTTAACCTTTAAAGTCTTCCAAACCACTAATGGCTCTTACATGACCATTAATGGCTCTTACATAACCATTTATGGTTAATTCCACTTGCCCACATGGTTAGAGGCTTTACCTTTAACTCAACCTTCATTTAACTCATGTGTCTCCTCAAGCATTCATTGCTTTGACCATGGTTACCCCCACTAACTCTTACACAAGAGTTTATCCCTTGGATAAAGGCATTATTCATTGGATAATGACTTTATTCATTCAACTCAAGCTTGACCTTACCTCCCAAGCTAACCTTCATGTCTTCTCAAGCATTTAATGCTTCTTCCCTCTCCTCTCAAGCCATCTCATGATGACATCTGTCATCCTGGGATTGGGTTGAAAGTCCTCACATGGATCATAAACCCATCAATCTTGACCCTTGTTGGGATTACTTAATCTCAACCATCCATTGCCCTTTTCTACCTATAAATAGAGCTCTCATTTCTCATTTTCACACATCTAGCCATAATCCATAAATATTGTATGCATCTAAGTTATAGTGATTTTGAGAGAGCATTTTAGAGTAAAATCATAATCCACATTGTCTTTTGGTTAAAATTGATAATAGCTTAATTAACTCATGTTTTCTCATTCTTAGCTTACATTTGCATATTTTCATAATCATCTTCAATCTTGAATCTCTATAAGACTTCCATAGTAGTGCAAAGTTGAGAGCTACACTCATGTGGAACTTGGAGAGGAGAGGAACAAGGGAGGAGCAACTATGGGCATCTTGGTTAGCATTTGGAGGAGTGTAGTTTATCTCTTTTGTATTTGCATGCTTTCCATTTCATGCTTAATATCTCTCTTGATATGCTTGCTTAGGATAGTCTTTTGTTGCTAACACTAACGTTTGAACTTGCTTCTTGTGTGTTGTGTTTCCATCACCATTCTAATCCTTTTTGCAATGCATCACATAGTATGAAGTGAAAAATGCATGATGTGTTACAAGTTTCAAAGTGCAGTGATCCAGGAGCGGTTGTAGATGCCTAGAAGAATATAAAGTTGATTGCATGTAATCTAATGCTCAAGATTGAACCGATGTGTTTGTAATCTCTATGAGAATTTTAGGGTTTGTGTTGTGTTACTGACCTAATGTTTTTGTTTATAAGGTCGATGGATTGATTGAAAGAGAGTTTGAAAAATTTGATTAAGTGTGAAAGTGATTGTTTCCAAACCAGGGGGTGTGTTTGCAAAATGATGTGAAGGCAGATAGGAGCAGTAAAGGATATGATTTAGCAAGGAAGTGCTATTTCTAGATTGGTCAAAGAACTTGTTGTTCTCTAACCATTACAGTAGTAAAATCCCTTAACCGAGTAAGCCCTAGTAGGCTTGTTGTTAAAATCCTCTAACCAAGTGATCCATTAGCTTGGATTTGAAATCCTTCACTGAAGTTACCTTTAATAGGGTATTTGTAGTCAATCCCTTAACCGGGTGGTCCTTAATCGGATCTATTCCTAACAGAATATTATTGTATAAGCTTCTAACAAGGCTTGGCTCCTAACAGGGCGAACTTCATAAGAGTTCAAAATACTTGTGGGTATTCATCCCCACTGTGGTTTTTCCCATTTGGGTTTCCATGTGAAAAATCATTGTGTCAAGTGGTGAATGATTTTGTGGATGTGTTTTTGGTATGGTTGATATGAATGATTGGTAAATCTGCATAGTTATATCTAAATGATTGGAAAAGATCTGAAATATGTTATTATTGGTATTAGTGAAGTGGTTTAAGGTTTTGGTCAAAGGATATTTAAGTTTCAGATCTGTTACATTATATCACTGAAGTATTAGGTCAACCGATAATGTTCACAGTGTAGCTGTAGATTTGTTAAAGTGACTAAACGGGTAAACTTTGTGAGTTTATTCTAAGTTGAAAATAAGTTTGGTGAAAACTTAGTTTAGTTAGTTTTCTATCTACTGATTCACCCCCCCTCTCAGTAGGTGACCGGATCTTTAAAGTTTCATCATATTATCAATTGGTATTAGAGCATTCCAGGTCCTCTTGAGTATAAGCCTAATATCTTGAGGAAAAGATCTAAGAGAAAAAGATGAAGAGAGAAGGTTCGAAGTTCAATAGAGATAACTATAGAATCTAGAGTGATAGGATGAAGATTTATATCAAGAGTTTTGGAAGTCAATATTGGGATCATGTTGTTTCTAAGTATAACTTGCCTAGTGAAATTATGACAAATGATCAAAAGGAGCAATAGGAGAACAACCAATCATTGGAGGCCATCATCAGTACCTTGTCTGAGTCAGCAAGTCAAAATCAGTAAGAGGATTGCCGCAGTTGGACAAACCGGTGAATGGTTTGTGCAAGGAATGCCAGTTAGGAAAAATGACAACCTCAACCTTCAAGAGAAAATCTTTCTTTGTTGAACATTTGCTAGATTTGGTTCATACTGACCTATGTGGACCAATGAGGAATAGGAGTATTCAAGGAGATTGATATTTCATGATATTTACTGATGACTGCTCAAGAATGATGTGGGTCGTATTCTTGAAAGTTAGGACATAAGCATTCAGAAAATTTAAAGCATTTAGAGCGTTGGTTGAGAATGAAAGTGTAAGGAAGCTGAAATTATTAAGGACTGATCAAGGTGGTGAATTTACTTCAAGGAATTCACTAGATACTGTGAAAACAATGGGATCAAGAGGCATCTATCTGCACCAAGGACACAATAGCAGAATGGTATTGCAGAAAGGAACAACCGGTTAGTGGTTGAAGTTGCTAGGACTACGTTAATTCAAAGAGGTGTAGCTAAGACATTTTGGAGAGAAGCTATCAATATTGGTCAAAAGAGGTAAAGACAAAACACCCTATGAATATTGGTATGGTAGATCACAGAATGTCAGTTACTTCAAAATTTTTGGTAGCAGATGTTTTATTAAAAGAAGTGATTATATTGGAAAGTTTGATGCCAAAAGTGATGAATGAATATTTCTTGGTTACTCCACTAAGAGAAAAGCTTACAAGTGATACAACAACCGGACTAAGAAAATCATTGAAAGTGTCAATGCTCGAGTAGATGAATTTCCTAAAAAATTTGAAGAAATCAGCAAGAAGAAGGAAGAAAAAGAACCAAACACACTATTTTTGGAACCGAAACCGGTAAAGCTATAAGTTGGAGAACTGAACATAGAAGCCCCAGTTCAACTGGAACAGGAAGGTCCAACAAAAAGATGAAGAAAGTGAAGAAGAAGAAGAAGAACCTGAAAACCAAGATCATGTTATTCCAAGGTATGTCAAACTCAATCACAACCTCAATCAGATTATTGGAGACAAGGATGCAGGTGTGTTAACTAGAAGAAGGCTAAGAGAAAATTCTTGTATGATCTCCACCATTGAGCCTAGAACAACAAATGAAGCCTTTACAGATGAAGACTGGATCAAGACAATGGAAGAAGAACTTGACCAGATAGAGAAGAATAATACATGGTCATTGGTACCTAGACCGAAAAACAAGAATGTAATAGGCACAAAGTAGGTATTCAGAAACAAATTGAATGAAGATGGAGTAGTGGTTAGGAATAAAGCTAGACTGATATGCAAAGGATATGCACAAGAGGAAGGTGAAGATTATGGTGAGACATTTGCACCAGTAGAAAGATTGAAAGGAGTAAGGACTCTATTTGCATTTAAAACATACAAAGGATTTAATTTATATCAGATGGATGTTAAATCAACATTCTTAAATGGAATATTGGAAGAAGAAGTCTACATAGAGCAACTAGATGGTTATGCATTAACTAAAGAAAAGGATATGGTGTGCAAGTTACATAAGGCACTATATGATTTGAAACAAGCACCAAGAGCATGGTATGAAAGATTGCACTCTCACTTAGTAAAGATAGGTTTTCAAAGAACCAGTGAAGATAGTAATATATGTCTCAAGACAAAAGGAGATAAAATACTGGTAAATGAGGTATTTGTTGATGATATCATTTTTGGAGGTAACAATGATATGTGTCATGATTTTGATAATGAAATGAAGAATGAATTTGAGATGTCACTGGTAGGTGAGATAAAAAAATTCATAGGTTTAGAAATCCAACAGATGAAGGAAGGCATTTTTGCTACTCAATCCAAGTATGTGAAAGAAGTATTGGAAACTTTTGGAATGGGAGATTGTAAACCAGTTGGAACACCAATTGTTATAGGTTGTAAATTGTCAAAACAAGATGATTCTACACCAGTTGATGAAAAGGAATACAGATCCATGATATGTAAGCTACATTATGTTGTCCACATCAAACCAGACATTGCTAATGCAGTAGGATTGGTTGCCAGATTTCAGAAAAATCTGAAGGAGTCACACATGATTGCAACCAAGAGAATTTTCAGATACTTGAAAGGCACAATAGATTATGGATTATGGTATCCATATGCAGGAGACTTTGAATTAAAAGTCTATACCGACGCAGATTGGGTAGACAATGTTGATGACAGGAAAAGTACAACCGGAGTAGCATTTTTTCTTGGAGGCAGATTAGTGTCTTAGAGCAACAAGAAAAAGAGTTGTATCTCTCAATCAACAACAAAAGATGAGTATGTTGCAGCTTACATGAATTGTACCCAAGTAATTTGGATGAAACATATATTGGAAGGTTTCAAGATGAAGATATCAGAATTGGTAAGAATTTTTCGTGATAACACAAGTGCTATAAATATTTTTTAAGAACCCGGTGTTGCATGCTAGGACAAAGCATATAGAGCTGAAGTATCATTTACTAAGAGAAAAAATTTCAAAGCAAAGATGTATCACTGGAGCATGTTTCCACTAAAGAACAACTAGCAAATATTTTTACTAAGCCTCTACCTAAGGCTACATTTGAATATCTCAGAGGTGAGTTAGGGGTTGTACCCCTACATGACGTCAATTAAGCAGATATGGAAGACATCAATCCTGGAGCCTATTGAACATCTTGAAGAAGGATTAGTGAAGGATGGAGCTAATCCATAGGGGGAGCAACTAATTGCAAATCGATGAAGCATGGATAAGAAACTTAATGGTTTACCCTCACTTTGGAATTGCTATCAAAGGGGGAGAAGAAAAATATATGATTGATAGCCTTATATGTTAAGGAGAGAAGACACATTGCAGACTAGTTACTAGCTAAAGATATGAAGATATAGTTGAAGGATAGTTTATGTTGAAAAATGTAAACCAAGATTCCTATACCTATGTATATGCTTTACTCTGAATCATGACAATCAATTGGTATTGATATTTGTATTGCCATCAATGCCAAAGGGGGAGAATGTTGGCATCGCATGAAGATTACATTGAAGAAGTATAGTGTTGTCATTAATGTCAATAGCAACCGGTAATGAAGAAGTAAAGCAACTGGTAATGAAGTAGTAAAGCAACCGGTACTGAAGCAGTGAAGATCAATCAGTAACCCTAACCAGTTGAGAAGCAGAACCCTAACCGATGAAGCTTGGCGATCGGTTGTGATGATTTATGACCGAATGATGATCGATGATGAAGATGCCATGTAAGCATGTTGCATGTGATGAGTTTTGAAAAGGTTTTGGAGTGTAAAGATAACCGTTTATCTTGGGAATGATCAAATGCATAGTATGAAGTGACAAATGCGTGATGTGTTACAAGATTCAAAGTGCGGCGATCCAGGAGCGGTTGTAGATGCCTAGAAGAATGTAAAGTTGATTGCATGTAATCTAATGGTCAAGGTTGAACTGATGTGTTTGTACTCTATGAGAATTTTAGGGTTTGTGTTGTGTTACTGACCTAATGTATTTGTTTATAAGGTCAATGGATTGATTGAAAGAGAGTTTGGCAAATTTCATTAAGTGTGAAAGTGATTATTGCCGAACCAGGAGGTGTGTCTGCAGAATGATGTGAAGGTAGATAGAAGCAGTAAAGGATCTGATTCAGCAAGGAAGTGCTATTTTTACAGATCGGTCAAAGAACCTGTTGTTCTCTAACCATTACAGTAGTAAAATCCCTTAACTGGGTAAGCTCTAACAGGCTTGTTGTTAAAATCCTCTAACCAGGTGATCCATTAGCTTGGATTTGAAATCCTCCACCGAGGTTACCTTTAATAGTGTATTACCTTTAACAGGGTATTTGTAGTCAATCCCTTAATTGGGTGGTCCTTAACCGAATTTGTTCCTAACATAACATTATTGTATAAGCTTCTAACAAGGCTTGGCTCCTAACTGGGCAAACTTCATAAGAGTTCAAAATACTTGTGGGTATTCATCCCCACCATGGTTTTTCCTATTTTGGGTTTCCACATGAAAAATCATTGTGTCAAGTGGTGAATGATTTTGTGGATGTGTTTTTGGTATGGCTGATATGAATGATTGGTAAATCTGCATAGTCATATCTAAATGATTGGAAATTGTCTAATATATGTTATTATTGGTATTAGTGAAGTGGTTTAAGGTTTTGGTAAAAGGATATTTAAGTTTCAGATCTATTGCATTATATCACTAAAGTATTAGGTCAACTGGTAAGGTTCACAGTCCAGCTGCAGATTTGTTAAAGTGACTAAACTAGTAAACTTTGTGAGTTGATTTTAAGTTGAAAATAAGTTTGGTGAAAACTTAGTTTAGTTAGTTTTCTATCTACTGATTCACCCCCCCTCTCAGTAGGTGACCAGATCTTTATATTTTCATCATATTATCAACCATTGATATCAAATGTTACAGTTACACCATCTTCTACATCTCATGTTGCAAGTACATCACCATTGACATCAAATTCTGGAGTTACACAATCTTCTACATCTTACGTTGCAAGTACATTACCATTAACATCAAATGTTGGAGTTACAACATCTTCTACATCTCGATTTCAAGGTACGTCAACATTTTCATCTCGGATTGAAGATATGCCATCTATCCCTAATGTTGAGGTAAATCAAACTTTGAGAACACTTGCTAGAATTTTGCATAGAAAGACTAAGTATTTGATTGATATTGATGCTAATATTTTGCAACCAATGGTTGATAAGATTCCAAAGCATACTCGTCAAAGATATGCTAACCAAATTTGGAGATTATTTTTTGATAAGTTAAATGAGACTAGATGATGTCAACTATTTGTTGAAATGATGAGAAATTTGAAATTTAGGACTATCATGAAGATTCTTGGGCTAAGAGCATCTGATGATTCAAGTGATAAATTTATTGTAAAGAATCTAAGAGTGTGGGTTCTACATCACACATGAAAGATATCAATGTCACATGATGTGTCCTTACATCAACAATAGTAAGCACTCAAACCAAGAAATCTTGCCTCATTAGAAAGAAAAGTAAAGTAATTAAAATAAGTA
Source organism: Cryptomeria japonica (assembly GCF_030272615.1). NCBI lineage: Eukaryota > Viridiplantae > Streptophyta > Pinopsida > Cupressales > Cupressaceae > Cryptomeria > Cryptomeria japonica. Next base: position 439,169,180 of record NC_081412.1, on the reverse strand, counting down.
GAAAATCTCTAATGAGAGCCATGGGAAGGCATAAAAGAGTGGAGGATCCAAATGAAAATGAATTATGAGCATTCTCTAGTAGACTACCATGAAAAGATAAAGCATTTGTTGAAGCCTTGAAATCCTTAATTGAATAATTTTGGAAGAATAACAAAAGGGTCTCTCCTAATGAAAGAGATGTTGTAAAAAGGAGGATTGGTAGTCAAAATTTCAATCCACATCCGAAGAATTTTTTGGATATGACTCAAACATAAATTTTGGTCAAATTTCTAGAGATGTATCATCAAATTAAAATTATTCAAAGTTTTTTTGATAATGGTAAAGCTTTTGTATGTCAAAATAAATCACACATGCACAACTTGTTGTTGTAGAGTACATATTGAATTTTTTAATCATTATGATGTTTATCGACATATATGTGTAGATTTGCATGCTAACAATGTTTTATAGGAATATAACATAAAGGCTCCACCTAGAGCTTCAAGGGATTTCATATCTAGCATTTTATGTGAAAGAGTTGATGATCAATAATTTTACAAGAATCTATGCTTGGATGGCACTTGTGTTCATTGAAGTGGCTTGCAAAATTTGCCAATTTATAAACATATGGAGAGTACAAATGTTATGTGGAATGAACTAGTTGAATTTTGGAAATATAAGATAATGGCCTACAGTCTACAAGATGGGAAAGAAGCAATAAGGTGTGAATTTGTTAGTGAAAAGATTCCAATGTATCAATTTATGGACATCTTTTGTGAGAATATATTTTATGAGTATGCAAGGCATACCCATAGAGCTTGATGGTTGCACTTGAAATTCAAGCTATGAAAGGACACGTTTCCACTTGATACCATCATTTCAATTGTTGAATTTGCAGAGAACTACATACTAAAGCGACAAGGTGAGATTCAATGCCAGCATTACAACTCCATAAAGGTTTCTATATTTGTGCATATAACATTCACTCATGTTGGTGATAGTATAGATGACAATAGGATTATATTGAGGGAGTATAATTTTTATATAGTGATGATCATACACATACTACACAGTTTGTGCAAGGTTACTTTTAGATGTTCTACTATAATTTGGCTAGCAGGCGTATTTCATTCTATCAGCATATCATATGGTCAGATAATTGTCCATCACTAGACAAGAACTCTCAGATGTTTTATTGGTTGAGCAAAATGCATAAGATTAGTGGTGTTCAACATATATGGAATTTTTTTAAGGATGAGCATGGAAAAGGGAAGCATGATGATGCAGGAGCATGTATCAAAAGAGCCTTAGCATGAGAAGAGTTAAAGTACAAAGATAAAAAAAAGTTGACAGATGAAAAATCTATCATTGAGTGGTGTAATACTACAATGGATCTCAGTAATGAAGGTGTAGTGTTATAAATTGTACACCTTTATTAGTGTGTCCAATTTCACACTCTCCTAAAACTCATTTTAGTTCTTCCCATTCCTCTATGCATTATGGGACCTTTATTGTAATTAATTAATATTCAATTCAATATTATAAGTCTTATTCCACTTTATTACACCATCTCTAATATTTAGGCCCTTAAATCTAGGTGCGCCCTTTATTTTTTTATTATCCTAATTTATCCTAAATCCTACCCCTATTTCAATTGCCTAAACATATTTTTCACATCTATACATAATTTTTTGATCCACCAAGCTAGAATTATCTTTAGAACCTTGTTATCATGCATTCCTAAAAAGCTGAGAGAAAGTTGCTGAGGCTAGGTCACCCCACACCTCCTAGTCCTGCGCTTTTTGCCTTGAATTTTGGGAGGATAATTGGGCAGTCCTACTCTATTCAAATGTATATTTTTGTAAAAATACACTAAATTTAAGTTGGCCTAAAGGTGACTTTAATAATGAAATCCCTATATAAGGCATCCTCCTCAATTCATTTTCAACATCTCATCTCATGCTAGCATTGTCATCCAATTCAAGAGCAATTCTTCTTCTTCAAGAGTAGATTTGATTCAAGGAGAAACAAACTAAATCAAGGCATCTTAATGTTATGTTTTAATTATGATTTTTAAATGGATTTTATGTGATCTATCATTTTCTTGCATCAACACATGGAGGAATTATCCTATGAGCATTGCACCACTTATTAAAGGTATAATCACTTACATTCAAGAATTTCAATTTCAGATCTAGCCTTTCCTTCAAAGGAAAGATTTCCAATTTAACTTCTATTATAATTAGGGTTAAATCCAAACCCCGATTTTGACCTAGGCAAACCCCTATCCACAACACCCTACCATTCTCTATCTTGCAGGTGTTGTTATAGGTACTCGGTGGAGCCAAGAAGATCAAAAAGTGACTAGGACCTGTAAATGAAGCACCCTACCAAATTTCATCAAAAAGTGCATGGACTGGGGTGATTGGGGTGCCATGGTGCTAGAAGAGGGTATGTTGGGTGTCATGATCCTCCTAGAATAGGTCCATATTTAACTAGGAGCATTTATAGTGTCTCAAAGATCTAGTTTTAGATCCGTGTTCAAAAAAAGTTGTTTAGACAAGGATATGCCTCAAGAATTGTCATTACATCAATATCAGCTCAAATTTTAGGAAAAGGTGCACTTTTGGATTTCTTTTTCATTCCTATACATATTTTATAATTTTTGTTTGAATATTAGACAACATATTCAATCTAAGTTGCTTGTTCATGTATGTACTTTCCTATCATAGATCTAACATTCAATTTACATCTTTTCATTTGTATATTCTACTCAAACAAAAGGGAATGAAATCCAATTTGCATTAAACCCTCTTCCTAATATAATATAGGTTGGATCTATTGATTCATTCCTCCTTTTAATGTAAAGTGTGTGAAATAGGCCTAATTTCTAGCTTACATAGTTAAACTTGTGAAACCTATTTTTCATCTTACATTTTGGTGAACCTAACTCTCTTAACTTTTTTACATTACTTCTGATTTTCATTATTAGATTTGATACTTATGCACCTAATTTATTTATATTTCCAATCATATCTAAAACATATAGCTTATGCACTTATAGTTACATGCATTTTGAGGTCTAGTTCACCACTATCACATTTTGGTGAACTTGACTCTTCTTACACTTCCATGTTTTTGATTTTTAGTTTTAGATCTAATTTTTGCTTACAGTTCTCATATTTAGATGCATTCGTTCATGGTTTATGTACTTGCAATAGTAAAAAATCATAAAAATTACATATTAATATCTCTTTTATCATGCTTTTTTCATATATTATCATTTCAAAAAGCAAAGTTATTTTCTCTGTTGTGTTCATTGATTATGTGTTGCATTGATGTTTTGTCATTGATGTCAAAACTAGCTGATTGGATGCTTTACCGACACCCTTCTGGTTTCGGCTGGTTGAGTGGTTTTTGGTTAACTTGGAGCCGGCATGATCCGGTTGACTTTGGTATAATCTAGTGATGGAATTGGCTTGTTCATGATGCTTATACTCATATTTGGTCAGTTGGTTTTGGTCTAGTGATTGGATGCCATCCTGCTAACTTAGAAGATTGGTTTTTGGATCCGGTGAGGGTTTCATCGACAAAGCTTTTGGTGGAGATCTTTGATGCATTGTATAATTGGTGTTGGTGCAACTTCTAATGGAGTTTCAGGATGCTATTGGTGATCATGTTCGAAACTTGGCATTTGGAGATCATTGCTGAAGCGTGTGGACCTATACTTGGTCCCAGTTGATCTAGATTATGGATTGATATTGATGTAATGTGTAGATATGACCTATTGTTGTATTTCCGAGATGTCTTATGTGTTGGATATTATTTGTTTTGATCTAAGGCTGACATGGTTTGTAATTATGTAATTGGTTTATTGTCTGGTAGCCGACTTGATTGTTTATGGTCGAGGGTTTGTATAAATAATATGTAAAATCTCATTGTAGATCATCATGATTATTGTAAGAGGTCATGGTCAAGGAATGTAATGTGCAAATAATGTAATGTCATTCAGGTAGAGGAGTTGGTCGATCATTGGAGATCAAATTGGGTTTGTGTAAGAGGATTTAGTCCTTCGGTATTGAGCTTAACCAGAACTGTACTTAGGCATAGGAAATGCTATCTTTTGCAGTTCAACACTTCTCCAGATTGTAGTCTGGATTTGTATGTAGTTAGTGAGGCTACTTTTGTGATGAGCAATGTGCTCTAGGCTGTTGGCCTTCCTGCAAGTGTAGGCCCCTTCATTCTAAATTCACATACTTACTGCAAAAGTATTATTTGACTGTGGGTAGGCTTCCCACCATGGTTTTTCCCTTTATCAGGTTTTCCACATACAAATCTTGG